>NW_023596921.1:8377118-8514606 GCF_011947565.3 Pollicipes pollicipes | reverse complement strand
TGGACATGTCAAGCTGTCGTTTTTTTCAAATGCCTGTTCAAAGATGATGCATTGCTGAAACGAGAATTTTGAAAACAAGATGTAAGAAAAAGTTTGAGTTTCAGAATATGTTCGTCCATATTACTGCTTACTCAAGGTAGGTTACTCATGTTACTCTTATATCTTTTGCGGAACCCTTTAACAAAACATTAACCGCTTACAACTACTTTTACAAGATGAGTCATCATGATTTGTCTCGAATGGTTATTGATTCCTCATGGTCAATTTGCTGACATGAGTATTAGCAAACAGATAAACTATGAAACTATATATTTACTATGATAAAAATACGCAGGTAAAAGCAAGGATCAAGAAGGTGACTAATGACAACCGGGGCACTAAACTAAACTTATGCGACTACAGGACTGGACTGAAAATTTAAGAAACTATCGTGACAAAAGCGACGAAATGGATTTGTCAATGCAAAAGCCATGCTATCAAAACTCACAATGAGAGTTGCCGTGGCTTCTGCCACACCTGTCACGCCCATCTCCCCACCAATGGCTGAGATACTGTGTGCCTGCATCCGTATCTGTGCTACCAAATCCCTTTAAGACTTTGGGGAGAAAGCTTGCTGGTTACGCAAATAAGGAGCCCCCGGTGAGAGCTGCTGTGATACCGGCTGTGTATATAAAGCCCGTGGTTTTAGTGTTATCTCACACGCTCTTCAGTGGTATGCGGTGGTACGCCTTCAAATTTGGCCAGTTTAGAGCTGTATGAAAAGCAAGCACGTTTTTGCTATTCTTTACTTAGATATTTTGTTAATTGTTTTCGTTGTTCTGCTTTACAGAATATGCTGTTATAAATTTTGTACACACAACCGATCATGGCTTTATTGCATCGTATTAAGCCGTCATTCGCTACCACCCAGATGAGTTTAGCAGGTACCTGCTATCCAGCAAGCACAGCCTGGCTCATCCCGGCGACAGGGACGGCGGTTTGTCAGCGGACCCTGACAACTCGCCCCCACTACAGACAGGACAAACCGACACGTCCCGGCGACGGTGACGGCGGTTTATCAGCGGACCCTGACAACTCGCCCCCACTAAAGACAGGACAAACAGACACGTCCCGGCGACGGTGACGGCGGTTTGTCAGCGGACCCTGACAACTCGCCCCCACTACAGACAGGGCAAACCGACACGTCCCGGGACGGTGACGGCGATTTGTCAGCGGACCCTGACAACTCGCCCCCACTACAGACAGGACAAACCGACACGTCCCGGCGACGGTGACGGCGGTTTGTCAGCGGACCCTGACAACTCGCCCCCACTACAGACAGGACAAACCGACACGTCCCGGCGACGGTGACGGCGGTTTGTCAGCGGACCCTGACAACTCGCCCTCACTACAGACAGGACAAACAGCGCCAGGCTCTAACCGGTCAATACCAGACGCATCAGGATCAAGGATTAGCCGAACGGTTGTCTGGCCGGGATGAATTCCTGTGAGTGGCCGAGGGGACGTGCCTCACTTACGACTGAGTCAATGCAATAACTTAGCAATTTCTCTTAAAAATATGGTAACTTCAGGCAACGCAACAGCACCATACTATATAGACTGGAAACGGTCTAGTCAGTAGAGCCAATAAAGCTCCGCTGATGCCTGGATCAATAACGGCTTCCATGCATTCAATGGAGGCCAATCGCGGCAAGCAACGACAATTACGACAAAGCTCTGGCGTTTCCATCTCAGGCACTGTACCAGTACCACCGATCCTGACGCAGTACCAGCTGCTAGTGCCGTGATACGGAAAACTTCATTTGTTTTCTTAACCTGGCGTTGGCTTACTGCATGTATCGAACTCCTCATGCTGTGTTTTAAGGACAAGTCTGAAGGCTTGGATCATAGTGTTTAATTCACATGTTGGTGAAAATATCAACTAACTAGGTATCTGAGAAGGTGGAGGCAATAAGGCAACAGATGAACGGCTTTCCAAAAGCGAAATTTTATCTGCGGCAATCTGGCTGACCACAGAAGGAAGACATGGATTTAGCAGCTGCTACCACCCGTGACACGCTCAGCAAAGGAAGGCGCAGGGCCTTGCTGGCTGCAGCTACCCGTGGCTGGTGTCGCAGCAGCGGCAGCGGACTGTCTCCCAGTTGGTGGGGACATATATATATATATATATATATATTATAAATGTATATATATATATGAATATAATATATAAATGTATATAATATATTATAAATGTATATATATATATATATATATTATATATATATAAAATGTCCGCCCCGCGCAGTGTCGGGTCAGAACTAACGGCTTGTCTCATCGCTTCATCCCGGGTGAGATTTGATCCTGCAGGAGTCGCTAGTGAGTCAGAGGCCTGACGAGCCAGGTGAAGGCATCGTTGATAGTCTCCTGGAATAAGCTTCAGCAAATACTACCCTGAATCTGCAACGGCAGGTACCAACCAATGGACCCGCCAGGCCCCTGCTTTCTGTCAAGTAATGGTGTCCAGCAGCGTCTCGTTAGAAAGCTCGAAAATATGCAGTTTCAGTACTTCAAGTGGTTCCTTGTTCAAGCAGAACACTTACTGATTTGGTAACACTGTAAACACACAGAACACTTACTGACACTGGACTTACACAGTGGGAGCTACCTATGTTGGGAGGAATTCGAGCTTGCCAGAAAACCTGATAGTCACTGAATGAGTCCACAACATTTCAAAAAGTGCAGGACCATCGATTTCACTAAGTCAAATTGGGTCTGACCACCGCAACCTTTATGGACTAGATACTTCTGCATGACGGCTCTCACATTGTACGAATTGCGAACTAGCAATTCATATAAATAGCCTTCAACCCTCTTACATCAAAGCAGTTTCTTGGAGGCTTTATGGGTTTTTGCTATCGTTGAGTAAATTGAAATGATCTCTTAAGAAAACAATTAGCCTGCATACTTCAGGCTTAAGTCAACGTAAAACGGAGCGCGCACCTACAGCAACAAGCGCAGCTCGCACACACACACCGCATACCACGCACACACACACACACACACACACACACACACACCACACACCACACACACACACACCAAGCGGACCAGAAGGTGCTCTGGGATATACAGTTTGTTCACGGCATGAGTGCCTATGCATCTTAAGTGCACATGTAATTACATGTTGATTACCCGCTACCACTCAGTCACAAAAACTGAAAGGATAATTTGTGGAGACCTGTTTTTTCACTGCAGCACACTTAAAATCACATTGTAACAGATCGCTTTGTCCTCTACCCTCAGGCTGCTGCAGCCAAAGCAACACAGTTCTCTCAAGGTCTCAAGCGAGTGTGACGCTACCCTGCGACGGCATGACCGACCTTGACCCGGCCCAGGTCACCGACGTGACCTGGCTCTGCTACGGCTGCACGGAGCGCACCATCGTGTCAGTAGATGCGGCGATCGAGACGAAGCTGCTGGAGTACGCAAACGGTGCGACCGTCGTCTTCCACAACCACGACCGCGTCCGCCTGCTGCCCGACACGCTCTCGCTCCGGTATGACGCGGTCGAGGTCACCGACAGCGGCGAGTACCTGTGCCGCGTCAACGGGCGCGGCACCGACGACCGACACATCAAGCTCGTCGTCCAGGGCAAGTTACTGGGCCGGCTGTGGATCGGTTCCGCTGGGCGTGCTCCGTGCGCTACAGAGATCATGATCGTTTCCGCGGCAACATCTAGCGTCCATCAATGTTCCACACCTATCAATATCATCGAAGTAACACCGCGGCGAAACAGGAGCTCGGATTGCTTGCACATTTGATGGGATTTGTACGCAATGCAGAGGCTGTGTTTGCATCCGCTGCGTTTACCACTGCCTTCATACAATCAATGATCAGTGGGCGTACATTTTGCGGTGTCTCAGGGTCACGAAGGCATCTGAAGCATATATATATATATATATATATATATATATATATATATATATATATATATATATATATATTTTAGATGGCTATGTCCATCAAATTTAAGATTTGCTGTATACATGGCCTGCAAACGTATGGTTTTGAAAGCTCACGGTTTCTATTAACACACTGGCCAAATATGGTACTGACCATCTGACTGCATGAGGTTCATTCAATCCAAACGTATGCCTGGATTTCAGTATGTAATCACATTACCTATATTTCGGATGGTGGTCCCAACTTTTGGATAAGGCTGAATGTAACATTTCGTCCTGTTATACGATCTCTTGTACCTCAGAATTGGCTTGCAACTGTTGATAAAATCTCATCTAAGACAGATATAAAAAAATTGTGTAATGATCACGTGCGTCCCTGGGCAGAGATGATCTCATGGTACTCTCTAGGGATCACTCTGGATCAAGGTACATGGATTTATTTGGAAGTTTTGACACGCAAAGCGTGCTGATTTTGTGGGATCAAAACGATAAAACACAATGTCATGTTTGCAACGGCTTTTCATATCGATCTTTACCACAATGAATGAGAAATATAATTTGAAGTGAGATGTAGCAGATCCAAATATTTTTCACTGGAATGGACCAAGCAGCCGATTAACTGCACCCATGAAACGCTTGCTCAATAAGAAAGCCCTTATTTAAGGTTGACAATACTTAAGCTCGCAATAGACTATTTCGCGCAACACGTGACGCCGCCAAACGCAACGTCGACGTCGTTTGACGACGTGACCTCGTCAAAGCTCTGGTGACGGCGTTGGTGCTCACGCAGGTCAGATACTTTCTCACGGCTTATGGCAATGACACACAGAAAACATCGTTAATGGAATCCAAAGGATCCTGAACTTTGAAGTCAGTGATTTTTGCCGACGTAGATTTGACCATGTGTCTGACCTGCGTGAGACACTTCGATGGATGTGGCCTCGACACGTGACATGGCTTCCAATGGTCGCCCTGGCTCACAAGGTGATCCTACATGGCGAGGCTGTGGCGTCGACACGTGACATGGCTTCCAATGGTCGCCCTGGCTCATAAGGTGATCCTACATGGCGAGGCTGTGGCCTCGACACGTGACATGGCTTCCAATGGTCGCCCTGGCTCATAAGGTGATCCTACATGGCGAGGCTGTGGCGTCGACACGTGACATGGCTTCCAATGGTCGCCCTGGCTCACAAGGTGATTCTGCATGGCGAGGCTGATGTGCTGAGGGCTATGTTTGTGTTAAATCGCGACACGCGTGTGCGACCCGACCGGTAGGACAGACTCCTACACCTCCTTAGGCCCAGAATCGAGGCCGGTAGGAGACGTTTTGGGCACCATACGCCAGCATTGTATAACGCGCTGCCAGCCGACATCACACAACTAACACTGTATAATGGGCTGCCAGCCGACATCACACAACCAACACAGCAGCGTTTCGCGCGCGCGGTTAGAGCGCACCCCTTTTAACGCGAATGTTACAGGTAGGTGGTGAATGGGTGCCTGTGTGTTATTCTTGTCTGTACCTGCATGTTCTCATCGCCTGTAATTTTGACACTGGGATGTTACAGCCACGTTCCATTGTGGATGGCCCTATGGAAGTAATACAATACAATAATGGCATTGTTAGTCGGTGACGAAGGCACGGGACCTTGCTTTATCGTTAAACAGGCAAAGTCACTAAAGACTTCACCTGTTAGTGGAGCCCTGCTCTGTTGGCGGCAAACTAAAATAAGCTTAACAGCAACAATATAATACCGCCGTCAGATGTCCCGTCGGCGCCCGGACGACCCCTGATCACCAACTTTACGTCCCGCTCGGTGTTCCTGTCCTGGACTCCCGGCATCAGGCAAAACAACAGCCCCATTCGATACTACATTATTTATACCAGGTAAGACACTTCCGCTGTAAGCAGCATGCACGTTTTATGCATGTAACGCACAACATATTGTAGTGAACAAAGCCATGATGTCGCCTGGGTAATCGTTAACAGTGGTTTCAGTTTTCAGGGTTTCGTCAAGCCAAAACGTACGCTGTTCTTTGCGCTTCAGGCCATCTACGTTTTGTAACATTTTTCCTCTCCTCCAGACACATTTTCAAATGCACGCAAACCTATACTCGCCTCATCATTGCATATCACTGTCTTCCGGAAGATAGCATGTCATAGCAAACATCGTTCCAAAATATAATGTGGAAACAACGTACGCATTGTAATCAGTCCAAACTTTAATAGATGAAATGGCTAATGTCTGAGATTCAGCTGGTTTTCGGACCGGTTCCAATGTAGAGGGCGTCTCCATGTCAAATCATCGGAAAACGCTTGCTATCAAATATCTCCTAAACGACAGTGGCAAGCATTGCTGAGGCGAATGCAGCTTTGCACGCATTTTAAAATGTGTTTGGAAGAAAGGAAAAAAGCTTACAACCCTTCGATGGCCTAAGGCCGAAAGCACATTGTGATTCTTGGCTTGTTCTTGATGTTTGAGAAATGTAACCAATGGCATTAAGTTGGCCATATAGGTATGATTCCAAGTGTTGCTCTTTAAAGGGAGTGTTCCACGTTTGCATGGGATTTTGGACTGGAATAGTCATCTTGAAGATCATTCGCCGCATTTCACACCCCTGCCTTCCTAAGACCTAAACCCCTCTAGTTTCTAAGCTATACGCTCACGACGATGTGCATAATTTTTGGGGAGGCTATTTTAAGGTCATCTAGGCATTCATGACGCCATAATATCGTCATTAAAATCACGCCATTCAATTAACATGCGCCGATAAGGTTAAAATGAACATAATTGTCGCGTCGTTGATATCTGACGTTCGTGAGCACGATTCCCTGATATAGCGGCCGTCAGTAAGCTCTCAGTCAATTTTATGCAAGCTACGATAACGTAATCATACAATGACGTATTGATAAGCATATTTACTAAGCAGAGAAAGTATGTTACGCAGAACGGTCTTTTCCATTTAACACGCGCCCGGGTGGCCTGCTGGATAACCTTCGCTCGGGTGTGGGGGGGGGGGGGGTCATTTTGGCCCCGCTGAGATCTCGGGAAATAACAAATCTAGAGATACGAAATTCACAGGGTGTGTTGACCTGTACGTGAATTCACTTAGGTCAGGGCTTGAGTTTCCTAGGTCATGACCTTCGGGTCAAATAAGTTCAAATGAGGTCAAATTTCAGGTTAGTCTCCATAGTGCCCCTAGAGCCTAGATCACTGTTTCTAAGCAAACGGTCACATGCTCATGCAAGGTCAGTGACCTTGTTCAGTTTTGTTGTATATATATATATATATATATATATATATATATATATATATATATATATATATATATATCTCTCTCTCTCTCTCTCTCTCTCTCTCTCTCTCTCTCTCTCTTATGATATACAGCTATGTTGATATACAATAATAATAACAATAGTGAGATTATCATTATATTATAATATTATAACATCATTATATTACACTATTGTATAATATGAAGTGATCAGTAAATTCGAAATGAGGTCTAGCAACTATCCCATACAGCGAGCCCTAGAGCAATAAAGCAGGTTGGTTTTGACCTTGGTCTTACCTTCATACCTGACCTTAGGTCAACGTAATTTGCTCATTCAATGTTTGTGTTGGCTAAGAAAGCATCTCAGAGATGTGTGGCTTCGTCTAACACCCCGTTATTGCATCAGAATGAACAATTCCCCAGAAATTGACTGCTGAAACCATGGATCGACTTTGACCTGCCATAGGTTAGTGACCTTACAAGGTACATCTACATTTTGGATGGCAAACGATCTGCTATTCAATTGTCTACAGGTATGGAAATTTGACGCCGCTACGCCGCGCCGTCCGGAAACCATTCTGGAAAAGTCTTCGGGGGTCAATTTGGCCCACCACCCGAGCGCGGGCTAAAAGTACACCAATAGTTAAAAGTGAGTTTATTTCACCATACCTGATGCTTGTTTCAATATCTTGAAATGTGGAGCATTCCATTTAAGCTAGCAATCTTGAAAATGCCGCACAGCTGTTCAGCCACATCAGTATAGTTTCAGACCAATGCCATCTGATGAAAAGCTATAACGCATCAAACCATCAAACACTGAAATAATTTCAGTCTTTTTAGCACGATAATCACGCACACGTGATGATCCTGTTTGTTGAGGAAACTTCCAGAGGATGGTCTCTACGTTGTTTGTTGAAATGAGCTATGCTACGTGTTTCACCTCAGGCGAGGTCATGCATTTCCGAATATTTGACCAACGCATGCGAACCCATCCGCCCAGCTCGCGCGTGGCTAACTGAGCGGATCCCTACCTGCCGCAGCGAGGGTCGGGAAGGGTTTTCGTAAATCCTACCCCACCCGTTCCGGTGAGGATAATCAGATGTTTTGAAATGCCGCGCAGCTAGATTCGGCGAGGGTCGGGTCTGAAGTATTCGCCAAATAAGACCGACATCGACTAGGCCGGTCACCAAACAGTTCAAATGAAACGGAAATAAATCTAAATGAGATGGGTGTGAAAAGAGGCAATCAACTTAACGGGTAAGATAGATACCAATGCCAGTGTAGGTACGCTTCCATTCGCCACGTCATAGGCAGTGTGTCATGGTTGACCGTATGCCAGTATTAGTGTGTGGTCTAAAGTAGTTGAAGGGTAAAGGAAAAAGGTAACATAAAAGTTTTCCGGCCGGCTCTGACGTCGAACGCCCCATCAGCACGCATGACGTCACGCATTTCAGCTGACAATTGTGCTGACAACAGATTGAACAAAGCCCCTATTTCGTCAGTCGACCAGGTTTTTTACGTTATTTAACGTATCTTAAGACTCTAAAACGTACATGAGATGCATTCGTAAATATTATAACTGTATATGTTCTAGTGTGACACTAAGGGTGTCATATCTACATCTCATATCATATGTGCCAAACTCGAGCAAAACAATGCAAGACAGCATTGATCTAGGGATGCCCGTTTTGTCCAGAGAAAGTGTTCTGCAGCTTCCACACATCCTGGTAATTCAGTGTTTTTAGGTTTTCCACCTCCCTAGATTGTTGGGTGGTGGGTGATCAAGGTAGATGGCGGATTCTACAGAGCGAATTATTTTTGAAGACCTTTCGTTGCCTGTGTCAAGGTATTCATCAACCATACCGAAAACCTAAATATCTGTCTTTCAATACCCACAAGTCACTGATGATATCTCGGGGGCTTGCTTGATCCAGGCAAGTGTCATACAGCAGAGTGTGAATTGCGCAACTCTGAAGTTGTGAAGTGCAACTTCCGGTGGCTTCTCTGTTTTTTTTCGGATCACGTGCGAGTCGCATGGACCGTTGGCAGGACTGGCGAGCACGGCGAGTGGGGTGACCAGCCCATCACCACGCCAGACGACCAGACGACGTTCGTGGTGACCGACCTGCAGCCGTTCACCGCCTACAGCTTCAGGGTGACGGCAGTCAACAGCATCGGCGCCTCGCCGAATGGCACCGCCTCCTACCCCATCATCACGCTGAGGGAAGGTAAGGCCGGCCACGACACCAAGACCTCGGGGGGGGGGGGGGGGAGGAGCCGCCTCCCGCCATGCCGGCATCGCGCCATGACAGACTGTTGTTAGCATGCTGAAACCCATATGAACAGAATCGTCTTCTCCTGCCCCAGAGCGTCATAGTGCAGGGTAGAGGGTAATGACGACGGAGTGCTTGAAGATGTCTGCAGTGCTAAGGAGGAGAAGCGATTGTCGCATCTTGGCCGGATCGAGAAAGCCAGGTATGTCAGTCGGGTCGAAAATGATCCATTTTTTGACACATGATTGCAAGTTGTGGGTCACTGCTTGGAACAGGCTTCACGGATCTGTATCTGAAAAATGGTCTCAAAATGGCTGGTGTGCGAGTGCCTACAGTTTCCTTCTTTAGGACCAAGCTGAAGTATTTGACAAGCCACGGATCGAAACCAGGTCAGAAAAAGTTTATCATGAAGTCGAGGTTAATGGACGGACGAGGAGATTAGCGCACAACACAGGACCGACAGGGTGATTGGCATAGAGCGTTGGGCGGACGGGGAGATTGGTGCAGAACACACGACCGACAGGGTGATTGGCGTAGAGCACTGAACGGACGAGGAGCTTGACACAAAATGGACAGAGACGCTGACACAAAGAGCGGTCCTAGATGGACGGAGAAGCCCGGACCTGTACCTCAGGCGGTTCCGCGTCTGGGGAAAGACCTGGTCACAGCAGCAACACCGGAGCCGTGGGAACCACCTGCGAACGAGTGACCACCCGCGCTGACTTCCCCGTCTACCACTGTACTGCCAACATCCCAATGGGGCGTCCGCTCTTAGCGCGCGCAGCATGGTCCGAGCCACGATCTCCCGACTAAAAGACTTGGGCACGGCTCCATGGGCCTTTGCTAGCAGTAGGGCACACTGTCGAAACATAGGATTGCCAAGCATGTGAATTATGTTTTCGGGAGCTGCGCCTGATCCTGCTCCTGCCGCAATAGCAGAAATTCAGCCTATTGGCCACCGACCGGAAGATGAGCTAAACCTTCTCGCATGAGGTACGCGCATTAGATGTGAGCAGGTCTTACGACACTCACCCGATCCGTTGTAGCTAGATTATGCATCTACTCGTGTCGGTTCTATTGGACACTGTGATGCAGTAGTTGTCAACTGTGTCGACTTCTATACACCATTCTGTCCTTTAGAAAATCCTTGCATGCACTTAATCTTCGTCCGCATCTTGAGCTGAGAGCCACGTCATGTGCAAACAAAGATTACGTAATCTACAGATACGCCGCACACTAGTTTTTTGCGATGTGCCCGTTGGCAAACAATGCCGGAGAAGCTTTGGACAACGGGTGACAACGTATATTCTTTTGTTTGGGCCCTGCCCCCCCCCCCTACGTTGAGTTGGGTCCAAAGGTTGGTTTAATACCTCAACCTCAGAGCTATGTCCCTTACTAATGGGTAACTTAAGACATTGGGTAAATTACGTTAGAATTAGATTTTAAGTGCGTCAGATATAAGCCAAGACGCCTCTGTCTTGGAACTAAGCATGATATTGACGCCACTGGTTCTTTGTTATAAGATCTCATAAAACAATAAAATTGGGTGGCAAATTTGGATTTTGGCATGGCATCGATAGTTCAGATTATGGCTCCAGTTCAGTTACAAACTGAAAAACCGTACAGAAAAACAAAACAAAAAATCCTGGGGCAATTTTTTCTGATTCCGTGGAAAACATAGCTGATAGCACTTTTCACCCACAATCCTACTATTGTAATGCATGTTCAACAGATCCATTTTGCCTCGGTCCGTAATCCAAACGCCTAAAAAACCTTTGCCTTGTCATGGGACCACATGACTATCGGCTGCTCTGTAACCAGGCTGACGTTATGAAGCCCACGGCTAAAGCTCACTGGCCCTCGTTTGGCAAGTCATATATGAACAACCGAATCTGGAAGGCGAACCTACCAATACGCGTTTCGCCACATTACAAATGTGGCCGCGACCTCCCACCATTTCAGGGAATGCATCAGTTCAGGATGGACTCAGACTTTCAGGTTGCCCGGATCGCAGGTTTGAGCTGCATCATTGCGTGCAGCAGATAATGAAGCCATGTAAGCCATGTAGATAATGAAGCCAAAAATGCACAGCAGATAATGAAGCCAATGTAATGAGTAATATAAAGCAATCAAATTAGACTTGTTTTGTGGGCTGTCCATCTATCACGTTGCTATGCTGATGAGGAAATAGCTCTCATGAAATTGAAATGGTTTACGTGCTATGGCATGCATCCATCCAACGGAGGTTTACGTGCACCTCTGGCAACTCAATGATTCAGTAATAAGCATGCGTTTGGTGGCTCCGTCAATAGCACATGCCTTTTCTGCCACACTGTTACAACAAAGTCATCCTCACCGTTGGGCTTACAACCATCCCACACAGCTGTTGGTCAATGTGAACTGTACGTCAAGAGTTGTTAAACCCAGTTGAGTATGTTTGAGCACTGTTGATCAGGATTATGTTGTTTATTACGGTTTTTAATCCATGACATAGCTGACATGAAAAATAAGGTGTGACGCTAAATTGAGACGCACTGTTTGCGTACCGCTCTCGATTCACACAAAAACCATAATGTAAACAGAGCGGTATTTTATGCTAGAGGCAGTGCGACCTAAATCAACGGACAAAAAATGAAATTGGGGTAAATTGTGTAATTTTGCCAAATGCCTTGGCTCCCAAAACCCGTGACTGGATTCGTCAATGTGGCCGGACGTTTACCGCCCTATAGAAACGTAACATATATGTTTGCATAAAGCAATGCACATGCTAACACTACAACACCCCGTATACTCGTAGGCATAAAGTCGTGTTTGCTTTCACCACCACATAACACGTAACAGCTGAGCGGATAAACGACGCTTAAAATTCTACACACCCACGGCCGGAGGACACGCAAAGGCCTGAGAAGTTAAACTGAAAAACTCCGGAGCACGGTTATGACCGAAATCCTTCATCACTGGCTCTGTCCCCGTTCCCCACAACCAAAAACACTTGCCGCCGCCCATGGCCGCCATAAAAGCGTGCCTGTGGCGCCGTTAAGCAGCCTGCCGGGGGCCGAAGTTACTTTCATATTTCGAGGGACACGTGTCTCCAGCGTTGTTGATGGATCCTCAATGATTGGTTTTGGTTAGGGGTCACCGTCCGTGTTGGAAAGTGATTGTCCAGGAGGGCGGCAAGGCGTCCTATCTGCTAGATCCAGGGCCTGCAACACAAGAAACCAATTCCAACCGGTCAGCGGACAAGCTGTTACTATCTGGAAAATCCAGCGACGCCTCTATGCCTGCCTGTAAATCCTTGGCTGCTGCCGCCGACAGTCTAAGTGCACCCGCGATGCAACCCGCCATTGCTGCGCTTACGTAGCATGCCTGAACAAAAACGCTACGCTTCGAGCCGTGTCGTTGCGTCTTGTTCTGTCCGTTCTTGTTTTGTGTAGACACCGGTCTGTTTCCATCTAGCGTCACGGGAGCTACTCGTGGTCATGGACTTTCAAGCGACCGCACTTCTTTAACTAGATAGGCTTTGTTGTTATAGTCACCCTCGCAGGCTCCCCGCCCCAGCGGCCGCCTGTCGTCCTCCCCTGTCACTCCCACAGACTCCCAGCCGTGGCCGCCGCCCGTCAACTCCTCCTATATCGCTCCTCCTGTGTCACTCCCGCAGACTCCCGGTCATTGCGGCCGCCTGTCATTCCCCGTGTCACTCCCGCACACTCCTGCCCGTGCGCATCGTCGGCTGCTGGTCCGGCCGATCGTCGGCTGCTGGTCCGGCCGACTGTCGGCTGCTGGTCCTGCCGACCGTCGGCTGCTGGTCCGGCCGATCGTCGGCTGCTGGTCCGGCCGACGTCGGCTGCTGGTCCGGCCAACGCCGGCTCTGATTGCCGGGCGCCGCCACTGCTGCATATGTAGTGTTACGGTCCGGCACCGACCATCTAGTCGCCATTCCGCTCCCGGTGCGCTGTCCAACTCATCCGCCCCCCCCCCCCTCTCTTCCCTACCAGTCGCGGCGCCGGGCTGGGTGAAGCTGGGGTCACGACCCGTTCTACCAGTCGGTCCGTCCAGAGCTTATCTAATGCGATGGCCATTGCATACGCTGTAAATGCAGCGTGCTATCAGGGCGCCACGTGTGGGAAGGAGAAGCTGGTGATATTCAATTGTGGTGGTAGTAGCATCTGTCCAATCGAAATGGTTTCGCGTTAGGCGGCTCTAGTTATCAATGACGTCGCTGCGTTCACGCTGCTTTTCTCT
This sequence comes from Pollicipes pollicipes, assembly GCF_011947565.3. Classification (NCBI taxonomy): domain Eukaryota; kingdom Metazoa; phylum Arthropoda; class Thecostraca; order Pollicipedomorpha; family Pollicipedidae; genus Pollicipes; species Pollicipes pollicipes. The sequence goes on along the minus strand of NW_023596921.1, from coordinate 8,500,871 downwards.
TAATGTTTTCTCGAGTTTGGCCAAGTTGTGTTAAGGCAATTCTCCTAACATGATTCATTGTCATATTCAAAGTTCTTTTAACTGCATACTTTCTTCAAAAAGCTTTGTGTCATTTATTTTACATGTGGCGCATAATGCATAAATTTGACAACTACAAATACATGTGTTACAAAATCCTCACAAATGGGCGCTTCAGTAATCGAGTTCAAAGGGAATAAGCTGCAATGACTTAACCCGCTCGCTTTACATCCTTTTGTTAACATGTTACAAAAAAAGCCTCAACAGCCACCTCAGACATCACATTCCCGTCTCAGATTTGCCCATTTCCTCTCATGCTGGATCTATTACGTGTTGCGATCAACCCTCCCACATGTCTTCTGTCCTTTACAAGCAGAGATAACACGATTGAGAGGCAAATCTAACCCCCTCTGATTAAGCTTTTGGAATATGCAGCCATGCGATTTCTCAATTGATTTTTAAATGTTCCCAGCATCACTGTTGACTCGTTGGATTCAATCATGCTCCTCATAATATTCTTTTCTGATAATAATATTCGTATTTCTTGCCCAAATCCTTGAACTATCGGGAAATTCGAAAATTTATGCTCCATGGTCTTCCTAGCAGTATTGCAGTGCACACAATCACTACTTTCTGCAATACCCATGTGACGCAGAACCCTGTTTGTGACATGGGTCCATGTTATTTTCTGGGGTCCTGCGACATGTCATTGTCTTATAATGTAGTGCTCTGTATCATGAACTTGATGTAGCTTCAAATATATCCCGGCAAGCATCATGCCGGCAAATATTATTGCCGTATCGTTTTCCCCACTTGTCTTTCTATATGTGTTCATGCTTCTGTAATTTGTAAGCAACAAGTATGATGCATGCGTATTTTGGCCCTTCAGACCATAGCAAAATGAACGAAATAGTTGGATGAATAGTAGGTGCTGCCAGCTTCTCCATCCCAGCACGAGCCCGGTAAACCATCATGAAGTCCCGAGAAATCCAACAATATACCGTTTATGCCATATGCGCATGTTAACTGCTTGAAACCCATCAGCGACCCACTACTACCAAACAAGTCGCTTGAAGCTCTGGTGGGCTCCCGGATCTCCCATGTCTAAAGTAATAATTTTCTTGTTTAAGTTCCATGTGTAAAGGCACCCTACCGTTTCCACACCAGTTCCATATATCTCGTGTTGCGAATTTCGTTACGGTTACCGTTACCGTTCGTTACCGTAAAAACACAGTACCCAGTCGTTGAATTGTTCTCGCTTCATTCGTGTGTGGATGTTGTTTCGGGACCGCAACATTATTCGAGTAAAAAGGTTGTCAAACTAAACTTATTGAAATAATTTAGCGTCCCCTGGTCTCAGGCTGAATTTGGCCAGCTTTGACGGTCACTAATGCACAGCACCTATGCCGGCTCCAGTATTGATGCAGTATTGCCACCAGTAGTGACCATAGGGGCCCCCGTATTGACCCTGACTACACTGACCCGGACTACCCTGGGCGCTGCTCATATGGGCGTCAATGGCATTCTTGTTGCCCATGCCCGTCACTATGTTCCGTTAATATGTCAGTGTGGCGCGCTCCCAAGCTGTAACCTGCATAGCTACAGCGGGTGAGACTCCGTTGGACCCGACAGAGAGGAAAGTGATTATCATCCGGCATTGCTCGCTGCTGATCTCTGACAGGTGTAGTACACCCCAGTAGTTTCATGTTTTCCGTGTTTTTTGGTTATGCGCTTTCCCGTCTCACGTTTGCACGCTTAACACCTTGTACCCATGCTTCAATTTCTGTCGGGTTAGCTTCGCAAGTTTTCTGTTGTCGAAAACGTTTGGTGGTATAAATCTCCTCTAATGATAACTACTTTACACCATAGACTCCTCAGTCTCTTTTATAATTATTAAAAGAATGTCTCATATGTTTTGGCCCCCATGTCACGTTCAAGACATACCGTGCCAGTCAAGCTATTTCGATGCACACCATTACCGCTTCTGCGAGCGCCTCAAACCCGTGACTGCTGTTCTCACGAACTTTAACTAACTGCTAAAGCAATAAGTTTTCATCCAACAAAAAGTTGCTGCATGCTACCAGCTATTTCTAATCAACACAAGGTTAATATCCCAACCCTTTTCTTTATCCGAAAAGACCTATTTTTTGGCATTGTTTCCGCTATATGTCACAACATTGGCGCTCTCTTCAGTCGGAGATCCCGAAGACACGAAAATGCCAGGCCAGCACGGCTCACAATTTGCATGCTCGGCGTAAACAACGCATTCAACATAATCACGTCCTCAGGCTGCGCACCACTTTGTTTTGTTTGCATAGCTGCTGTGCAGCTGATGAGATCCGAGCTCCCACCAGCTGCCGGCGGCGATCACGCTCTGCGGTCTGGCCAGAGGCGATGCACTCAAGGCTGTCATCGGGATTTGGAATAGCCTGACTGCACAACGGTAGATCGCGGCTTCTAAGCCAACGACGTCTGATGTCACTCAAAGTGTACAACGGGCCCTTTTATATCAATGTGCAGCATGTGACGATTAGGATTTCATCATTAATTAGCCTAACCTCCGCCTGTTCTAAAACATTTAGCCGTCGCGCACAAGCCGCGACAAACATCACTTGACGTATATGTGTCGGCTCCGCTCACTGGCAGCGCCATCCGGTAAGCCAGCGATCCTGGCTGCGCACAACACAAGCTCCACCTCGGTGCGCGTCCGCTGGAGGCCATTGTCGAGCCAGGAGCTGCGCGGCGAGTTCCAGTACTACCGCATCACCTACCGTGAGCGTGGCGCGGCCAAAGACAGCGCCAAAGAGCTTCGGATCAAGGACGAGAGAATCCAGGCGAGTGCAGGCCGAGGGGTGGGGTGAACAGAATAGACCTATCTTCAAGGAAGTCTCCCTGTCAGCTGCGAATAAGTGGGCGGGGCTCGGGGCGGCCTTGGACGAGCCAGCGTGGCTTATGCCGGGTCACAGACGATGCGTTCCCGCTAGCTGAAAAACCAAGTGCCTTACTTCTCGTGCGGGGAGTCAGTGAGAAAAAGAGTGACTGGCCGGGCTTTGAACAGGATACTGGAATCGGAGTCTAAGCGCGTTAACGCGAGGTTTGGGGGTTTTCAACTGCGGTGGAGGTATCTTGGTGCCACGGGAGGACAGAAGCACAGCTGAAATTTTTACATGGGTGCGGAGGTGTCACCGGAATCCGGCACCTAACTCTCCAACCGATGGTCTGGAGTGTGCAAACTTGTGTTTCGTGGTCCAAACCGAGGAAGGCCTAAACCGTTTGAATAAGATGACCATCCCTGCTACCAGGAGGGACGCGATGGGTGGAGCCATGGGCTCTGTCCCCTCTCTCGATGTGGGTGACACGCCCGTGTGAGCGACCTTCGACACGCACAAGTAGCTTTTGTCACTTGCGCCCTGAACTCACCACCAACATGCGGTCACAAAATTTATAAATAACTTCAAAAGCCACGCCTCATCAAACATAACCGTAACATCGTGTCATCATAACCATCAAACATCTACCCATGTCCAACTTGATCTTCGGCCAACGCCAGCTGACCGACAGACGTCCTCACGTTACTGCGGTATCAGCTGATTTACGCGTGCAGTGTCAAATGGTCAGATCATTTTTTTGCCGCCATTTCCAGAGTCACGCCATCTTTGGCCTGCGTCCATTCACCCAGTATCTCATCTCCGTACAAGTGGAGAACCCGGCTGGCCTGGGCCCCAGCTCTACCGTCGTTGTCACTACGGACGAAGGAGGTAATGTGAACACGCATGTAGCTCAACTCCTTTGGCACTGCTTAAATCCGATGTAGCGACCTTTCCAATAATTTAGCTTGCGATGTTGATTCACACATATTGCGCAAGGAGTAGCAGTTTGGATGCCATACATGTTACTATGATAATAAAGGTCATGCAATGCCACGACATTGCAATCAAAGTTGCCTGGATTTAACACACTGGTACAACCATCGCGACTTGGTAGCCGACAAGACAAGATCTACGAGACAGCTTGAAATAGTTGGATCTGTTTTGCTGCCAGCTCAAGCACAATCCAGGAAGACCTAGCAAGTTGAAGGTTGCTACGGTTTCGAAAAACGGTCCACATATTCTTGCTGTGAGACGTGGAATAACCTGTTCTGATTCAGTCGTTTTCAGCAATTTGGCGTCATTTGGCCTGCGGAGGACGTTGACCCGCCTCGGGACTTTGCTTCAGTTCCTGAAGCTCCGCGGCAGGTGTCCGTCCTGAACGTGACCGACACCACGGTCACCATCTCCTGGCTGCCGCCGAGCCGCCGCAACGGTCTCATCGAGGGCTACAGGATCTACATCAGCACTGGCAACTTCACTAACGCCACCTGGCTCCGGCTGCCCCTGGACAATACGCAGTACACGCTGAGGAACCTCGGTGAGAAGCTACCGGATGGCTGATGGCTTTTATTCTGACAAACGTTCTATGCTTGTCGGTTTTCACCTAAAGCAGGGAGTGGACGCAAATGGGTGACTGTCTTCACTTGTCATTTCGTTATGTGATGCTGTGCGTAAATTGTCCGCAACGGTGGTCTTTATGTCGTTGCATTTGCAAATCACACCAAACTGCATGAACATTTTACCACCGCATCCACATTACCAATCGGGATTTTTCAAAGCACTGTGTGAACAGCACGGCGACAAGCGCCGCAATGCAGTCCTGTGTGTCGCTTATTGACAGCTGAAACACTCAGCGATACTGCAAACAGCCTGCGGTATTCATATTTTGTGCGGCTTTTATGACACTCCTCTAGAAAAAACCAGGCCAGCAATCCACCAGCCGGTCTTCGTCCTGTCGCTGTAGCCAAAGTAAGAGTCCACTTCCCACCTCGCCTGTGGCAGTTCCGTTCACCAACTACTCGGTGACGGTGAAGGCGTTCACTCGGAGCATGGAGGGCCGCGAGTCGGCGGCGCTCGCGGTCACCACCGACGTGTCGGCGCCGGCGGCACCGCGGCTGACCTCGCTCGCGTGCCGACCGGACGCGGCACTGCTGCTGACCTGGCGGCCGCCGGAGCGCTCCAGCTCCAACTCTAGCTCGAGCTCTAGCTCCAACTCCGGCTCCAGCTCTAGCCCCAGCTTCAGCTCCAGCCCCAACTCCAGCTTCATCTTCAGCGGCCGCGTCCACCACTATCTGGTCAGCTACCGGGCCGAGCGGGCGGCAGCCATCACGGAGGTGCCGGTCGCCGCCGACCCGGTCGGCCGGGAGGGAAAGGTGGGTATGGAGAGAGGGAGAACACTGCAGACACTGCGCCGCGCTGTGGGTCTTGACAGAAATCAGCAGAGAATTACTTGTCTTGGTTTGGTATCCCCATGCTAGGCTAGAATAGGACGCCATGACATATTTCAATCTTGTATGTTTTCATTTATAAACTGCTTACACAGGTCATTTGCAATATACTTACACAGGTTATTTACAAAATGCTTACACAGGTCATTTACATAGTAATCACATTGTTTACATTTTGTTTCTGTCTTTTGACGGACATCATCTGTCGCATGCAGGTATGTGGCTCACTGCGATCTTTTGTCTGCCTCGGGAGAGACTCATCATCAAACAATCATCCGTCGATCGATAGCGAGCCATGCCAGGGAAAGGAGACGTCTGAGACCGCAGCGACGACCTCCAACCATCCTAAGCCGAGCTAGTTTAAAGAAAAAAGTGGCACGTTCTATAGCGTGTCTTCCAAGAAAGTCTCCTGAGTTCCATCCAGGATAATGTCCGTCTCCGGTTTCTCGTGACCGATGCCTGCGGTCTCCACTGGCCAGCCCATACTCTGACCATTCCTCCTCAGTTTCTGCTGTCGAATCTGACGGCCGGCACGCTGTACGAGGTCCGCGTGCGGGCGGCGGCCCGCTCCCTCCACCGCTCGGTGCCGCTGCTCCTGTCGCCGCCCTCGGCGCCGCTGGCCGGCCGCGCCCGGCGCCAGTGCGACCGCGCCGCTGGCGCCACCTGGAGCGTGTGGCGCCACCTGGGCAGCGCCGCGCCGCTCAACGCCGGCCTTATCGCCGGCATCGCGTGCGCCTGCTGTGCCTTCCTGCTGGCGCTGGCGGCGCTGGCCATCTGGAGGTGAGGCGGGCCTACCGGCACACAGGCGAGGGATGCTGTCCGGCACAGTTAGCCTCCGAACTGGGGCCTTCGTGGATGCAGATGTAAGGTTATACACTTTCGGACTATTTGGCAAGGGATGCGTGTGTTTTCCCGCATTTTGGAGCACATCAAACCTTGTGTGATCGTTGAATGCAGTTTAATCTGGACCTGAAAAACCCGCCCCATCAGCACGCTGACATTAACTAAGCCAGTGTGCCTACAGCGTGCCACTCCAGCCACACATGAGCCGCTATACCCGGCAGGTGTTACGTGGCGGGGTCGCGGGGCTCCACGGCCGGACCGGCGGCGGTCCGTGTGCCAGTGACGTCCCCCGCCGACTGGGAACGGCGCGGGCCGGGCGGAGGCACCGGACCAGTCCCGGCCGCCGCCTTCTCGGCACACGTGGCTAACCTGCACGCCAACTCAGATGAAGGTACAGCGGGGCAGGGGTGCAGTCAGCAGAATAGGGGTATTGCCAAACGAGACAAGGGTAGGGGTTAATGAAATAAGAGCAGTCAATTGTCGTCGCGAAAAGCAAAGCCACATTTGGATCTTTGCCAGATCAAAGAATCTGAGTCCCTCTTTTCTTCCAGAAAAACAGTGCCATTTATCGTGTCCATTCAAGACAGTATACGGATCATGAGGCGGGATTTCCAGCGATAATGCTCATATAATGCTTGTTTGGTCCGCGGTGACCCGTATTTAGGGACGGATCCTGAAGCGCAGGCTCCTTTTTCCCTAGAAGGGCATTTGCTGTGAAGAGCGCACGGGTGACACAACTGTGATCAGTTAACAGTGCAAGTATTAAGACACGTGAATGAAGCAGTAAACGGGTTGATGGCGTTAATAGACGGGACAATTTTGTAGTAAACCGGATAAGGCTAATAGCATGTGGATCAAGGATGAATGGATTCATTCAGCAGATTAACAGCATTGATCGAGATATTTGGGATGACAGTTCACTGAATGCGCTGTTGGAAACTGAACAGTTTTGTTGAAGAGGACAGTAGCGGTGAAAAAAGAAAGGTGTTAATTTTATTACAAGAGGGAAGCCTTCATTACATAGAAAATGACCACTAGTGCAATCACATTTTGCATTTGCCTCTACAGGTCTTTATAAGGAGCATGAAGAGATACTGGAACACAGCATGCAGCTGGGGTGGACTACAATTGCTGAGAAAAACAGGTGTCAAGACATCAACGCATGTAAGCATGCTTGTTCCTTTATCATGCTGTAGAGTACGCGTAATCATTCTGCAAGACTGGTGTTTAACTACACACGTACCGCCCCGTAGCAGGTTTTGTAACGGAGCTCAAGTGTTCGGTGCAGGCACCGGCTGGGGCGCGGGCGCCTGGCGGCGTAGGACGCACACCGGCGCCGACACCGGCGACACTGGCCGACACACCGGCGCCGACACCGGCGACACCGGCCGACACACCGGCGCCGACACTGGCGACACCGGCCGACACACCAGCGCCGACAGCGGTGACACCGGCCGACACACCGGCGCCGACACTGGCGACACCGGCCGACGTACCGGCGCCGACACTGGCGACACCGGCTGACACACCGGCACCGACAGCGGCGACACCGGCCGACACACCGGCGCCGACACTGGCGACACCGGCCGACACACCGGCGCCGACAGCGGCGACACCGGCCGACACACCGGCGCCGCTGCGGCGGGCGACTGTGACGGCGCACCCTCTGTCCTACCGCTCGGCAGCCGGCTCTCGCTGGTCGATCCGTACACCAGCTACGTGCATGTGTTGAGGCGGGCCGCTGGCTGCGACGACGCGTCTAGTCACGGGCTCATGCGAGCAGACGCTCCAAGGATCGGTCCCCGTGGGAGAAAAGAAGGAGTGATGACGAGGTCGTCCTCCTTCCCGCGGGCGGACCCGGCTGCAAGCCGGGGTCACCTAGCGTCAGACCCGTATCTTTCTCATCAGTCAAGGGAACCTGCCCGGACTGGACATAGCGGCTTTTACCCCCGGCAACGTCCGCATGAAAATCCATGCATGTGGGTCGCCGCGCGCCTTTAAGGAACGCTTCGCGCAAGACACCGGCTGCTTGATGGCTCCGAAAGATGACGAGGAGCAGTCTGTCGCGCCACCTCTAAGGTCATACTGAAGACCTCTGTCGACGTGGCGCCGCCCGACCGCCAGCTGACTGGTAGTCGGGTCCGGGCGAAGGGAAGAGGGGTGTCCTCTTCATCGCCAGCTCCTTCCCCCACGCCATTGGATCTCTGTGGCGTCTGCTTAAGCGGACCGGCGGCAAGGGGCGCAGTCACAGCCAGCGGTCGGCCTCAACACATGCGCATGGCCGGTGTGGATGCGCTTGCGATAGCCGGACGCCGGACAGAAGGACAGCAGGCAGACCGTCCCATCCGCTCGTCGCAGCAGCTCGCGGGGAGGGACCGCCGGGCTCTCGTGTTCTCCAACGCCAGATTTCCGCGCCTCAAACGGCGTTCACTTGGCACACCTGTGGCTCCGCACGCTATATATAAAGCTAGGATGTATTGCATACTGTGCGTTGAAGGGTTCATCGACATTTCATTTCCACTGATGCACGGAATAGAATATTCATCCATCATTCGTGTTCCATTGGTCAATCTGCGCAACAGGAACCACGCAAACTTCTTGGTTCGCCCACACCAGGGCACCTGTGCACTGCCCAGTCAACTACGCTGTTGTGCTTCTGACCAGATGCCCACAGTCTGGTGCCTCTGCGTCCGCTGCCCGGTCAGCGGCAGGGAGAGCACATCGACGCCAACTACATCGACGGCTTCCTCTTCCGCAACCAGTACATCGGCGTCCGGACACCGTTGACTGGCTCGCTGGCGGCTTTCTGGCGCCTGATCTGGGAGCAGCGGGTCCAGATCGTCATCATGATCACCAGCCAGGCGGAACGAAACAGGGTCAGTACGCGCCAAGCGAAGGTCATGGTCAGCATGTACTGACTTACGTACAGGACCAGTACGCATCAGTCCGGGAGTTGCTTCAGCATAACCTGTGACAGAGATAACCCTCGATAGATAAGACAACAGCATGACCTCCGTTGGAGCGCATGAAAGTAACGTAGCAGTTGTGAGTAGGCACATGAACAGCTGAGGTGGGTAGAACCGACTAGTTCGGTGTCTTCATGCTCTTGGCTCAATGCCAGTCCCAGTAATGTCACATGGGTATTGCAACCCTGATCGACCATGCTTGTTCGGTAGAGTCAACAGACTAGATCTACCTGACTCCGAAGTGACATGAATGAAGAGGCCGGTGGGTTAAACCCGAGCAAGCCGCAGATGCAAGCTATAGTTCTGCTCCTCAACCATGGTTTTATCACATATTGTATCCGAAGGGCGGAATTTAGAGGATCCGTAGATTTAGAGGAGTAGATTTAGAGGTGTGTCTGCGGCAGCATTAGCCGACCATGCCACAGCCTTCGTGACTCTCACTTTGATCGATATTACAGTGTGCTTGAAATGTCAAGGAGAGCTGGTTTATGTCTTAATATCACGCTATTTGGGGTGATGAGCTTTTGCGGGGGGGGGGGGGCAGAATGGACGACTTCGAGAAATTTAACTTAGAAATGAAAACAACGTAACACAAAGCCTTTTGAAATTATGTCGAAGCATGCTTGAAACGTTCTCAAGCAGTTTCAAGTGTTCTTAGGTGGTGAGCATTCTCGACTCAAAACCGGGTTCGTCTTAAGACCCCGTCACGTTGCTGGGAGAGAGAAATCGTGAAGCGCGAGGCCGTTATGTTTTTGTCAAGCCCAACTTCAATTCGCTTACCGTAGTGAGCTGATTCTTTGTAGTACGTACTTGATATGATACGCCTTTTACAGAATACGTACAATAAATATTGGCCCCTGGACGGAAAGGAAACGCACGGTCTCATAGAAGTGGAGCACCTGCAAACACGGCGGCTGGCGTCGTATACAGTACGGAAGTTTGTCATGAAGCACGCCAAGGTACGTTCCTTCAGGTGCATCGGAAACCATGACACCAACGAACTTGAACTTAACTTAACTTAACTTGACTTGAACTTATCTGAACTATGAACTATGAACTTAACACCAACGAGTAGTGTCGCCCTATGAAATTCTTGCATACAGTGTAAGTTACCTATTGACCTTCATGCTTAGCACATTGCATCGGGATGAAATGACGGAACGTTTACCGTACTCAAATAGAGCATTACATATCGCACACTTCCCAACGTGGCGGGCACTGCCGCAGCAAAAAAGCAGAGCCGTATGCGGCGGGCGGGTCATCTACGAGTACCACTACACCAGCTGGCCGGCCGAGGGTGTGCCCGACCAGCCCCTGTCCATCCTCCGCTTCGTGAGGAAGACGGCCGCCGCCAACAGCGGAGACGGGGCCGGGCCTATCCTGATTCACTGCAGGTACGCACGCGTCCGGGACCAGCAGCGGGCGGTGTCGTGCCCGGGGCTCTCAAACTTGGCTGCAGGCGCCTTGTTATCTTTCCATCCTGATCAGTACGAGCTGTGTTTAAATCTGTCTGTCTGTGAACTCATGTTTGTCGTATGCTTGTCATTGTTCATTGGTCGGCTTTTGTCCCATAAGACTATAAGGAATGAGTGCTCGTCGTGTGCTCCCAAAGGTAGTGCGTTGCATGACAGGCCTTTGCGGAGTAAAGTCAGATTGCTGGATCCATGCGGTTGCAAACACGTACGACTTTGCCCAAGGCTCCCTATCGCATGCCGCATGAATGTTTGGCTCTCTGCAACTACTCAGATTAATAAACCTCATTTCTGTAGGGAGCATGGACATGTCCTAGCGCCTGCAACGGCTTAAATAGATAATGCAATTTAGTAAACAATATATATTTAAATTAATTCAAAATAAATCCCGACACAAGTGGCGCTGCCAGGTAATGGCCAAAATAATTCCTGAGAGTTGTTAGGCACCACAACCAACTACTCATTAGTAATACCACTTACTGGATATGGGCTGAGCGTGCCTATGCATCATACATCACGGAAAATTCGTGAATACACTCCCCACTCTGATAGCTACAATGCTACCATAGTCACGTTCCGAGGCATCTATCTGACATAATACATGGGAAACCCTGTCGTCTGATCCCATGGCTCGAGAACCACCAGTGGTAGAACCCCCTAGTACCATCTGTTCTCAATCAGCATGGCGATATGAAGGTTTGTGTTACACTTTGGTCCAAATCGAACCATGACGCGTTATGCGGGGCAAGTAAACTTGCCCAATGGGGTCATCGGAGGTCGTCGAATGAAGTAAAACGGCTATCGCGTGCTAATCGAATGTGTATCGGCCAGTCGCGAGGAGACCGATTGAGTGTAAACCAGAATATAGCGGCCAGTTGAGCTTGTCAACCCAACCGGGGTGATGGTTCCAAAGAGAGCACTCATTGACGGCTTCTCGGTCATGGCCTCATCGACCTGGAACCAAGACTCGACCTTGCTCAGCGAATAAGTCATCCTGGCAACGACCGACTTCATTGCTGATAAGAACTGCAAGCTTCTGGAAAAGCAACGCGGAGAGACAAGGACCTGCAAGTCGTCGCTAGACAATAACCCAAACCCAGAGGACGCTGTGAACTACCTACTGGGGCTTCTCAGCAGCCTGGGGCTACTATGATTTCACCGCACAGCTTGGTGTTCAAACAAGACGCGCCCATCATGCTCTTACGAAAACCTGAATTCCCAACCCCTGAAATGGCGACATTTCTGACGAACAAGGCTGAGGAGGCAAACATCTTCACCCGAAGAGTCCCACTTATCCCATCTGAAATGCCCTTCGATTTCAAACGGATAGTTTCCTGCCAAGCAGAGCTACGGCATGACTTTGAATATGAGGCAAGATCAATCTCTGTAAGTGAGCGGTCTCGACTGAGCCAGGGGTTTTCGGGTGTTGGCGGTACACTTGCCAATCGCCGTCTCGCGTCGTGTACGGTCTCGGCTACTCAGCACCCGAGCCGCCCGCTCCAGGATTGCCCGAGCCGGTGGAGGAACCATACTGCTGTACATCGGAGGGACATGTGACTCCACTGATTGGTCAGCTGGTCGAGCCTCGATTCAGGAGAATGGGACGACCCCTCTCGTGGGAAGATTCTTCCCGAATATGCTGAGACTGGCGTGTAACATCTCATCGCAAATCTGTAAATTGCATCGTGCTGTTTGCATTTGGTATTTTTAAGTAAGTGCAATGTCTGGTGGGGCAGATTTTCGTACGTATTAACGGTATTGGTCCAGAAAATTATTGCGGCCTGCAATTTTTTTGGAGCTTGTCTCACTTCTAAATACCTTTTTATTACTTCGACATCGCCCGGTCACCCAGCTGGGGAATGATTAAACCAATAGAGTACCAATGAGTAAAGCACACGCCTGCTACCTGTTGGTGAGCCGCCGTCAAAAATGCGATGATTCGATAGATGAGTTTCTGCAATGCCTCAAAGGCTTGAGTGGAACTTGCGGCTAGAAACATGTAACCGCTGACCAGCATTGCACAGACTCTACTCAAGATACTTTTAAGAGTAATTCAAGTTCCCCATTGTTTGCCTTGTCAACACGAAAGCATGAACAGTCACCTCACATCCCTGGACTGCATTTGATCAGTCATAAGCCTCAAGCATAGACTAAGTCCAGAAGAGCTGTAATTCATTTGCAGCACAGCCGAGTCCCGGAATGCCGCTACCAGCAACAGCAATTCAGATCTGGGGCAAGAATGGAGGAACGTTTTCATCCTCAGGTGCCTGAACTGGCTGTATCTGTTGTTAAGTGTTTGTTGCAATGGAAACAATCGGCATCCGCTCCCAATCAATCCCGCACGTGGAGCAATGTGTGCAAAGCGAGCCAAAGCAAAGCACGTGTCACATTTTGCCACCGTGCGTCGGTTCTCGCAACATGTGACATCTGCAGCACTCATTGCACTTGCACTGGCTGTAACGTTCTCTGCTGCAGTGTGCGCTGCAGCTGCCTGTCAAGTGTACCTGTCCATATTGGTACTACCGGAAGAAAAGTGTGCTGTTGGATACAGGTGATTTTGATTTTTTTTTCTGTGAGACGCGATCTCGTGACGATGATATATGAGTTCTCAGACAAACGCAATGCCCATGATTACGGAAGATGTCAAGTGCAATTGCGGAACAATGCATATAGATCAGACAGTAGTAATAGCCTTGTTCCTCTTAAAAAAACAGGGAAATGAAGAGAAAGATGTGTTGATGTTTTGGCAACATACCTTTATCAAAAGGAATAGCAGTTGTTAATTTAAAGTTGCCTGCCAGCCCTACTCCATTTTTCAGTTGTTTTTGAACAGCGAGTCACAGTTTTTACTGGCCACCAGCACCCAGGGATTTAAAAAGCAACGGTTGCTAACCATTGCTACGATGCAGTGCACGTCAAACTAAGAATTAAAATACGCGAAAATACGTGTATGTGCATACGAATTAAGGTAAAAAGTCATCACGCATCACGCTTCATTCACAATACAAGCGATTTGCGCCACGAAAATTTTTGCTTGCTTGCGCCACGAAATTTTTAATGCGTGCAAACGATTTCATTTAAACAGACCTAAAGCATCACTGCCAGGCACCACTCATGCATGTAAACGATTTTAAGCTAGCACGCATCACACAGCAGGGTGCTTATCACATTCGCATAATCAGCCATGATGAGCCCTGGACGTTGAGCTCTGGTCGCCGACCTTTTGCATGAATATATTCACATATTTCCCTGTCTGGATGGTCCTGTATTCTGTAGTCGACTTTTAGCTCTCCAAAGGGTAAAATGTCCATACCTTCTTGGATTTCCGCCTGAGCGTGTTTTGCCCCCCCCCCCCCACCAAAAAAATCGTCACCGAAGGGGGTGCTCCTTGTTTTGGTTTTAGCTTCCTGCAGGTGTTCATTACACTTTAAACGGATAGGGCGCATAAACTCCCGACGTAGACCATGTCCCTCCTCTGTTTTCACAGTTTACGCTTAATTTCGTAAACCGTTTTTTTTTTTGCGCGCAAGCCCCTTTTTTCCGCACACTTGGGCTTCGAGATACGATATTTCATCACAGACTTCTTTAGTTGATTGTCATTATTTCAAACTATCCGAACGCGCAGCTTTGATTTTCTAATGGTATCTTTAATTTTCCAAAGGAAGTGCTCATTTATTTAGTGTTGAGGACCCGTCGTCCGACAGGACGTGTCACCTCCTCCCACTACCCATCCTCCACGCGCTCGACGTTTTGCCTCTTCCAACATTCTACCTGAAAGTTGTGGATGACATCCATTGTCCAACAATTAAGTCCATATTTGGCTTATGATCTTTCTCTCCTTTTCACTGCTTAACTCGCCCCCGTAAGAGAACTGTAAACACCAAATTCGCAGGGTGTGTCGGCCTGTACGGAAACTCACTTGGGTCAAAGTTTGGGACTCCTATGTTCCTGACTACTTTTGGGACAAATAAGGTCAAACAAGGTCAAACTCCAGGTTGGTGTCCAAAGTGTCCCGGAAGTTAGACACCTGTCCTAAGAAAAATTTCACATGCTCATTTAAGGTCAGTGACGTTGTTTGATCTTTCGAAGGTAATGGTGACCAAAATCATACAAGACTGCCTTGAGCTTTGCATTTGAGTAAGCGACAGAGAGTACGCTTTGCAGCATGTTCCTAGAAGCAACGTTTTGACCTTGATCATTTTAGGTCAGTAACCTATAATGAGCTTTACGAAGTCCATGGAAGATGAATGATGACATTCCTGTCATCAATAAGCTCTAAATGAGCACCAGACTCATACAGCAAGCCATAGAGTAATAAAACAGGCTGAAGTTGACCTTGGTATGACCATCATACCTAAACCTACGTACATGACATTTGTTTATTAAATTGTTTTGCTACTTAAGAAAACGTCTCAGAGATGTATGGCTTCGTGCAGCGCTCCGTTGTTGCATCAGGCTGAACAATTCCATAGAAAATGACTTTGTTAAATTCATGGCCTGACTGACCTGCTGCAGACCGGCGACCGTGAAAGGTAAATGTAATATTTGCATGTCAATCGATTGGCTACTTGATCGTCCACAACCATGCCAAATTTGGCGTGGCTACACCACGCCGTTCGGAAACCATTCCAAAAAACCTTTGGAGGGAGAGGGGGGTCAATTTGACTGCCCATCGAGCGCGTGTTAATGAGTTGTTTAAAACCCTATGGAACTTGTTAGACATTGTATTATCCTTAAAGGAAATTGGATGCACATATTTGCAGTGGGGCATTATACCAGGGTTGGTTGGCTTATATAGAGCTCCGTTTCTTACGTTTTGCGATTGTTCTTCCTTTCCACCGTCACTTTTACATCCAAATATGGCCGCCTTCCGTCCCATGTATGCTCCATCGCAAAGGCTAAGTTTGGATGCTGGTTGTTCATGAGCCCTAAAAAGTATTCAAAGGCACGCTGTCCGTGCGTTCATGCCCCAGCATAATCGTCGATGTGTAGCATAGCTAAGAGAGTTGGTTTTAACCAGCTGGAAGCCAAGGCTTTCGTTTCAAATTAGTCTAAAAATGCTATCGCAAGATGAGGAGAACATGGGTTCCCCATTGTTACCCAATTTCTGTCGATGGTAATCATCCCCGAAAGATAGAACATCATCCTGAATACACTGCTCTAAAAAGTGCAGATCTCTTTTTTATAGACCGACAGCATCAATTTCATGGAAATGTTCGTGCATTTTAACTTTCACGGCAGTGCTAGCCTCACTGACTGGTATACCACCATATAAATTGACGAAATATACATTAATGACAATACTGCCCTCTGGCAATCTCTGTTTCTGAATAATGGAAAGCCTTTTTTAAAAGTCTCTGGTGTCCCACAAATAAATGGGAACAAACCTCAAGAGTTAGTTGAGTATTTTCTCTAAAAGACACGAAGCTTTTCTGTAGGACTACCACACGCAGATATGTCGGGTCTAAGGGGCACTGCAGCTTTGTGATCCTTAGACAACCCATATGACACACAGACGTTCCACCGTGTCTAGGCCTTAGATCTTTGATGGTATTGAACGAAAGTTTTCCGCTAACTGTGCTCTGTGGTGTTCTTTTTCGGCCTCTACCTGAGGGACTGGGTTCCTACTCAGTTTTCACCGAAGAAAAAGCTGCTAAAGAACACGGTTAAAAATAACACTAAAAACACTCAATTTATATGGCAACGCACGAGTCAATGAGACTATCACTGGCATGAAAGCGAAGGTAGGCTGTTTCTCTCGATGATAATGCTTGAGTATGGACACACAGACAACATGCCGTTGAAGAATCTTTAGAGCCTATGAACAACCAGCATCCAAATTTGCCTTTGCTATGGAGCATGCAGGGGACGAAAAGGGGCCCATATTGGAGTACGCTAGTGACGGTACAAAGGAGGAAGAACCGCACAACATTAGTAACGAAGCTCTTAATTAAGTCCAAGAACTCTGATACAGTTCTGCGCTTTTAATTTGCGCATCTAACTGCCACTAAACGTAATATAATTCGTGGCTTCCATAGGGCTCTAAATAATTTATTGAGCAGTGAAAAGGAAAGATAGAGCATGAACCAAATACGGACTTTGCTGTGGGCAATGGATATTCTCCGTGACTTTTAAGTAAAATGTTGGAAGAGGAAATCAATATAAAACGCATGGTGGATGAGTGGTAGGAGACGAGAACATGTCCTGTTAAACGATGGGTTCTTGACAATACTTTGCACGGGTGAGCACTCGCTTTGAAAATCAAACAAATCGTTAGGCAAGCAGAACTGCGCGTACAGATGGCTTGGAAAAAGGACAATAAGCTAAAAAGTCCCTAATGAAATCTGTCTCGAAGCCCAAGTGCCCGCGGGACTACAAACTACAAACCCAGCGATCCTGTTCCGCTCTTCGCTTCCAAGTCGAACTGTCTGCGCCTCTGACAGGGAGGTCCTGTACAACAAAGCGAGACAACTGCTGGGTGGCGACATCCTCAAGCCCAGCATTTCTCCCCGGCCAACTCATTCGATGGGCACCACAAATGAACGACATGAAGGGCGTGTGGTGAGACGGATCTGAGGCCGTTAACCATTCCACTAAGACTACTCTCAGACCATCACCCACTCCACAAATACTACTCTCAGGCCATCACCCACTCCACAAAGACTACTCTCAGACCATCACCCACTCCACAAATACTACTCTCAGGCCATCACCCACTCCACAAAGACTACTCTCAGGCCATCACCCACTCCACAAAGACTACTTTCAGGCCATCAGCCACTCGACGAGGCCTGTTAGATATCACTGCTCAAAGCGCAGTATGTTAGTCGGTCATGCGGCACGACACCTGGTCGGTGTCGTTGACCTCTAATCTGCCTATTATTGGTTTCTGGTCCGGCATTAGGGCAATTCCTTCACGGCCTTCCAGGCATGCAAACAGCTACTGTATCACGTACGAAAAACGTGCAGTCGGTGTCACGAATGGACAACGCATAATGAGTCGGTTCGCCACAGGGCGCAGACAACAGGGTCTCTGATACACTTGGCTACCGGAACAAACCACCGTCTGTGGTCAGAGCACGGCAGAGCAGCACGCCAATCTCACCAAGTTCTCAGAGGCTGCCAAGAAGTCGGGCTTAACGCTCAACTCCAAGTGCTCTTTCTCGGTGGATTGGATGAGCATCCCGGGCCATGCTGTCTTCAGTGGTGACACCAAGTTTGTTGCCAGTGACACGGTTTTTTCCAGGCGTGCCGTCTTCCCGAAAACGTGGGCTGGCTACGTCTGACTCTGGGGATGTCCTCGTACTACTAGTACTTCTACTTGTAGATTCCCAACTACGTGTGAAAACTTCGTGTCACATCATTTTTCTTATCTGGAATTACTGAGCAGGCTTTCAGACCCCTTAATAGACCTGCAATGTGCTAGTGCTTCTCATCCAGGAAAGCATGTCATTTGCAGTTCGGACTGATACAACACACACAACAACGACTGCGACTCTAAATCAGGCTCGTCGTCCCGTGGCCTCCTCCAGAACGTTTAATGCGAGCGAAGAGAGGCACTCAGCAGTGGAGAAGGACGCGTATGTTATCACGGAAGCTTTACGGAAATTACACCACTGACTGTGCGTCGCTGTATTCTGATCACTAGCCAGAGATCAGCGTCATTCAGATTCAACTCAAAGAAATTGGGCGCGATCGAGAGCAGAAGCAGCTTGCGCAGGAAATTCGAACTCGCCCTTATACTTTTGAAATCAGCTGTCTACTGGGGAAGAAGAGTGTGTCAGCAGATGATACTCAGCATATTCTTTCTGTCTGTAGAACTGAGTGTGTGGTTGTCAGCTTAGAAAGCATAGGTGATCTGCACAATTATTATCCGTCACCTCGGGGAGGGGGGGGGGGGTAGAAATGGTGCATTTTGTTGGCTCTCGTAATTTTGCACTCTCAGTGATAGACTCTGCTTGCGTGCTACAGTCCATAGCTCGGTTCAGGCACTTTAAGTCAAAGCCACTCAGTCCTTTTGGCTCCTCGGACCGCTTACTTGGGTCAGCCGCAGCCGCTGGCTGTTTGCACACACCGATTAATTTTCACGCTTGCCTGCATCGCTTCCGTGTGCTGATACAGCAAACACAGTCGCCGTCGGCCTCCTTCAGTTGTTTGCTATTTGTACCGTGCTGTGCTATGCTGTGCCGTGCTGTGCTGTGCTTACACACATACATTCCAAAACGGGAGCGTTCCTGGTGCATTTGATGTGTGGCGCTCTTGAATAGTTGTAACCTCGCTTACTGTGAGGTCACGACTCACGACCACGACCCACTAGGTCATGCAACATAAACAGCAACAGTTATTGCGGGTGGCATAGCGTGTTATATAGAAGACCGTGGCCCTGGGCGTGGGCTCTGATATCCCGCAGTCTCCTACTTCAGCAGTGGGAGCGGTATTGCAGGAGGATGCACTGCACTCCATTCTTTCGTTATTATGTACAATAACGCGTGCAGTTCGTCATGGGAGTCTACTCAGTGTCACTCAGTGTCACTCAGTGTCACTCAGTGTCACTCAGGGTCAGTCACTGCTCAACTAGTGGCTGCTCAGTCCTCACATAGCTTCTCACACCAGGGTCCTTCTTTTGGGCCGTCATACCCAATGTTCAAAACATGAACCTCTTGTCGAAGAGATGGAACTCTGCGGCTAATCCCCAGTTCGCCCTTGCTCATTTTCCGGGTGGAAAAGAGACCACAGTCTCCGTCAGTGACCCTATTCCTGGCAACAAGACTCTCGGTTTTGAAATGAGCCAAGCTATCTGCGTTGCTCACGTAAACCTCGATCCCGAGCGACACCAGTCGCGGACCCAGGTGTCCCGGATGTGCAGCGGACGCGGACTCAGGCGTCCGGAACGTGCAGCGGACGCGGACCCAGGTGTCCCGGATGTGCAGCGGACGCGGACTCAGGTGTCCGGAACGTGCAGCGGACGCGGACCCAGGTGTCCGGAACGTGCGGCGGACGCGGACCCAAGTGTCCCTGACGTGCAGCGGACGCGGACCCAGGTGTCCCGGACGTGCGGCAGACGCGGACCCAGGTGTCCGGAACGTGCAGCGGACGCGGACCCAGGTGTCCCGGACGTGCGGCAGACGCGGACCCAGGTGTCCGGAACGTGCAGCGGACGCGGACCCAGGTGTCCCGGACGTGCGGCAGACGCGGACCCAGGTGTCCGGAACGTGCAGCGGACGCGGACCCAGGTGTCCCGGACGTGCGGCAGACGCGGACCCAGGTGTCCGGAACGTGCAGCGGACGCGGACCCAGGTGTCCGGAACGTGCAGCGGACGCGGACCCAGGTGTCCCGGACGTGCGGCAGACGCGGACCCAGGTGTCCGGAACGTGTAGCGGACGCGGACCCAGGTGTCCGGAACGTGCAGCGGACGCGGACCCAGGTGTCCGGAACGTGCAGCGGACGCGGACCCAGGTGTTCGGAGCGTGCAGCTTGGCGAGACACAACCCCTCATCCTGAGGCTAAGGCCTGACGGGATCAGATGTCATGAACATCCACCGATAGTCTCAGAATGATCGGCTAGACAGCCAATCCTCTGGCGTTGTCCTGCTGTCCCTCAGCGGCTTTCCAATCGGCTAAGCCTTAGCTGTAATATCTGCGAGCTGAACGTAGTTCTTTGCTAGATTTGTGCTCCAGACAAGATTCCCTGCACAACATTGTTTGTGGAATCAAGTCAGATCATGATGCTCTTGCATGTTGCAAAAATGTTTGGACTTACCCAAAGCCGTCTACTGTAAGCTGCATGAATGGCCGGCTTGCAACAGGTACGATTATGCGATGTCTAGTGGGCCTGTTCGAAGGTAATGGACGGCTTGCAAGAACACAAAAGGCGTGTAAATCGCTTCGCCCGAGGCCATGGCCAGCTGGAGCGCGGAATTAGAGATCGCACCAACACCAGAGCGTCTGGCATGCTTGCGTCCGGTAGCATAGGTGGGGCTCGGACCGACATCACAGCATCTGGTATGCTGGTGACTCGGTTGCATAGGTGGGGCGCGGACCGCCACCACAGCATCTGGTATGCTAGTATCCCGGTAGCACAGGTGGAACTTGGACCGCCACTACATCTGGTATGTTGGTATTCCGGTAGCACAGGTGGGGCCCGGACCGCCACCACAGCCTCAAGTATGCAAGTGTCCCGGTGGTAGTCCACATGGAAGTCGGACCGCACCACCGATCCTTTTTTTCGTTCGTGCTTCGACAGTCCCGGTGTGGGCTGGACCAGTGCCATAATCCCTTGTTTGTTCATGTCTCGCCAGTACAATTATGCCTCGGACCGGCAACGCAGCGCCGTGTTTGCTCATTTCTCGGCAGAGCCGGTGCGGATCGGACCGGCGTCTACGTGGTGCTGGACGCCATGATGAGCATGCTGAGGCTCCGGAGCGCAGTCAACGTGTTCGGCTTCCTGAAGCACATCGGCACGCAGCGCGGCTCCGTGGTGCCGACGGAGGAGCAGTACGTGTTCGTGCATGACGCGCTGCTGGAGGCGCTGGAAGCGGGAGAGACTGACGTGCCGGCCTCGCGGCTCGGCGAGTGCCTACACCGGCTACGCTCCTGCGACCCGGGCCACCACCCCCGGCCTCACGCTCGACCGCCAGTATCAGGTCAGTGGCCTCCGCCGCACGGGTGCTAGGTGCGTGCCGTCAGGCCGGCCGGTGCTGACCGACCCCCGTGAGTTAACAGCGTCACCCAGCCGGGGGTGCCGGCGGTGCTGCTGAGGCGCTCTGTCAGGCTTGGCTTGCTATCACCGCTGTGGTCAGCCCGATGGCCATCAGTTCTCTGTAAGTCTGAGTCTGCGCGGCCGCTCCGGTGGCACGCCGCACAGAAGTGCTTGTTCTCCGTGCCGAGCAGCTGGTGACGTCATACCGGCCGTCGGCGGACGAGATGACGTCAGCCAGGCAGAACCAGGCGAGGAATCGCAGCGGCCTGTTTCTGCCTCTGGACCGGTGGCGGGTGAACCTCTCGCTCCTGCCAGGGGTCGAGGGCAGCGACTATATCAACGCCACTCCCCTGACAGGTACGTCTGACATCGGACAGACACGGGCAGGGCAGGCGACTCGGCAACCTCAAGCGAGACCGCTTTGGAGCCCTGGATCGGTGCTGCATATTCAGAAATAAACTGTACGGTTTCATGCTGATTAGGTTCCTAATATTTCACAGCGATTGAATTATTTTTGCCTTTCCGACATGTCATATTATTTGCCGCATGTTCTGTTCCCTGCGTTTTAGACTAACGTTGTCTGACTGATGTTGCGCAGGTTACGACAGGCCTTGCGAGTTCATCATCACCCAGCATCCGCTGGCGCACACGGTAGATGACTTCTGGCGGATGGTGTGGGAGCACAGCGTGCAAACCGTGGTCGTCCTCTCTCCAATTGACGAGCAGGTACGATCGAATCTGAGAACCAACTCTTGGAGTAGGACTAATCACATGCTTCGGAGACCCTGCCTTTCGCAAAGTGGTGGACACTCATCAGAATGGGTCAAACTTTTCCCTTTGATCTTAGGGAACAGAAGTGTGACATCGCCCCTGCAGATCTGGACGCGATATTCGTCTCATTCATACTGAACAGTTGTATTTAACGGAAAACAAGAGTGGCATTGCTGTACAAATATAGCTGGTATCCTAAATATAGTGAGAAGATGTAAACCGGTAGAGGTGGAAAGGATGGTTGAATGGTGACGTCATATGAAAAGTGGGAGGAAGAGATGACGCCCGCCAGTTAGAATAGGCAGGCAGGATTGATGCTACGTGATTTCGATGGCAGCATCGTTAAGGAATCGTAGCATTTCACACGATGTCCTCCTGGTGACTTCTGTGATCTGCGAGAGCAATATCACTCACCTAACACTATCGGGCCACCTTAGGCGCCCCCCACCCCTCCACGACACCCACCCGCTCCGGATACCCTGTGGAGGGCCTCCTTCCCGCTGCAATTATCAGTATCGCTTGTAGGCACCATGGTTCTAACTCCGGTTCAAACCACACCACTCTTTTTGAACCTCAACGCTGTTCCCCTCCTCCGGCTTTGCACCAACACCTCTGGACCCCCTTCTCACCCTGTGACGCTGGTGGTGATCTCAGCTCCCCTACACCCGCCAGTACTACCCGCGGTTCTGGCCGGTGTCGGGTGACGACGCCGTCGGCGACCTCTTCCGGGTGCAGCTGGCGGAGCCCCTGTCACCGCCGCAGTCGGCGCCGGCGCTCGCGCCGCTGGAGCTGGCGCTGCGGTCGGACCGCGACGGCCGCCAGGCGGCGGTACGGCTGGTCGCGAGCCCCGAGTGGCCCGGGGGCGAGGTGGGCTCGCCCCTCCGCCTGGTGCGGGCCCTCCTGCGGCCCGCCGCCCGGCGCCAGGCCGAGCCGGTGGTGGTGGTTGACAGGTTAGTGGTGGAAGGATGTCGCAAATAAACACGTCGTCGGTTTGTGATGTCGTCGGTCTGTGAACGTCGTCGTTCTGTGAGGGTGGTTCGCGTGTGGCGGGGATTTATCCCTAGCGGTGGTGTAGGTGGTAAAGCACAGCTCATGGTTCAAAGGTATCCTGGAATTGCGAGACATATATGGTGCCTCGCGTGCATTTATGGATCTATCCACTTATCCTTGTTATCCGTTCTCTTCCCTCCATACTTGCGATGCAGTTTTCATGGTGTCGGTTTTGGAATCAACTTTTTCTGTGATTCATTCATGTACCCAATTCAGTGCCTAGTCTGGGACAGCAAGCGAGGCTCCAGGTCATGAGAGGTCAAGTTGAGATCCGCCACGCGTTCCGTGTCGATCGGCGCTGACGGAGGGTGTGCTGCGTGTGGCGTCAGGTTTGGCGGAACGGAGGCGGCCATGTTCTGCTGCCTTACCACACTGGCCAAACAGCTGGCCAGCGAGAACGCCGTGGATGTCTACATGTACGCCAAGATGTGTCACATGAGACGCCCAGGAGTCTGGCAGACACCGGTGCGTGCTCGCCACCGGCGCAGATGGTCATCGGTGCTAATCTGTGTACCCACTGTTGGCTGTATGCCTATGTATATATATATATATATATATATATATATATATATATATACATATATATATATATATATATACACATATATATATATATATACATATATATATATATATATATATATATATATATATATATATATGTGTGTGTGTGTGTGTGTGTGTGTGTGTGTGTGTGTGTGTGTGTGTGTGTGTGTGTGCGTGTGTGCGCGCGCGCGCGGGCAATGCGTGCGTGCGTGCGTGCGTGCGTGCGTGCGTGCGTGTGTGCGTGTACATATATATTCGGTGGAACGCGTTCTGTACTTCACCTTTTGTGTAAGCACATGCAGCTCAAGAATGATGGAAGCTGTCTGACCGTGTACTGAATGTTAATGCATGCTTCAGCATGAGACGTTAACGACGCATTGGTCACGAGCTCCCTGACAGACATAGCTGAACATGATTTATGACGTTAAGCGAGTGGGGCACATGGTCAGCCCTGCCAACAAGATGTGCTCCTCCGGGATTTTGCTTGCGTCACATTCAATGCTGATGTGTCTGGGTGCATATTTTGGGGAACTGGGCTTTCCAGCGTCCGCTCCCGCCTGTACAAGAACTGTGTCCCTGGGCTTCATGAATAGCCTGTGATAGGCGTGGGAGTTTTCGATAAGAAGACAAATGACCCGCATTTGGTGACAATATGGCGAGAAGGCCAGTAATGGCTGAGCAACAATGACCGCAATGTATGACAATAGCGTGTGAGTAAAAAAGTAATGATTGTGATAAATAAGGGCATAGTAATGGCCTGAATAATAAAGCATGGGATGCATGGGACATGGAACTAGCTTTGGCGTCCGGATTTGGTGAAAGAGGCCCCATTTGTCGAGATGCAGGCGAGTTACGGGTAACGCGAGACTAATTGCTTGCTTTGTTATCTTCGACTTGTCGCCAGTTTCCATTTATTTGTCATTTATTGGGCAAGATAATTCATATAGCTTGTGGTCTTTCGTGCACGCGAGCCAACACTTACCGCTATGAAATGATGATGTACCCGAGAATGATGCCACACAAATGCATTCACATGCAGGCATGCATGTGAGAAAGCATAGGTGAGAGTATTCCATGTATATACATATATATATATATATATATATATATATATATATATATATATATATATATATATATATATGTACATGCATTTACATATATAACAGTCTGCTATATATATATATATATATATATATATATATATATATATATATATATATATATATATGTATATATAAGGCCAAATACAGCATGATATTCCTTCGCAGAAAGCAGTTGCTTCCACTTAAACCTAAATCAACGCTGAAAACGTTTCCAATCCGAATTCAAACATTTTTTCCCGATCGCATGTCATCTCTCGCCGTCTGCAGTGGTCTTGTCCACCCCATCCTCTCACCGTCTCCGATGGCCTTGCCCATCCAATACCCATGACTCACGACGGACCTCGCCGTGCAGGACGATCTGGCGATGCTGTACCACGCAATGGAGTGCTTGAACAGGCCGGCACTACCGGGTCCCACCAGCGACCAGTCCGAGGCCGAGGCGCCGCCGCGTCCGTCCAGTCGCGGCACCAACACCGCTCCCCGTGGCCGGCGCTGG
The DNA here is from genome assembly GCF_011947565.3 of Pollicipes pollicipes. Classification (NCBI taxonomy): domain Eukaryota; kingdom Metazoa; phylum Arthropoda; class Thecostraca; order Pollicipedomorpha; family Pollicipedidae; genus Pollicipes; species Pollicipes pollicipes. The sequence goes on along the minus strand of NW_023596921.1, from coordinate 8,475,586 downwards.
CCGCGAGAGCCGGCCGGCTGGGGCTGGCACGCCGGCAGAGGCTGTACTGCCACCGTCTGACCTCACGCCGCCCGCGTGGTGGATGCTATGTCAGCAGCCGGACTTGCATCAGTCCCTTGACTGTCCAACGCCACGACTAATTTCTCCAGAGGTGAGGAGATTTGACAGAAGAGCCCTCCAATGTCCAGCCTTATCTTTTTAATTGGTAAGTGTTATGGACTGCGCTCTTCTCTTCTTGAAAAACTGTGCCGTCGCTTGCGTCCGTTTTGAAGGATGCCCTCTTAGGAGCAGACGTGACTACTATAAATCATGACCGTTTCATTGCCAGTGGGCGCGAAGGATCTTGATTGTGTCCTACCATGTGGTAGCGTTTGATGGACGGTCAAACGCCAATGCCATCATTTTGTACCAGTGTAATGATCTCATTTTAGATAGAGGATGCTGAAACTCTGTCGCATATATCTTCTGTCACTGACTGGTGGACATGGCCTGACGATCAGCAGATGTTCATGACTATTCCGCATCAGTTCATGACTGATGCGGAATAGCCTGGCCAGGGTTAGATGAACGAACTCGCTTGCAATTTTGTCTGTCTTCATCCGCGCTTTCGTGTTCACTCTTCATCGATCGTGCATGCCACGCTTAATAAAGAGCATAAGGAGGCGACGTGTTTCGCTGGTGCATTTTGCTAACCACTCTTTATGAAGTTATCTATGATATTTTGCGTAAAATGGATGGGATTCGTGGTATAATCACGGTGGAGGAAAATTATAGGAGAACCGGGAAATTGAGGTCCAACTGAGGTTTTGCACGATCAGCGTATGCGCAGCGTATGTCGTCGATCAAAACGGCCAAGCGACCGAACAATTGGTGCTCAGCCAAGCGGTGTCATTAGATGGTATGTGGAGCGACGTGCAGCGAATCAACCACAAAGAATGCAAAGCTAAGTGCCACTTTTGTAATGACTACGAGCTTTTTGTTGGCACGGTAATGCTCAGCAATGGCACAAATGTCACGACATTGGCAATGCCTAGCATTGAGCTTTATTGAATTCATCATCTACTGGTTTCCCTAAAAGCCAATTTTTAAAAGACCAATACAGGAAAAGACTCTGCGTACATCTTTGTGAAATGCACGTCGTAACGTTGGCTTTACCTTAAGCTTGTAAGTAGCAACCATAAAACGAAAAAAACGTTCCGATTCTTACCTTACTTGTGGAAACTGGAAATGAGAGGACGTTCCCAGATCGACACTCGGCACCAGGACAGCCTCCCAGCTCGTGGCTTTACACCAGGACGAGTTCACTCAGTAAAGTATTCCAAAGATTAGCTCAATCCTAAAAGTGCTCACGTCATAGAGGTTAAAAGATCAGAGAATTGTGAGCCAACCTAATGCCTCCATATACCTATATACCTATATATATATATATATATATATATATATATATATATATAATGCTTCCAGACTCTCCGACTGAATGTTCACAAATGCCAGTGGTGCTTGTCCCAGCTAAGACTTGACAATGCACTTGACGTCATTTGTCCACCGTCGGGATGGCATCTAAGCAGCGTGAGTCAAAGTCATCAGCTCGCCCTCTCGTGTGTTCACGTTCACGTTGGTAGAGCAATGCGTCCGTTTCAAAATACTTCAAGCTGGCTACTTGCCCTGCGCACCACGCACGACAGAAAGGCACTAAACACCGTGTGGCCGCGTCATGTGCTGGTGACACGCATATCAAGCGCATTACTTATTATATCACGCTTATTATCAGAGGCAGAGAACACCACGCCTGAGGTGACGTAGTGTCCACGGCTCGTCGTTAAGTGACGCGTCTGCCGCTGGTCAGTGACGCCGAGGTCATCTCAAACCTGCTGGCTGCGCCAGCAGCGGGACGCTGGTCAGTGACGCCGAGGTCATCTCAAGCCTGCAAGCTCGCGCCAGCAGCGGGACGGTGGTCAGTGACGCCGAGGTCATCTCAAGCCTGCAAGCTGGCGCCAGCAGCGGGACGGTGGTCAGTGACGCCGAGGTCATCTCAAGCCTGCAAGCTGGCGCCAGCAGCGGGACGCTGGTCAGTGACGCCGAGGTCATCTCAAACCTGCTGGCTGCGCCAGCAGCGGGACGCTGGTCAGTGACGCCGAGATCAACTCAAGCCTGCAGGCTGGCGCCAGCAGCAAAACGCTGTCTCGAAGCGCCGGTCATGTCGGTTCAGACCGCGCTGCTGTTTTTGTAACTCGGTCCCAAGTTTTGTCCGCAGCACAGCCACGCTGACAGGTCCCGTCATTGATTTTCCGGCGATGTTTGTAGGTGAGCGACGAGGCCTGTTTTTCTGCGGTTGTCTTCTGAAGACGGCGGCGAAATAGCGTGGCGATCCGCCTGGGGCTGCCGCCAGGCGACCGTCTTGAGGCCAACTTGGCGAAAAATGCAGCACTCCGTTTGATCCGCATGAATTGAGCTCATCGATTGTCGATGAAACGACGAGCTTACTGGTCTTGCGAGGAGGCAGCGGCCTTGGTCCTGCTGCGTGCGGATGCGTCGCGACGGCGGGTCGGCCCTGCCTACAGCGCTGTCCCGGCGGGGTGAAATTGGATTCCTTTTTGCAGCGATGGATCTAATCCACCTTGAGTGCGGCAGTGGCAGACGCGTACCGAAAGGTTTCATTGTGTCAAGCCCGGCCTGCGCAGGGGATGGTTAAGTTGTGCATTTGGTGTGTTCTCGGACGCTCCTAACAGGATGGTCAATATTGAACGAACAAATTGAACGTTCCACACCACTGATCTCGTCGTCCTTTCGGAAACTTCCATTGTGTTTCGTTTCGCAGCGGTAAAATAACCCAACATTGCTTTGCCTTCGGTGGCCTGATGGCTAAATCGCGTTGTCTCATGGCAGTCATCTATAGACTGTTGGGTCAGACACCTAAATCACCAACGGTTGTTAACAATACACGACACCATTTTCGTCGGTAATTACACGCAACGGCGTTGTGTGTCCCGGAAAAGTGAGATAATTCCCGCACCTGGAAATCCGACTGCGCCGATTAACTCGTCATAGGCCTGCATGCGTCGTTGGATGAACACAGCGTAGGTGTCAGAATGCCAGCACTGGCCTTTTGTCCGTGCGCAGTAAATGAGCGCGTAGCAGATGCCATCGCCGGCAACGTATAGGAGATGCCATCGCCGGCAGCGTGTAGCAGATACCATTAACGGCAGCGTGTAGCAGAAACCATTAGCGGCAGCGTGTAGCAGATACCATTAGCGACAGCGTGTAGCAGATACAATTAGCGGCAGCGTGTAGCAGATACCATTAGCGGCAGCGTGGTAGCAGATACCATTAGCGGCAGCGTGTAGCAGATAGCCATCAGCGGCAGCGTGTAGCAGATATCATTAGCGGCAGCGTGTAGCAGATACCATTAGAGGCAGCGTGTAGCAGATACCATCAGCGGCAGCGGTGTAGCAGATACAATCAGCGGCAGCGTGTAACAGATACCATTAGCGGCAGCGTGTAGCAGATACCATCAGCGGCAGCGTGAGCAGATACCATTAGAGGCAGCGTGTAGCAGATACCATCAGCGGCAGCGTGTAGGCAGATGCCATCAACGGCAGCTTATAGCAATAACCATAAGCGGCAGCGTTTAGCAGAATACCATTAACGACAGCGTGTAGCAGAGACTAGCACGGCGGCACGAAATTCGACAGGAGGACCGGGCCGACACTGTGGGGACGGTGCGATACGGCCTTGTCTATGCTGGTCAGGGGCGGAGGCTGCCGACCGCACATCTGTGTAATGATTTACCTCTGTCGTTACTTGCCCCACGGCCGTCCTGAATGCAAAATAAATTTCCCTCGCGCCATTATCACACCATAGGCCGTCACCAAAGAATTGGCTTTTGGCAATTTATCGCCGCGCTCTGATAAAATTAGGAACCCTTACGACACACTCTCAACGAAGCAGAAGCCATCTGGTGCACGATAAAACTGGGCAATGGTGCTGACAAAAATTTGAGGTGAAACACATGCTGGGCGACCTCTGGACATAAAGATGTCCATGAAGTTGGCAACACCCCGCATTCGGATTCGAACACGTATTGGGGCGCCTTTTCATGAACCTGACATTTCACGGAATGTTTTATGGCATTTCAACACATACTCAGATCACTTTCAAGCACAAGCACATGTGCTGACCTATGCATTTCAAAGGACTAGTTTGAAATCCGTAGGTCGGCGCAGGTCATTACCGGCCAAACTTTTTATTGAGTTTCAGTTTCTCGAGAGGAATTGAGTTTCAATCAATTCAAGCACCAACAGATTCAATGTTTTTGTAATACCACATCTACATAGGTCATCGTGCTTGATAGTACATCAAATGACTTGACTCTCATAAATATCACCTGCTTTTTGCTGTTGAATACTAGTAGACTAACAGACAGAGCGACGATCAGTTCCGGCCCAACTTTTCTTTCTCTTCCGCTGAGCTTTTATTCTGAGCTTTGCTCTAGCTATTCACCTCAAAATCGTCACCACCTAACAGGTCAGCTCTGTTCGGGCTTAAGTTCATTTTCCTATCACCAACATGTTCACACAGAAAAAAAAAAATGCCAGATGACAAAAAATCAGCGCCCTAGCGCCCCTTGACTTGAGATCAGGAAGTGTTCTGGCCGCGTTAACATGCGCCCGGGCGGCCGATTGGATACCATTAGCTCATGTGGGGTTCAATTTGACCCCGCTGAGATCTCAGGAACTAAGAGAGGTAGAGACGCTAAATTTACAAGATATGTTGTTCTGTAAATGAGCCTATTTGGTTGAAAATTTGAGGTTCCCAAGTCATGACCTTCGGGCCAAAGAAAATGTTTAACTCCAAGTGTGTATACAAAGTGCCACAGAATGTGGAAACCTGTTCTAAGCAATAGTCACACGATCATTAAGTCAGTGACCGGTTTCGACTTTCCGGAAGCCATGGTGACCAAAATCATACACGACTGCTTTGAGTTCTGCATTCGAATAAGCGACTAAAATTACGCTACGCAATATGCTCCTAGAAACAAAAGTTTGACCTTGGCCGTTCTAGGTCAGTGACCTATTCTGACCTTAAAAAAAGTTCACGGAAGATCTATAATGTTGTTACTGATTTCAATAAATTTGAAATGAGCACCAGAAGCTGCCTCAGACAGCAAGCGCTAGAGTAATAAAACAGCATGAGATCACAGACACAGACAGATGTGGGATCATGTTGTTGATTTGCATCTTCCTTAGGCTAGTGTAGATTTATTGACGTTCGGATTCCCAGAAAGTCTTAGTTTCCCTTTATGTCATCGGATACATCATATACTGTCCTTGCGGTCCATTTTTGATCGCTAGGTCAAGTGGCTAAATGTGCTAAGAAATCTTAAAAGCTAATACTTTTACGTTTTTCTGAAAACGAATATATACCCATCAGTCTGAAACAGGTCTATCAAACTGCCCGGAAATGCAAGCTGAGGCGAAAAACGGGCTTGTTGCCCGGGAAGGAGACACCTTGCTTTCCGTGTGCTGTGTATTCATTTGTAAGTAACCTCCGTATTTCCATGGTTCATCTTTGCGCTGGCAAATACCCATGTTGCCATTCGGTTTCAAAATGAACATTCGTCAATTTCAGCTCACATATGGTTCATCGCACTAGATAATGTTGAATGGAAGAGCAACTCGGTTCGTTCCATCAACAATGGCCTATATTCCAGCAAACGGATAGTACGCATTCCTAATCAAACATCAGCTTTATTTTATCAAAAACAATAACCAAAATATCACAGGAACATACTTCCCCACTCAGTGTAAAATCTGCCACGGGCAGAGCAGAAAATAAAGCAAATTGGCTTCAGCCCGCGCGATCATACCAGTCAGTCAAGTATCAATCGACGCACATTCTTACAATGAACAACAACGGCTGAACCTACACGGACAACGAGTCCACAAAGATCCCTCATCATAAAGCAAAGCTTTCAGGTAGTCCTGTGGTCCGACGAAATCAAACTGATTCTTGAGCAGTGACAAATACATGGGCATGAGGCATTCATGTCGTAAACACGCACATAGCACTTAAAGTGTCACAAAAACCCACGAACACCCGTCGCAAATCAAGCTGGAGCGCAATCGATACACCAGAGCACGAGTTCACCAACGACATTCTGGCATCGACAGGTACGACGCTGGCCGCTCTGGACGCCAGCAAACGCTGCCTAACCGCCAAAACATGCACGGAACGCGCGCGGCTCGCGGGGTAAGCGCAGACGACAGGGGGCGGGCGTCGCGGCGACGCGCGGCGCGCCGGCGAGACACTGCGGCGAGCCGCCGCCGGCGCTCGGCCGCCGACTAGACGTGCGCCGCTCCCCGGCGTCGGCCGGGGCCCGCCAGCGGCGCGGCGGAGGGCGGCGTGGCGCGACGTCACCGGTCGCGCCGCCGGCCTCACGTGACGTACTCTCCCACGTCGACGACGACGCTCTCCATGCCGTCCGGCGGGATGCGGACGGTGGCGGTGGAGGGCGGGCCGCTGCCGCTGGCCGGCCTTCTTCAGGATGGGCTTCAGCGTCTGGCGCTGCACGTCCGTCACGTCCGGCGGCGGCGGCGGCGGGCGGCGCGTCCGCGTCGTCCGCCACCAGCGCCTCGACGGGCCCGGTACAGGAAGAGGAAGTCGTCCTGCGAGCGCCACACGCCCGGCCGCCGCGCCTGGTACAGACGCGCGTACATGTACACGTCGGCGTGCGACTCGTATTCGAGCTGCTTCATCAGCGTGGTCAGGCAGCAGAAGGTGGGCGGCCTCGGTGCCGCCGAAGCGGTCCACCACCAGGCACGGCCCGTTCTGGTACTCCAGGTGCCACTGCTGCACCACCTGGATCAAGTCGAATACGCGCACGATGGGGCTGCAATTCTCCGGCCAGCTGGAGCACTGGATGATGCGCACTGCCAGCTCGTACTCATCCTGCCGGCAGAAACACCAGCGTCATCATCCATGGAGCCGGAGTTTCAAAACGGGGCCGGCCCTCTGACGAAAATGTTTGAGACGGTGCCACCGCCCGAGCTGCCAGCCGATATGATCACACAACGCCAGAAAATCGAACCGTCAGCGACGCTAAGAGGCCATGCCATTCGGCAGCCAGCGCTTCGATCGTACCGTTTGCGACTGGAGCGTGAAGTCGCGCAGCACGTACGGCCCGCTCTGCGCTTCGGCGATAAAGCGCACCCGGAACTGGTCGGCTTCAATGTCGTCGTGCTCCATCGGCCAAAAGATGCAGTACTCCTGCAACGATGATCAGAGGCGTCACGAGGTCCCGGAGGGTTATAGTGGCGCAACACGTGGGCATCATAACAGCAAAACACTACCCTCACAACTCGCTGTCGAGACAACACAACATCATCCGGGGTCCAGTCACCTATGAATGAAAACTTTCCCTGACGCGAGAAAAACTAAGCACGGCGACAGCCAACACTCACTGCTGCCATTGTCCGTGACTACCGAGCATACCCACCAAGGTGCAACGAGCTGTCCGAACAATCTCGCACTGCGGGGACCCTCCACCATGCCACTGGCTCCATTCTGTATCACTGACCTGATCATCAACCGGACTGAGGAGGACATCGTTTGCGCGTTGTGGTCCCACACCATCTGCCAGAAGGCGGTGACGGTGGCGGCCAGCGGGTGCTGCGTCACCACAAACTCGTCCAGCTTGCTGAAGCCGGGCAGCCAGCTGGCGTTGATGTAGTCGGAGCACTCGACGCCGGAGCGTGGACTCAGCCGCACTCGACTCGCCTCGGTCGACACCAGGTCCGGACGCCGGTTCTTCGGCACGTTCAGCTGGTGGTGCGCCGACGCGATGCTCTTGTTGGTCGGCTGGTCGTAGTTGATCAGCTGAAGCCACGGTCGGGGTTTGTTGGCGGTGCGGATATTACCTTGGTCGTGATGTAAACATGAGCTGGCATTCAGAGGCGCGCCGTCGATCGGGCTGCCCATAGAAATAGTCTACACCATGTTTCGAGTTTCTCCCACGACACAGCTTCAATGCACCTACCCACAGCGTATGGCTTCAGATGCATCGCAAGGACATATTTAAGTGCACAACACGTACAATACATGAACTGCACTGCCGGTGATGCAGCGGCCAGGCGTGATTACCAATGATGACTCCTTTGAAGCTGCATCAACAAGCCGCGAACCTAGCTTCACCTCTTGCCCACCTTGAACTGCCTGTCGAGGTTGTACCAGGGGTAGATGTCCTGCTCAGTGGTCTGCAAGTTGTGCAGGTAGCGGCGCAGGAAGGTGCTGTGGATGTCCGTCTCGCCGCTCTCCACCAGCTCCAGCAGAGCGTCGTGCAGGAAGATGTACTGCTCTTCGGTCTGCACCAGGAAGTTGCGCTGCGTCCGGATGTGCTTCAGGAAGCCGAAGACGTTCAGCTCGCCCTTCGCCCGGATCATCCGCATCATAGAGTCCAGGACGATGTAGGTACCGGTCCGACCCACGCCAGCGCTGCCGCCACATGGGACCGACCGTCTTAGGGTGACTGTCCCTGGGTCATAGCTAACGTGGCGCAACGTACGCATCTGTGCGTTAAAGCAATGCATGAAATATGCGTGCGCAAAGCACAATTAAGACGTCGCCTTTACGGCAGATGAAATACTACCTTTATAAAACAGCGTACGGGACATTAACTGCCAATTAGGCCCGGGTGTTAGGGCGCGCAGGTGTACACAGTCATAACATATCTCTCTTTTATGATCCAACGCACCCAAGAGGGTGATGTAATGAACGTTTAGTCCTTTCATTAAACTCTGCTTGTAAGGAAAGAGGAAAGTAAGACAAGTAAGGCAAATAGGAAGAGGAAGAGTGGACGGGAGAGGCAGAGGAGAGAGAGAAGAGAGAGAGAGAGAGAGAGAAAGAGAGAGAGAGAGAGAGAGAGAAGAGATAGAGAGAGAGGAGAAGGAGAGAGAGTATAGAGAGTAGAGAGAGAGAGAGAGAGAGAGAGAGAGAGAGGAGGAGAGAAGAGAGAGAGAGAGAGAGAGAGAGAGAGAGAGAGAGCAGAGAGAGAGATGCACACACACACACACACACACACACACACACACACACACACACACACACACAGACATATACATAAGAAGTCCATAACAAGAGGCCGTACACCGGACCTCCCGCTGACCTGCAGTGCACCACGATCGGGCCGGCCCCCTCCGGATTGGCGGCGGCCGATTTCCTGACGAAGCTGAGGATCGGCAGCGGGCTCTGCGGGATGCCGTGGTCCGGCCAGCTCGTGTAGTGGTACTGGTAGATGACGCGCTCCGTGGCGCCGCGGCTACGCTTCTTGTCCAGCTGCACAGAACCAGACGGTCGGTGAGAGGCCGCTGCGCGAATTACACGCGGAAGGAGACCGACAACAAGAGACAACATACGAGTCATTGCTGTCAATATGATCCTGGGCCGGCAACGGTTTTTCGGCAGCGGGATATGTTTAGCTAAGCTGCAGCCTCTAAATCCGAGCAGTTTTAGCTCTATTTCTTCCGTCTTGTCGGTGGCATCGAACTGCCATACTTTATGCAAGGCAGCTGAATGTCAAATGTTTCCCAATTGCTGTAAATAACCCAGCTGGTTGACTTCCACAACGGAGACCAGCTCGATTCGGTCACGGATCCATGCATGTGCAAACGTATCAATGCGGCGAGAACATGTGTCTTCCCCTTGGCATGGCGAGAGGAGAAGCGGTCTGAATCCAAAACGACATACGACACGTACCCACGGCACACGGCGTACATTGAAACAACAGACGACCGCCGGATGATACGGGATCTCTGACCCTCTGCAAGCTGCACAGTAATTTACAGCTGTGTACCGGGAGGTATCCGACAAGCCGGATGACGGACCCCGGCTGATATGAGTGCCACTCGGGGTCAGGAGCCTGGGTCTCGAGAGCATTGGTACAGACAACCGGAATTCCATGTGCTTAACTAATACGGTCGTTTGAGACTGAATACGATGTCTGGCGTTATGCACGAGTACGCTCTGCAGTGCTGTCAGCGATTCATTTTAGTTTTCCACGACGAGCAGTTCATGTTCGGGGTACTAACCTGCAGATGCCGTATGCGGAATTTCCTGATGGTGTATGTGGCCATGACATTCTGACCCAGCGCGGTGACCTGAATGTCGCCGTAGGCTTCCTTGCCTTCTTGGGGCCAGTAGAGGTCACACTTTTTCTGCAAGGAAACAGAGATATCGTTTTTGGTAGCGGTAGACTTTTGGAGCATGCCGACTCCCGGTCCCACCCCAATATTTCACGATCAGTATTAGGGTAATGACGCACGAAAATAACAACATAAAGGTCTTTAAAACTTCTGAAACCCATTAATCGAATAAACAGTGCATCTTATCTGAAAAGAAGCACTCACGTCTTAGATAAAAATAGGACGCCCAGGTCGACGAGATGCCATTCACCACTGCTGGTTTGCGCGCACCCATGCGACACTAAAGCCCCTGCATGCGTGGTTTGACCGGCCATTCCACGGCACGCCGCGATTGGTTGATCGGCCACTGGTCTGACCTGCAAGTACAGAGGGTATACCCCCCTCCCCCCTTGATGACGACTTGCGTCACCTGACGGGTCGTGACCTGACGCCGCATGCGTGAAGGGGACCAGGCCTGGCGCGCCACCGCTGGCGACCACGTGCGGGGCGCACCTGTCTGACGAGGCGTGAGTGGTTGTCCGAATTCCAATGCGAGACGTTTTTGCATCCTGTGTACGGTGAAAGCGGTCGCCATTCGTCGTGACAATCAACAAGCACTTAAGTTTTTACCGCGCGAACTTCGAGCGGGCTATTCGGTGTCAATGAAGCTAGCCTGCCGATGTGATAGGAGCTCCGACAGCATGGGCTGGTGACGAGCTCATGCTTGGCCAGCAGCCGACAGGCAGGCTTACCCGTCCTCGCTCCATCAGGTTGGTAATCATGACGACGATGTGCACGTCTTGCTCCCAGACCATGCGCCAGAAGCAGTCGAACGTCTCCGGCAGTGGGCCCTGGGTGCCGATGTAGGCGCGCGGCTTATGGTAGCCGTCGATGAAGTTGGCGTTGACGTAGTCCGCCTTCTTCTGGGGACTCGTCGGTTGAAGAGGAACCATCGTGTGGTCGTCTGGGGCGAACGAAAGATATCGGTGATGTCATCGTAAAAAAATTATCCTTTGGTCTTGAACATTCAGTAAATTAATATGCACAGTCCGTAACTGCAAAAGGCGCCTGACTAACGTTCCCTAATAACATTTTAAGAACAGCACAATTGAATAACTAGCCTTTCGCATCCTTGCATCCTGGCAGTCATGTCCTGCGTGCACCGGGAGGACATGGCAGGACATGACATCTCCAGCGTCACAACAAAAAAAAGTGAGGCAGAAGCTCCCATCTACGGGCGTTTACCGAAAACCTCTGCGCGCTCACTCACAGGCTACAATGTTAAGGTATCTGTTCTTGTGCTTGTTTTCTGGCTGCTGGCTGAGCTCGGACGTGTGGCCGTCCAGCAGCGTCTGGGCCTGGATCGCCTCGTACTCCTTGCTGAAGCCGATGTCGCCGTCGGCGTGCAGACGCGTCACGTGCTTGGGGAAGAGGTGGACGGGGGTGGCGCCCGCTGGCCCGTCCGGAGAGTCGGACTCCCAGTCGGTGGAGAGCGTCGACATGGCCTTGTGCGGGTCATCCAGGTAGTTGTAAGACGCTTGGAAATACTTCCTGCGAGGTGGAGATGGACCCGAGCGGTAATGACGGATTCGACATAGGTCCGCTGTCTGTTGTTTGTGGTCTTTAGCTGGTGATTTGTCGTTATCAATGCGATCATCTTCAAAAGTATTCATCTGAACACCAGCGCGCTTGAGTGATGAAGTTGGCATGCGAGCGACAGTAATAGCTTTTTAAGAGTCGGATGATGATTGAATGCAGAATATGAATGCATGCCTGCAATTGATGGTCGGGATAGTTGGAGCCGACGGAGATCAAAGGTCACAGAGATGCCGTCACGTGATAAGAGCAACGATTTCACGGCCCGTCACACAAATCAGCGACGCTGCCTGGTTCGAGAATCGAGCACCAGCGATGCGCCGATACCGTTCACATCACGCGTCACGGCACCGGCGGAGCAGACACGGCCGAGACTCCGCCGACGTCACAGCACCGGCGGAGCAGACACGGCCGAGGCTCCACTGACGTCACAGCACCGGCGGAGCGGACACGGCCGAGACTCCGCCGACGTCACAGCACCGGCGGAGCAGACACGGCCGAGGCTCCACTGACGTCACAGCACCGGCGGAGCAGACTCGGCCGAGGCTCCGCCGACGTCACAGCACCGGCGGAGCAGACACGGCCGAGGCTCCACTGACGTCACAGCTCCGGCGGAGCAGACTCGGCCGAGGCTCCGCCGACGTCACAGCACCGGCGGAGCAACAGACAGGCCGGCAGACTCCGCCGACGTCACAGCACCGGCGGAGCAGACTCAGCCGAGGCTCCGCCGACGTCACAGCACCGGCGGAGCAGACTCGGCCGAGGCTCCGCCGACGTCACAGCACCGGCGGAGCAGACTCGGCCGAGGCTCCGCCGACGTCACAGCACACGGCGGAGCAGACTCGGCCGAGGCTCCACCAATGTCACAGCACCGGCGGAGCAGGCTCGGCCGAGGCTCCGCCGACGTCACAGCACCGGCGGAGCAGACACGGCCGGCGAGATTCCGCCGACGTCACAGCACCGGCGTAGCAGACACAGCCGAGGCTCCACTGACGTCATAGCACCGGCGGAGCAGACCCGGCCGATGCTCCGCCGACGTCACAGCACCGGCGGAGCAGACACGGCCGAGGCTCCACTGACGTCACAGCACCGGCGGAGCGGACACGGCCGAGGCTCCGCCGACGTCACAGCACCGGCGGAGCAGACTCGGCCGAGGCTCCGCCGACATCACAGCACCGGCGGAGCAGACTTGGCCGAGGCTCCGCCGACATCACAGCACCGGCGGAGCGGACTCGGCCCAAGCTCCGTCGACGTCACAGCACCGGCGGAGCAGACACGACCGAGGCTCCACCGACCTCACAGCACCGGCAGAGTAGACACGACCGAGGCTCCACTGACGTCACAGCACCGGCGGAGCAGACTCAGCCGAGGCTCCACAGACATCACAGCACCGGCGGAGCAGACTCGGCCGAGGCTCCACCAAAGCCACAACACTGGCGGAGCAGACTCGGCCGAGGCTCCGCTGACGTCACGGCATCCGGTGCGAGTGGCGCACTGGTCCGACAGACACCGCTCTTTCCGCACCAACAGCAAATGCAGGACCCATTACATTATTCAAATGCGGCTCATTCATGTGCAGATTTATCCGTCGAATGCCGCCACTCGGCCAGGTATTGGCGGATGCGCAGGGCCTGATTCGTTTGCCGCCAGATTTAGCATTCATGCTGGGTAAAGATTCGAACCGTCAGATAGGCGCAGGGTATCGTCCGAATGAAAATAACAGCCCCACGAAATCAGAATTTCCAGGGCGTATAGCAGAACCAATTGAGCTCAGAGCCAAAGTAGGTTGCAAGAATGCAAAGGTTTTCAAGCTCATCCTCAGTATTTACTTTCCCCGAGATTTTGCCCGAAATGGACGGAGAAGGATGTATGCTATTCATCCCACTACCAGACCACCTCATACCTTTGGAAGTTCGAAGCTAAGGGCAGATGCCTGCGGCTACGCCGTAAAGCACCAAATACTATCTCAAGATGATGTTTGGTTCCTAGTCAGTGGTTAGGCATCACACACGCACACACGCAAGCACACACACACACCACACACACCACACCACACACACACACACACCACACACACACACACACACACACCACACACACACACACACACACACACACACACACACACACACACACACACACACACACACACACACACACACACACACACACACACACACACACACACACACACACACATACACACACACACACACACACACACACACACACACACACACAACACACAACACACATATATATTATATATATATATATATATATATATATATATATATATATATATATAACCAATCAACTATTCGGACATATTCAGAACAAGACCGCTGGGTGCCCAAGACAGCGGATTTACAAGACTGGATATCATGCTTCCGCACATATAGTAAGTTCCGCATGTACATCGTGCATGGATGATGTCATGCCTGGTCAGGGCGCGAATAATCGCCGCAGTTGACGCGTCCTTAAAGCTAAATTATCTTTTGTCAGATGCCTTTTCTTTTATGAAAATAACACTACTAATATTACACATTTATATCACCAACAGCGGGGGCGCAACTTGGGCGAGGGGGGGGGGGGCAGAAAGGGAAGTTGGCCTCCCAGGGTATATTTCTCCACCCCCTCCCCCATTTTTCGGAGACCTCATTTTCTCAACCTAAAAGCATTGAAGCTACCCGTAGAGTGCGAAAGTTTAGATAAAGGAGACCCCCATAACTGAGCTAGAGAATGATAAATAGGTTCAGAAGAGCCTTTGCTACATCAAGATACCCGTTTCCTGTCAATGCTATAGATCAGAGCCCAATGTCACGTTAAGGGGCTCATTTGCTGCCTCGGGAGACCCCGTTACAAGCTACGCGGCCTCTGTTCTGGGTAAGGAGGCACCCTGTACATTCAGGAGGCCCACTCTGGAACATCAGACCCGTTTCATGCATCAAATGGTATTGGTTCCAGACTGGAATGCCTTGCTGTGAGATAGCGATGCTCGTTGGTCGGATTGGGAGACCCCTTCGTGATTCGGAAACATCCTGCTCCGTGTTAGGAGTCCCTCTAAATATTGGGAGGCCGTGCACTGGAACAGGAAATCCTGCTTTGGGCTAGCGGGGCCCTTTCCTGGATGCCAAGAAAGCCTCCATTCGTGACTTTGTAGCCGCCCACGCCTATTCACTCGGAGATGATACAAGAAACGGTTCAATAGCGGGGCAAATGTCCTTGGAAGTAAGTCTATAGAATAGCCTCCATCGAATACCACACTGCGCAGGAGGCACCCCTGTCAGGAGGCCCGATTTGATCCAGGAGGCCCCTGGAAAATCCTGCTCCAACTCAAAATCTGTAGCACCGCCCCTGAACACTAATACGTAAAATATGATTGCTGAAAATTCTCCAAAAGCACGTAAAAATCTGCCTATGCTGCTCTCTATTCTCGTTGCATCATAGCATCATAAAACAGTTATTCTCAGGCTTGCTCATCCTACACTGCCACTCCTAGCGCTGTGTTCCGCGTCCTCTGCTGTTTTTCACCTTGGTTCTTACATTGATTCACTATGCCTAGTCAAAAAATCCCGCAATGCCTTATGCCGCTCATACCAGCATAAGATAGAGGTTTGGGTGCTCATCTCCAGAATTGCCCATCCAAATTATATCGATCAGCTCCTAAACACCAGGGTGCCCGTTCCCAGATACAACAGCACCTGCTCTCCTGACCCACAGACCGCCCAGCGCAGCTGTCTCTGCAGCGCCACTGACCTCCAGACGAGTAGCGCCAGCACGGCCAGCAGCAGCGCCAGCACGGCGCACACCACGCCGGCCACCATGCCGGAGCCGAGCTCCCAGGCGGCGGGCCGCTCGCGCTGGCGGCGCAGATACTGCACGCGCTCGCAGTCCGGCTGCAGCAGCACCTTGCGCGGCTCAGAGCTGCGGCCGACGTACAGCGTACTGGCGTTGAAGCGCGACTTGGTAACACCACGTACGCGCACCTCGTACATGGTGTTGGCCGTCAGATTGGCGAGCAGGACCTGCGGGCAGCGGAAGTTTCTTTGGACTTCGGCACAAACGTGGCGAAATAAGGTGCGCAGCTGCAAAACAACTTGGCACCGCTTTGCGCCTCGAACACAGTCAACTTGGCGGCAGATATTGTCACGCCTCGCTTCATACATATCTAAACGGCAAATGTTAGTGAGATGAAGAGAATCAGGCTAAGCAGGAAAGCAATCAGGAAGTTTGTGTAGCTGAGGCATTGTTTGGTGAACGAGTTCGCTGCCGTCAGCTCCCGATAGGTGGCGCGCCTCTCTCGCGTGTCACGGCGCCGTGTCTGCCACCCACCTTCTCCTGTTCGATGCTAAACGAGGTGGGAATGGTGGCCTCCTGGAACTCGTTGTCGTACTCGCTGCGGTACATGACGTGGTAGAAGTCGATGGAGCCGTGCACCTGCTGCGGCCGGCGCCACTGCAGGAAGACTGAGGTGTCCGCCTGGCACGAGGCGTTGGTGATGACCGGCGCGCCCGGGCCGCCCACGTCCGTGCGGAACGTCAGCCGCTCCGAGCGCTCGCCCTCATGCTTCCCGGTCTTGGCGTGCAGCCACACCGTGTACCGGGTGTACGGAGCTGTGGAGGAAGATGTGGAGCCGGTGAGCGACACCGTGTGCTGGGTGTACGGAGCTGTGGAGGAAGATGTGGAGCCGGTGAGCGACACCGTGTGCTGGGTGTACGGAGCTGTGGAGGAAGATGTGGAGCCGGTGAGCGACACCGTGTGCTGGGTGTACGGAGCTGTGGAGGAAGATGTGGAGCCGGTGAGCGACACCGTGTGCTGGGTGTACGGAGCTGTGGAGGAAGATGTGGAGCCGGTGAGCGACACCGTGTGCTGGGTGTACGGAGCTGTGGAGGAAGATGTGGAGCCGGTGAGCGACACCGTGTGCTGGGTGTACGGAGCTGTGGAGGAAGATGTGGAGCCGGTGAGCGACACCGTGTGCTGGGTGTACGGAGCTGTGGAGGAAGATGTGGAGCCGGTGAGCGACACCGTGTGCTGGGTGTACGGAGCTGTGGAGGAAGATGTGGAGCCGGCGAGCCACACCGTGTGCTGGGTGTACGGAGCTGTGGAGGAAGATGTGGAGCCGGTGAGCGACACCGTGTGCTGGGTGTGCGGAGCTGTGCGGGAAGATGTGGAGCCGGCGAGCCACACCGCGTGCTCAGTGTGCAGAGCTGTGCGGGAAGATGTGGAGCCGGCGAGCCACACCGTGTGCTGGGTGTGCGGAGCTGTGGAGGAAGATGTGGAGCCGGTGAGCCACACCGTGTGCTGGGTGTGCGGAGCTGTGCGGGAAGATGTGGAGCCGGCGAGCCACATCGTGTGCTGGGTGTGCGGAGCTGTGGTATCCAATGGAGCCTTACTAATTTGAGCTTGCACGCTGCTGCAGGGTAATATGAGTGTCTATTCACTCCGCGTTTGACGTATAATAATACATTGCGACCGAAATGAATTTTCTAGTGGAACAGATCCCTCCAAGTGCATGATGACGAGGAAATGCTCCGTCTTAGCTGGTGCAACTGGGGTAAGATCTAGAGACCTATGCATTATACAAGAGGCCCATCTGGTTTTAAGGTTTCACACAATGATGGCTTTTAATTGGAGATGGAGGCAAACAATATCCAGGTTTACCATTTTGATGATTTTATCACGAAATCATGATTTAAAAAAGATAACACAAATATCGGATTTGCGCTGCTTCCCTCCTATCATACACTTACGAGTTTGAAATGCATTTGATAATCAACATCACATGCTAGCGCTAGGGTTCCAGTCTGACGAATACTCCTAGCGGCCTGAACAGAACAAGCTAACTGCAAATTCAGGCTCATGACTCATATACAGCCCATCAGCCGCGAGCGCGCCGAACTCTCCACCATAGCCGCTAAATTGGAGCAGCCACTGATCATGGGCCTGGCCTCAGAAACTGTCGCCGAGCACCAGCGGCGGATACGGCGAACCGTCACAGGCGAAACACAGGCGGACACGGCGAACCACTGACCTAGCCCCGTCACAAGCGACTGACCTAGCCCGCCACAGGCGGCTGACCTAAGCCCCGTCACAAGCGACTGACCTAGCCCCGCCACAGGCGACTTACCTAGTCCGTCAGATTGTACGTCATGTCGGGGAGCGCCTGACGGATGATCCTGTTGTCGGTGATGCTGCGGTTGGCGCGGTCGAACTCGAAGTAGAGGTAGTAGCCGACGATGACGCCGTTGGGACGGGCCGGCTGTCGCCAGGAGAGCAGCGCCCAGGTGTCGCCGACGAGGAGGTGACGCAGCTGCCCCGGCCGGCCCGGCACTGCCACGCCGCAAGGGAACGACGTCTCACACTGGGCACGCGGCGCGGGCGGCCGAACACGCGGGCTCTGCCGCCCGCTAGTCTAGGCTGCATCGGACACGGCCAGGACAACTTAGCTGGGATCCAGGCGGAGGTACGTCAGCGCCGTTATGGCGCAAATACAACGTGACTATAAATGGAATGACTACATCCGTAAACACACAAATGAACGTCACAAAAATGCCAGCGACCAATTCCAATTAGCACAACCATCCTGAACATTGACATGCACAGCTTACAAAACAAATGCCACGTTGCTGAAGCGCGATACGGTTTCAGCCTAAGTGCGCTCCTGCCTTCTTACCGCCTTCCTCCGTTGTCTCTCGGACGACCGTGTAAGGTCCGAGTCCGACCATGTTCTTCACCCGGATTCGGATCAGATACTCTGTGTACGGCGTCAGGCCTTCGATTACGTAACTCTGCGGGCGGTGGGGAGGTACGTTAGCGAGTGACAGGAAGCCAAAGGCCTCATGCTGGTGGCAAATGCCCGGCCGAGTCCGTGCCAGCGAAGTGACGTTTTGCGCAGGGTGCGTTCCAAACATGGATCCCAGAGACGTTGTGAGAACAGATGCCAACGTCGCCGGTTGAAGCAGGCGGGATCGATAAGTTATGCTTGTCATACAAATTTGAGCTCGCGTCGGCCTGAATTTCGGCGATAAACATGGACCCGGCAGCGACGAATTTCGAATCACACGTAACTTCACATCCCAGTGAACATCGGTCTCTGGGGCGTCTCGATGTCTGGTCGAGCTCGACTACGTGTTCGATGAATAGAAAGCAGCCACGTCGGCACTGGCAGCAGCGAGAGGCCGCCGCAGCACAGTGCGGACCGCCGCCAGCGGCAGCTCGCACTGACCGTCGTTTCGTTAGCGTTGCCCGACAGGTCGATCTTGCTCCATTCGGCAGTCGGCCGGTCACGTGGTCGGTACGAGATCACGTGACCGATGAACTCGCCGTTCATGGTGGAGGCATCGGGCGGCCTCCAGACCACCTCTATGGCGTCGGGCCCCGGGCTCAGGGTCTGGATGACCGTGGGCTTGCCACTGGGATCTGTCGGAATGGCGGTGGGAGCGGGTTTTGAAATAGAACACGAACCCCTGGAGGAAAGCGATGAGCTGCAGTGATCACTGGTTATCTGGGGCCTTTCATGCATCGGCTTACTTTGCTTCAAAGTAAATTGGACGGTCTGATGAGGTTAGGTTCTGGCATGTAAGGTATAGTTCATGTTATTAGAGATATGCAGAAAGCAGTGTCGAATCTCGAGCAGGTGCTGAGGCGATTTGTGCTGAGGCAATCGCGGTGTTAGCATTTTTGGGGCCTTACCTGTCGAAGAGTTGAATAGTTTGATTCTGATAAAAATCAGTTTTCTCATAAAAAGACAGGTTTATCTATTCATTGCCAAATAGCAACCGAGCGTTATGTTCCAAACGTTTCTGTGACATTTCAGTCCAGCGTTCGGATGTCTTGGACGTCGGCATTCTCAGAAGCTTCCGTCAGCATTCGCGACACTAGCTAATACGACAATCACCGGCTGCTGGTGGAGCGGTCACTCACGTTCTCGGTGCGTGACCATGGGGTATGAGGGCTCGCTGGGCTCGCTCCTGCCCACCCTGTTGACGGAGAACACTCGGAAGCTGTAGGCGGTGAACGGCAGCAGGTCGGTGACGTTGAACATGGTGGTGATGGCTGGAATCTCCAGCTCATGCGTCTGGTCCCAAGGACCCAGCGGATCAAATACCCTGAAAAAACGCACGTAACATCCGTAAAACCGGGGCTCGCGATCTAATCGTATGGTTCTGAAGCACAGACAATGGTTTGCCGAGCTGGCTTAGGCTCTAACCATCAAAGATTTCAGGTATGATGGATGTACGACGTCAACTTGCAGATTATTACGTCATCTTCAGACGTGCTTCGTAAGCAGCACGGCCATATACGCGAGATGGAATAGCCATATATTATTGTACTATGCAGAGGCCTATTGTGTATGGTAAACATGCATCACACATGCATTGTAAGCAGCACGGTAAAATAAATGCAATGAAACTGATAACAAGTTGCAACACTATGCGATCGTCTCAAGACGTGACGTACCGAATTGGGCAGCATCAGTGTCTTTGGTACACTTATCCGTCTATTTGGACACATCACCGTCTGACCTTCTCCGGCCTGACGTACCTCTTCTGCAGGACATAGCTGAGCGGCGGCGTGTCCGTCTCCGAGTAGCGGGGCGCCCAGGAGAGCTCCGCCGAGCGCGAGGTGAACCCCACCACGAGGGGCCGCTGCGGCGCCGGCGGCACGTCTGCGGCAGGGCGCCAGGATACGGTATCAGTCACCGGGGCGGGCGGCATGCAGGGAAGCGCGCGTCGACACGGCCTGGACCCGCACTGCGTGCACGGCTGGACTGGCCGCGAGAGGCGGCACGTCTGCCGGCCCGCTGCCGCGCGGAACGCACCGTCGCAGGGCCGAGGCGCCCGCCCGCCGAGCTGCTGGTAGGACATCGTGAATGGACATGTGACACAATGTCCAGCTCGGGCGGTATGATTCGGCCGCAGGTGTCCCCCGGCTCGGCCGCGAGGTCAGCCCCATCCGGCCAGCCAGCCGCCGATGCGCGACTCACGAGTCAAGGTTAACCCGACTCGGCCAGCCCGCGGCCGATGCGCGACTCAGAGTCAAGGTTAACCCGACTCGGCCAGCCCGCGACCGATGCACGACTCAGAGTCAAGGTTAACCCGACTCTGCCAGCCCACCGCCCACGCAAGGCTCAGTCAAGGTCTGCCGGCTCTGCCAGCCCGCGGCCGATGCGCGACTCAGAGTCAAGATCCTCCCGACTCAGCCTCGCAGACGCGCGGGCCCTAACCGGAGGCTTATCCGCGGACACCGCCGGCCGGTCCAGCGGCCATTAATACTGCGGACAGGCGGGCGCGTGCACCGAAGGTCCTCCGCCGCCGGTGCAATCCTCTTACCACTCGCACCGGGGGCCCCGCCGAGAGCGCGCCCTTTGGTTCGGCGCGCAGCCGTCTCCAGGCGGCCATTCGGCTTTGGTTATCAGCCGCCCCCCGCGGGCGCGAGGCATGTGAGTGTGCGTACCACCGCCAGTGATTGTGAGTTATGGTAGGCTGGTGCCACACAGGCAGCTCAGATACTGCTGTCACAGGACACGAGGCAGTGCATGTGCAAGGTGGGGGCTCATTTACATTGGTCCAACTGCACTAAAATATGGGACCATAATGCATCGAAAGTGCAAGTTTATAAATACACTGAAAGCCCGTTCAAGTCCTTTGCAAACATAATCACCATGATATTAATCACGAACGTATGACCATGAAAAAGAGAAGAGCAGTCATCACAAATGAATGCAAGGGACTAGTATCACTGTGCATGATAATGAACAGCGGACTTGGTTAGCTCGGAGCATGAATTGACATTTTAACATGTTTACCTTAGGCTCAAAAATGTTGGCGAGAGCTGCCACCAGCACAAGCATCACTTCAAGCTGGGTCGCATCTAGGCCGGGCCTACTTCAAGCTCAACTGCTGCCATAAGGACACGTTGTGTGGTGGTCAGCCAGAGAGCATATGTTTTCCAAATCCCAAACAAATACGCCCCATTGCGCTATTGCTGGGCTTTGGCGCTATTGCCACTATTGAAATTTAGCTCCTGCCCTGAAGTGTTGGTCTGTGGGAATTCACTAGTCCGTAATGAACTGAATAATGCCGTAACAACGAGAATAATGAATGCCAAAAAAAGTCTTAATAACACATCGAAAGCTCTAATTATCCATAAAGCCGCAAGTTGCCACAGGTGGACAGATCCAAATCCAATTTTGACGTGCAAATAGTATGTGTTGGTAGTGATGAGCAGGCAGTCCGATAGCAGGGCTCCGTGAAAATCCCTATTTGAGCTTGAAAATGTGAGCTAATAGGGATGATTTCGAGAGGATAGTTCTGCAATTAGAATGTGACGCCAATCTGGATGCACAAGTGTGTGGTCCAATCACGACATCAAGGATAATGCTCTCCGTTCACTTCTGAGTGGCACTCTGCACACATCTTGACGTTTCGTTTATTGTTTGTACCGAGGACGGACGTGATATCGATCCGCACTAACGAGCTTGACGATATCCCACGGTCACAAATGGGAGCATTCAACACATCCTAAGCCGCTAACCCGTGTACTCGATCGCATACCGCTGTTATGCCGCGACGATACGGGCCATGGGACGTCATGGTATGCAACTTCCGGCTGGTCGTGCAAAGGCCCCAGAAGAACTGTGGGCGAGGCTCAGTTAACATTTTACACGGTGTTTCTTTGTCGTTTCGTCAGGCTGCGCGGCTTCTTTAAGCGAGCCGCGCGTCGGTCAGCGCGGAGCCAACCTGCATGTGTGAGAGGCGACCATTATCAGGAGATACGCACTGCAGCAGTCTGAGCCTGCGGAGCGAGCCGTGATTGACAAGATCTGGCATCGCGCTGTCGTCCCTGAAGTGTTATGGACGAGGTATCTTTCGCACTCTAAGTGGCAAACTTGGCCGTCACCCTCTGGAAAGAGTGCTACCCGTCACGTGATGACAAAAGTTCCGGCGTCTGGACAGCTCCGATGACGCAAATCGAATTAATCAACGGACAACGGCGACGGAAGAAGAGTTATACTCTCCAAATATCCAGCAAAATAAGACTCGCCCAGTGTGAAACAGGGAAAATACGAGTGACACACAATGCACCAAGAAGCCGAGCTCAGTATTAGAAAAGTCACACAAATAAAAAGGTCACAAAATCAGGAGTGTGGCTTCTTATTGAGTTAAATGGCTTTATCCTCCCCCCGCCCTCTCCCCTTCAACATGGGCCTCGGGCCCTGAAAATAGACCGGGCCAAATTCACGACGAAACCATTTTGCTGGTGCATTTTGGGGCAGATTTCGCCATTTTGTCACTGTTTAGCCCCCGCGAACTCATTTTGGGAAACTACGCCCTTGATCGCATCAATCCAGCTTTAAATTGCTCGCAAACTTTCTTCGTGCCACAAGCATCATGCAACTGAATGCACTTCCCACAATTTGTAACGTTGGAAGTAAACGCACATAGCTTTTCTTACGGGGATAAAACACAGCCAGAGACATGTTTTTGATTTAGCTTAGGAAAAACGTACCACGACCTCTCGGCTGTCTAAAGGCGGGTAACTTAAGCGAAAATTACACCCATCCAACATGTGCAAAACAGTGCATTACACAGCTAGCACCGGAACCGTAAAACCACTAACTAAAGCTAAACAAAGCCAGCGGGAAGCATTTTACGTTCTTCAGCAGCGAACCAATGACAACAATTTCGTGTGCGACTTCTATCCTGTTTATGCGACGTTGTCAGTGGCCGAACGACTCGGATATATCCCAAAGGAGATTTGACGCAAGCCGAGAGCTGAACCAAATTTGGTGCGATGGCTTTACGATGTCGTAACGGAGGAGATGGCCCCGCCCGGACCTGGCCGTTTTTATGTCAGATACTCAGACTGTAGCGGGGGCTCTGGCAAAAAGTGACAGATGCGTTTGGCGCCATATGCAGCATAACAAAGCGGACCTGCAGGCGCTACATTAGGCCTATGTGCTTGGAAGAGAACACAGCTTCTGTGCACAAATCAACGCCATCATATTTTTATCCACAAAGACAAAAGTATAGATTTCGCTGGGTATGAGCAGAGACATGCTTTGTGGAGCCTGAGAACCCAACAATTTAATATTTTGGCGTTGGGCCTGTAGCCACGCGTGAAAAGGACATCGAAAAGTTCAAAGTTACTGTTGGAGCCGTCTCCAAACATTTTTGGGAAGTTGTGTCCTGAGATGATCATATTAGCGGCCCCTAACAGGAACGACAGAAGAATGCTCTTCGCTATTGCTGACGCAAAAATTCCCGAAATAGCACGATGCTGCCTTGTTATCCCACAGACGCCCGAGTCACACGTGTCGCCCCTATTAGGCGAGATTACAAGGGATTCGCAGTGATTGATCACATGCATAACCTTTCAGCGCACGCCTTTATCCCAGGGCTGGCAGCCGGGCGCTATTCCTGCTAAAAGGCTCGTATAGTCGGTGACGGAACGTCTCTCCGAAACCGACGCGAGCACACATCTTGCCGCGAAGGACCGAAAGAAGCGCGTGGCCGTGGTTCCCGCACACACACACACCTGTAAACTGGTCATGAAAGCTGTCATGAATGTGCGTCGAACATATGATCGCGGACATGCGACCAGTCTTCGTGATCTCCCAGCCATACACACGCGGGCTCACCCCTCACCCCCACCAACCAGCTCCGTGCCGGGGCGCGAGTGGAGGACGCGCCACGGCAGCCAACCCGCGCGCCTCCGCCGGCCGGCCGCCGCCAGCGACAGCCGCGCCCAGATGCCGCATTCGGCGCCGGCGTGTTTCCCGCATTCGGTGCGGTTGTACAGGTGTAGGCGCCACCTGCGCCGCCGCCGGGGCGCCCGGGCACGTGACGCCCCACGGCGCCGTGCGCCCCTGACACGGCTCGGGCGGGCGGCGCCGGAGACCGTGTATTACCGGCGCGGCGGCGGCGGCGGCGGCGGCGGCGGCGGCAGCGGCGGCGCAGGCGGGCGCCAGGAATGCACGCCACGCGGGCGGAGGAGGGGGGGGGGGGAGGGGGGTCGGCCGTCGGCTGTTCTCTTCCGGGTCCTCCGCGTCGGTGCATTCCGGCCTGTCGGGAGGCCTTTCCGCCCTGTCATCGCGCCAAGTCTCCATGCGTGTTTACATTGTCGCTGGCGGTACCTCTGTCGGTGAGCTGGATCCTGGGCAGGTCAGGCCGGGGACAGAGTAAGGTCATGTAGTTAAGTAAAGTCATGGCAGCAGCAGTAAAGTCATGTAGTTATTTGTATTTGTAGTATTGGGTGTATTTTCAGCGCTCGGCCTCCGAGGCTGGGACCTATCTGATTCGATTCGTTGCTGCAACTAGAACACAAACGCAATGCCCATAAGCTGCGGTGCACCACACCTAGGTGAGACGAGTCACCTTTTTTGGCCGCAAAATCGCCCACACTCAGTGCGGTAACGCCACAAGGGCGCACAAGTGCGCATACCACCAGATGTGAGCTCGTGGCGCAAGCGGAGGGCGCAGGCGTGCCACGACACCCGCCGCAGCGTTCCAGACGCAGGTTTTCACGGAATCGGGGCAAAACGTGACTCATCAATGCCCCCCTCCCCGCCCACCGCGCAGGCGAGCATAGAATCGACGCGATGCGAAGTGAAAATCGCCTATTTGACCTTCTCAGCTGTATAGTATAGGGGCTGTCAGGAACAAAGCCTTGGCGGCGAACATTCGGTGAGTGAAACGACAAACTCAAACTCCCTTCTGCTGAAATCAGCACCATGAGGAAGCCGTGCCATGCAGACACCACTCCGCGCGTTGCATCCGGCGATATAGGCGGTGCGCGGTTTCAGCCCATTACACTAGGGAAACTGTTTATCTGGACCCCCTCGAGCCTCAGAACTGACATCCCTGTGCAGGTCTTAAGCATCACTTTACATGCAGGCATGCCCTGCTCCGCACCGTCCGATGTAGCCGTCCGGGCTCGGCTACATGAATGTGATATTCAGGTTGCTGCCGCTCAGAGCCATCAGACTGATTTGCTGCTTAGCCTGCCTTGGAATCGCCGCCCGCGCGCCCCAGCTTCCTGCTGGGTATGCACATCAAGTTCACAAGCCGGGGTTCGCATGTATGTTAGCCAATGGCAATTCCTCTCGTGGAGATATGTCAATATTATACGTGACCGGTTACGCCACGAGATGCCTCAAGGGGCAGATAGCCGGCATTTTTATACCCGTGGAGGTGAATCACGTATTGCGCAAGATTAATACAACCTGCGCTTTTTACATATCACAATAGGTATTTATTCCCATGCACTTTAGATGTAACAATGTATACGCCAACAAACACAATTTATGGCTGGCGGCTGGTGTCAACACCCTTGGCACGTGGGACATAGTGTCATTCTGTCTAGTTGTTCCGCAATGGCAAACACCTTTTCAGCGATCATCTTAACACGTCCGCATCACCATAGAGACACTGTAACCAGTCTTCACATGATGTACATGATTCCGAAGGTGGACTACCTCTTATTACCCTTACCCTAGCTTCCTGCCACAAACAAGTGGCGATGGTAAGCCATCGCCTCAATGACTAAAACTGCTGAGGCTATTTTCCCTCATGATGTTCAGGCCGCCGACCGCTCGGACACATTTCATACCCCCCCCCCCATGCTGCCACACCTGGAGGTCACGCCGCCGCCGCCACTCACCTTCGACGACCACGGTGACGGCCTGCGTGGCAGGCGCATCGTTGACGGTGCACTCATAGACGCCGGCGTCGGCGGCGCGGACTGGGTAGATCTGCAGCTGGAACGTGGGCAGCACGAGCCGGGCGCGCTCCTCGGAGCGGCTGATGGTGCCGTCCGGGCCGTAGCGGGCCACCGTCAGCGGCTCCTGCGCGCCCCGGCCGCCGCCGCCGCCGCCGCCGCCGCCGCCACAGCCGCGACACCGCCAGGTCACCGTCGCTCGGCCGACCGCCTCCGAATGACGCGGACACGAGAGCGTCAGGTTCGAGCCCGCCAGCACTGTCTTCGTGTTGCCCCCGGCTGCAACGGAGCGAGGCACGCGTCAGCAGGGAGGGAATGGAGAGCAGGGCAGGTCAGACGGTGGAATCATGCCGGCAATACGCGGCAGTCGCGACCTCGGAGTGCAGCCGGGTCATGACGCATGCCTCGCGGCGGTCGGTAGGAGTGCCGTGCAGGAGGGCCAGATATTTTCGGGCTGACCACGCTGACAGACACTGATCGATGTGGTTCGCACGGTGGCACGACTTCCTTCCCAACTTTCCGCTTCTGGCCAGCCAGGTAAATTGCTTGATAATAAAAATATCGATATTTTCCAGTCTGGCTCGAGGATAAAATCACTGCCATTCTCCGTCCATTGTTTCGTGACTTGGAGGCTGTTGATAGTATCGTGCTATCGAAGGTCTGATAATGACCGCTGATCAAACTGGCATGCTGTGTAGCGTTTTAAGAGGCCGATGCCCAAGCAGGTGCGTACCTCATTTGCAGATAAACATTGTGATCGCAGTGAAAAACATTGTCAGGTCATTGCAACAGTGTTTTTTTTAGTAAACAGGAGGCAAAGAGATTTCGCTGTTTAAAGCGAGGCGCGGGCAAAGACGAAGCGAATCTTTGCTCCGAGCCGCTGGGTAAGTCTTGAGCTGCAGCTCCTTTAACGCATAAATGGTCAGAGCAAAACACAGTCTATGGTGCGGAACTGAAGCCGTCGCGACCGCCGAACGTCCGTGCGCTAGTCCAAAGAGGAAAACACGCATGCGAATGCGTGCTGCACACTAAATTGGAGCATGCACGACGCACTGTGCGTACTTACATATATACATATACACACTATCCAAAAATATGTTCGTAATTAACCAATCGATACAAACATTTTAAATGCATGTCTTCTAAGCCTTCCAGATCCTGACTGTTGATAGCTTCCTCCATGTTTCACAGCCTTTCCAACACATTCGAACAAAAAAGCTGGGAACAAATACCAACCGACTTGTCTCCAAAGATGAAGCTAGAAAACCGAAAAAAACTGTTCATTGCGATGTGTTTCACGGAAGAATGTCGGAACAGATTCCATTGTTGCGGCCATTTATTTTCGTTTTCCTCACAGCGTGGCATGCCCTGAAGGAAATTGCCCTTTTGGACATGCAATTTAGAGCAATGCAGCTGACCCACGGGACCATCGCATTTTAATCTTGGTTACTTTCAGGTCGGGCTGATACTGAATGAGCTCGACTGCGCGTTTCGCACGAAACGTTTGATCATATCGTGGGACTTGAGTGTTCGAAGTGGGATTGCACTCCGTTCATCGTTGTTATATCCAGCACCCGCTCTCTCTACACCCATCTATCCGTCCCTCTGTACCCAGCTGTATCGAACGTTGGTTTTCTCCGCAACATTATGGGGACATGTCAACGCCACAATTCGCCAGAACATCGCCCCGGGGTCTCCGGAGCACCACGAACGCCTCGTGGTCCGACAGTACACCAGTTTTAATAAAGTGCGGAAGTTGCACAGGCTTTCCAGGAAACAGCTTGTATCCAAGCCAGGGCGGTGTCTGCGATGAGCACTGGTTGCGTTTTCTGTTGCGGGGCACCTTCAGTCCCCGACAAAGCATTATATATTAAAATTGCTCTCTCGGCCACTTCTCACAAGCACCGCTAGCGCTAACACACAAGCGATAACGCTAGTTGTTCCTTCAGCATCGGCCAGCCATCTCGAACGCTCGTCGGCACCCGCACGCGGCCGGCTGCGTCGGTCACAGCCTGCACGCTCTGCACCCCACGGCGGTTAACTAGCTAATGGCCGCGGCCAGTTCCCTGCAGCGCCACGCCGCCCGTCGCCGCACGCTCAGGCCGCGGCCGAGGCGTGTCTCACGCACGCGTGACACCGCCGTCAGCACCGGCGGCCGCGTCAGGCCCGGCCCGGGCGGCGGCCAGCTGGCCGGCCGGACGCGTCGCGTGACGCTGCGCGCGTAAATACACGCTAGGGGTAAGTGAAATGGCTGGGGTGCTGATAGGGAGAAATTAGGCGTCCACACGACCGGCCGGGGAGGGTCCAGCGCTTAGGGCGTGCTTTGCCTAACAAGGCAGTCGTGACGGGCCTGGTTAGAGGGTGCGCTGCAGTGTGCACGCTGGGGTTTGGGTAATTGAACTCAAATTGCGAGTTATCACGAACTTAATATAGGCTCACCTTCGTTAGCAGTGAAGAAAGATGGATATCTATCACGGAAATGCATAGAATGCCTGGGCCATAGAGGGGACCAGGTGACGACACTACGGAAAAGTGCGGGGGGTGATGTACAGAAGCGTCAAACATCTTCAAACATCTTCATCTTCTCGCCTTCAGCACTATATTCGTGCGGTGATGTGAGGCCGGGGCCCAAATGACCGGAGCGGCGCACGGGAGCGGAGTTCCCCCGTTCCGCGGGTGACGCAGCATACAGCGGATGCCAACAGCGGCGCTTCGGAGCGGTGCCAGGGACGGCACGCCGACCCCTGACGCCCGCTTCACGCCGCCAGCATAGCCGGCATTCTGCGGCCGAGTGGCCAGCTCGGCTGTCAGTGGCGTGATGTCACTGGGACGCGACCCCACACCGAGGCGGAGGGGAGCGAGCGCACACCTCCTCTTTTGGACAGCGCGGGCGCGCGGGGTAACCGCGGTCACCGCCGCTCTTCCGTACCAACTAAAAGCACATTGAGCACTTATCTGTTTCAGCAGTGGGTTCTGGATGTTGCAACAGCAGCCATTGCAGAATTCGCATCGCGCCCTACGACAGCATAACCTTCAAACGGCATAAACGGACCTTCAAACGGCACAGAAAGGTTGCTGAAGTCAGGTCATAGAAGAGTTGCAGAAGGAGGCTGCGGTAATGATTTCGACCAGCTGACTCTCTGACCCGACCCCTAAATAGCCGCAGGGCGCGGCTGCCGGTAACGCCATGTGAGCCCGGCATTCTCCCGCCTCACATTCCCCTCAACCCCAGCACAATAGCCGCTCAACCTCGCTCAGACAAGAATGGCGCGGGAGAGTGATGTCCCGTCCCGCGGCATGTGAGAAGTGAAAAATGGGGCTTCGCTGATGCA
The DNA here is from genome assembly GCF_011947565.3 of Pollicipes pollicipes. Classification (NCBI taxonomy): domain Eukaryota; kingdom Metazoa; phylum Arthropoda; class Thecostraca; order Pollicipedomorpha; family Pollicipedidae; genus Pollicipes; species Pollicipes pollicipes. The sequence continues at coordinate 8,445,759 of NW_023596921.1, read as the reverse complement.
GACCAGAAGCGGTTCGGTGTAGCAGGATGCCGGCTGGGGGCCGTACTTAATCCTGGGCCACTCTGCGAGAAATGCGGCGCCGCGGCCTGGCAGGCGGCCACGCCGGCCGGCCGCGTGTTGTGACAGAGCCGCCGCCTGACTCAAGCCTCAAAGACGGCCGGACGGGAGCAGAAGACTGGACGCGTCCCAAGATGTTCAGGCATTTGTAGTGCCAGCATAACGAGTGCCCGCCGGCCACGCTCCGGCGCTGCCCATCGCTGGCTTGGCCGGTGTCGGCAGCGGAGCTGAGCATCCCGATTCGGAGAAGCTGAATATTTTAACAAATATTCAGATTCCGCGCATATTGAAACACCGAAATTTGCGGGCAAATTTTCCGAACAGCAAAAAGCACAATGAAAACAAAACAGCGTAAGAACGCACAGCAATAGTTAAGGATCTAATGAACAGATCACCTTGAGACCTCTATGGTCGACGGGACTCGACCGGGACGGGACTCGACCGGGACGGGACTCGACCGGGACGGGACTCGACCGGGACGGGACTCGTCGGCCATCGACACCGGGTCCGTATGCCAGAGAATGAACTGAACCACAATGCTACAGCGAACTTTGATAAAAACCGCGATGGAAACCGTTCATACACATTTCTGTGTTAAGACCAAAGACGTGTTATGCGAACAATTTCCTGAGATTCATGAGGACGACTGCCTAGCATTGACCTGTTTATCTGCTTATATGTAATATGACAGTTCACGTTCAGGCATCTGAATTAATGAACACAATACTGAAATATACCTACCCGAGCATTCGACCACCAACACCAAACCGAATACCTAGCTGTAGTCACGAGGGGCACTGCACGGTACGTGAGCTGACACCACGCGACGCCGTGTCCTGACCCCCTCCCACAACGAAATCCTCCGCCCCCCCCCCCCCCCCCGCTGTCGTGTCCCTATCCATCGTGGGCCGCTCCCGCCCTCGCAGCTGCGCTGCGTACTACATGGGATGGCGCGGACTGCATCTCCAAAGTGCAGTGCATGACAAGAACAGCCGACTGCAAGTCCGCGCTAGAGGAAGTCCAGGCGGACGCAGACTGCACCGCCGCAGCCTGGCGGAGCCGGAGCCATGCGCCGATTGCAGCCCCGTAATGCAGCGGAAGTCCGGGCGGGCGCGGACTGCACCGCCGCGGCGTGGCGGAGCCGGGGCCGGGCGCCGACTGCATCTCCGGAATGTAGCGGAAGTCCAGGCGGGCGCAGACTGCACCGCCGCGGCCTGGCGGAGCCGGAGCCGGGCGCCGACTGCAGCCCCGGAATGTAGCGGAAGTCCAGGCGGGAGGGCCGTAAGCCCGGTCGTCAATCTGCACTGCCGTCACTACTCATTCAACCAAAACGGCATGCAAATCTGCAGCCAATCGGTCGAGTGCGGGCGTCCTAGCCGGACCGACTCCGCAACATTTACCGTTTATGAACAGCCAAGCCAAGGTTTGGCTACCAGTAGGTACGTTTGCCCCTTCCTATTTCAGTAAAACGTTCGCCAGCTCAGTCGCGTTTCCATCCCATTTCCATTGCGATTCCCTTTATCGTTATCTCACATCCACCCCTTTCCTTTCTCTTGGATGATGTAAGGCTGGCATCTGGCGTGCAAAAATAAATCACTATTGATTGGATATGGCGTGAGGACGACATATTCACCCGTTCGGCCCGTCTGGGTAATAACGAGGCGCTCGCGCAACGGCAGGCGGGGCCGTGCGGCATCCATGCAGAAAGGAGCGACCAGATGGAACAGAAGACGCAGACGAACAACAAGGGCAAGGGACGGCCGGCGCGCAGGAACACCGGTCTGCGCGGCAGTTGGTTGTCGTTCCGCTCCACAATGAAAATAGATTGGAAAAACTCCATCCTGTGGCTCGCCTCCCCATCGCGTCGGTAAGCCACAGGGCAGTTTTGTAGCGTGTACCGGCATCAATGAAATAATTCACAAATGGCTCCACAGGGAGCCGGGAGGCTCAGCAGCCAGTCATGTCCTTATCCGGGACGTCTTGCTGAGCGCTAATCCTGACGCTCTCAACCGAGGTCAGTGCCCGCTGTTACCAGCGGCCAGCGTGGCGTCGGGCCGAGACCGCGCTCCGACGCGGCACCGCCTCGTCGGAGCCGACGTACCTCGAGCGAAGCGCCGCGGCGGCGCGTCACCGTCGCCGCCGCGAGTCTTCAGCTCGTGAGTCACCCTCATCGGCGACTTGTCGGCGCAGGGGGGCGCAATTGAGCCCTGCGTACCGGCCTGAGTCACAGTGCCGTGCGCCGCCTTGCGTGCTGTGGCCTGCTGAGTCAGCAGCGGGTGCCATGTGTGAAGCACCGCCGCGCTGCCGCCTGAGTCAGACGTCGCTGGCTGCAGCCGCAGATGCTGGCCGCACGCCCGTCGACGCTGATCGGTTTATCCGGCGGCGGCAGATGTTTGCCCCGATCGGCAACAGTTCGCCGCCGGCGACGCGCCCCGCCCTTCCTGCCCGCGCGCCGCCCGGCGAGGCAGTTAGATAACGGGGCCCATCTCGTGCTGGCTTCAACTGACGCCACCGCCGAACTGACGTGTGTTTCATTCCGGGATGTTTGGAAACACAGTTTGCGAAGGTTGAGCGTGTTAGTGTCAGGCAGCCGGTTCAGTCGGCGCTGTTCTGTGCGGCTGCCAGCATTAGTCAGCCTCTCTGGAAGCACGGGTGCGGTGGGAGGACCGCCCACCCCACGCTGTAGGTACAGGCGGTCGACGCGATTCAGGCATCACAGCAGCATGATGAGGGAGGCCTTCCGGTCGCCGGGCCGGCCGGCCCCACCAGCGCCCCTCCCTGCTATCGGCCCCCGTCGGTCGCTATCGGCCCCTATCGGTCGCTATCGGCCCCCGTCGGTCGCTATCGGCCGCCGTCGGCCGGCCCGGTGACAGCTGCCGGGGTGAATGATGAACGACCGGCCGGAGTCGCTGCTGACCGCGCCGCCCGCGGCAATCAATCGGCTCGTCCGGCGCCGGGAGGCGTCCTGGTGGAGAGGCGGCCGGCACGCCGCGAGCTGCCCACAAAGGACGCGGGCCGCAAACACGGCACGGCCTGAAAGGCAGCCGCCGGGGGGCGCCGCGCAATAACTCACCGGCCAGCGGGCAGAAACACGCCGTAAACGACAATATATCAGGGGTCTTGAGATCGGCTATTTCATCAGATAAGTGGATACGGAAGTCACATTTGGGCAACTGGCATGTGTATTGGTGTCATGACCATCAGCGCGCGCAGAACCGATCAAAGTACGCGTCGCATGCTTGTTAACGTCTACGCACAGAGGGCAAACTCGACATATACAAGATTTACGGCTGTCTCGGCGGCTTTATCCCATAACTAGCACTATTTGAAGCGTGTTTTCAGCTTAAACCGCCGTAACGAGATCAGCTGCACTGGACTAGGAGCCCTACCCCGAGAGATGGCTGTGCACCGCCGCTGGAGAGCTTCGAGCTGCGAGATGAGACGTGCGTGACTGATGACCGACACAGCATCGCTCTCACTGGCACCCGCTGTCGTGCCGGAATCTCCGGCCAGATAGGCTGCAAATCCCCGCCGGCAGCGGACGGCCGGGCGGCGCCGAGCCTGGCGGCTAGCTCTGAACTATCACGTCTCGCCAGTTCACCTGGAACTGCAGGCGGCGCCGGTCTGGTGACGCCGACTTCGAAGTCACAGATGGACTGGTGACGCGATAAATACATGCTCGCGATGTGGGTAGAAGGTTACCGCTACCGCAAAATGCGGTATTGTCGTGGTCATAGCAATTACATGATAAAACAGATGGCTATCTCACCTGCTTAAATGCTACAAATGCATTGGTGTTACTGTTGATACATATCTTGCTATGCAAGCACCCGGATTCCCCAAATTACTTCTTGCCCCAACAAGGCGCGCGCCCTACCTGAAGACAACTCGGAAGGGGCTCGGTCGCGCAGCTCAACATCGTTAAAATACTCCAGCGCCCAGCGACAACCCCCACAGATCTGCAGCCACGGCACCGGGCCGCACCGCTCTAGTGCACACCACTCGGACCCGGCCCGTGTCCCCATCTTGGCGCGTGGCCGGCCACCGCGGCGACTGCATGTCGCACCAAGCGTAATGAGATTAACAAACGAGTTTCGCCAGCTTCATGAATCACCCGGCACCGGCTGCAGATCGGGGCCCGGCGCGGCGGCGCCGCCGCCGCCTGCTGTGTCGGCGGGCCGCGACCGCCGCTGCAGCAGCGGCGAGTCTCCCGCGCGCCGTTGTCACGCCAATAGTTTACGGTGTCGTGCATCACCTGGCGCGTGCTGCTCGGACGCGGGGTCGCGGCGGACGCCGTGTGCGCGCCCCCTGCGCGAGGTGCACGTGTCCTCACCGCACGGACTGCCGGGTCTCACGTGTGTGCTTGTTGCCGATGGTGCCGCCGGTGGTGCCTCTTGTGGCTGCGCCACTCGCTGAGGTGTAGACACGACAGCCGCGCTGGAATATTCGCCAATTGCGCATTTACACACAGTGGGACAATAATTGTGCGAAGGCGCTAAGTCTTCTGCCGGCTTCAATGAGTCTCCAAGCGCGGGGTTGGCACGGCCGTCAGGGTGACCACCTCACAAGCGTCGCTACCGCTGCGACCACTCAGCAACCCATACGCTGCGCCGTTCCGCCGGGTCCATCCCGCCTCGGCCGCGCGCCTGTCCCGGGGCTGCGGCCGAGCGGCGCCGTCCAGCCGCGGCTCGGGGCCGCCGCGGGCCCTTCTGGGAGGGCAGGTCGCCGGTGCCGTCTGGTCGGGCCGGCTGGCCGCGGCGCCAGCCGGCCTGCGAGCCGAACGAGAGCCGGCCAGCTCCCCCCCCCCCGGGCCCCCCCCCCCCCAATCAATACCGGTCGCGTAAAACATCGACATCGAACCATTCGTTACGGCGACGCCTTGTGACAGCGCGCTGCCACCTCCTTCATCTAGGTCTGGCCGACAGATATTGGGAGGAAATGTCCCCACCCGGCCGTAAATGTCCCACACTGATAACTATCGACACGTCGGAAAATTGGTGGACATCTAAAGGCACGCCGCGCTGTCGTCACTCGGAGATGTCTCCGCACATCATTCTGCGCCTGTGAAACACGCAGATTGTAGCCAGCGGTAAACAGCAAGGTCGCTTCTACGAAGGGAAATACGGCAGCTCCGCGGCTTGCGTGTCTGTAGAATTGGACCATTGTCGCTGCCGCGGCGCGAGAGGCCGGGAACGACGTGCAATGACAGCACGCACGAAGCTTTTCAGTTCAGTCATCGAGGGAAAGAACCGTCAATGCCGAGTCTGGAGTATCTGTATCTGACGCATCCCGCGACGCACGTCCGTCTCATCTCCGCTCGTCACATCTGTCGCTGGCTGTGACAGGATAGTTTCCGTGGGGACACACAAGAAAACTTAAGCACGCATGTCTGCTGCCAGTGTGCAGCGCCACATTCAGTAGGACGGCACGGCTCATCACACGGGACATACGGCGGTTGCATAGCACTGGTCTGTCTGAAGCCGCATATGAGCGCCCACGACTTTCGCTGATTCGTCGAGAAAACAGCAGTTAGCGCCCCTCAGCGGTAGCACAGAATTGGCCATAAATTACTACAGGCCCACTCCGCGTCCGTCGCCGGACCAGAGAAGGATCTCATTTTGTTTTTAGCACTGCCGGCGGCAGCTCCGACAGGCAATTTGTGGATGAAATGTGTTCGGATTTATCCGCACCGACTGCTTTCATAGCCGACAGCGGATGCCCCCGCCCATTGTCTTGATATGTCTCATCGACCACCGACCAACCGTACAGTCGCTTTAGCGGCCAGTCGGGGCAGACGCCGCCGCCGGCGAGAAAAACCAGCGGCCCAGACCCATCGCCTGGGGCGCATCGCCATCCACGCTCTGCCGGCCTCGGGTCTCAATCAAATCCCACACGTGCTTCACGAGATCCCCGTTTTCGGCACGTCCAACACCGCTGGGTGCTGAATGTGGGGCGCCCCGGGGTCGCTGGGCCTCACTAGCTGCGGTGCACCGCTCAACATCAACAAACAGTGCGTGCCCAGAGACAATCGGTAATTACGCCACCACTATCCGTCAGCGGTGCGCGTGCACTCGCGGTCGAGCGCCCATCACTAATGTGTTTTTTCCAGGTGCGGGGAGGCGCGAGGGTAAAAATGATGGGTCAAATGGTGCAGGCCAGACCAGGCGGCGCACGGCCACGTATCTCTCGCAGCACGTGAACGCAAGCGGCGTCTTCCGCAACATCACACGTGCACGTGATGAGTCAGCCTCTGCGGCTTACATATAACGCCCCTCTCCACCCGCAGCGGAAGAGCCTGTGTGACACGGCACGCTGGTCGCCGAACGCCCTTGGAAGACCCCCAGCGGAAGAGGCTGTGTGGTGCGGCATGTCGGTCACCGAGCGCCCGCGGAAACCCCATTCATCGACAAAGAGGCGGCCCGTCAGCGCGCAGCGCCGAGCCATGCCGGCCGGGTCGGGGCTGGCCGTGCACACACAAGGCCGGCGACGGCAAGCCGCGGCACAACACGTGCACGGCAGATGGGTCGCTCGAGGACAGGACCAGCGCCGACTTCAAAGGACGCCGCCCGGCGCATCACAAGACGGGCGGGCCGCTTCGGAGAGCTCGCCTCGGGGAGCTCGCGACATGCGCCAGCCGGAGACCGCGCGAACAGACCCTTCTTCTCTGTTCTGTCCTTGCACGTCTGCGCGACAAGCAGAGAGCTTCTCTGAAGAGTTTCTGAGGCCCTTACGCCGATCCAGCGTAAGGGGTTGTGTATCTCTTTAAAAAGAGTGAGGAGGTTTGAAGGGACGCTGACTCGGTAGTAAGATAATGCCAGGCGTGGCTGCAGTCCCGCGATGCCTTTGCAATCACTCACGATATTGTCCGGACAGGTGAACCACCGTTAAATCTGATTATTTCATTCTGTTTGGATAATGTTTGGAAAATAAGCGTGTAACTGAGTATTTTCCCTGTCATTTGTATGGTGGCAGATGGAGAAACGAAAACAAATAATAAAAATGCATCTCATGAATAACATTTGGCTGCATTCATGTTGTTTCTTTAAGCCGGGATTACAAGCCGCAGAGTAAATACGCCGCCATCTGCGTCCATTCATTGTTATTTGCTCAGCCCGCAATGGGCCTGACCGGCCGGCGTGGGCTCGATTAGTCACACACCGGTGCTGGCGACACGGGCACCAGCAGCACCGGCCTGCAACCAGCAGTACCCGGGCAGTCAGGCGGCGGCGGGGGGGCAGCACGGCCCGCAACCAGCAGTACCCGGACAGCCGGCGGCAGCGGGGCAGCATCGGCCCGTAACCAGCAGTACCCGGACAGCCGGCGGCAGCGGGGCAGCATCGGCCCGTAACCAGCAGTACCCGGCAGCCGGCGGCAGCGGGGGCAGCACCGTCCCACCACAGCCGTACCCGTCAGCCAGCGGAAGGGGGTAGCACCGGCCGGCCACCAGCAGTACCCGGGCAGCCGGCGGCAGTGGGGAAAGCGCGAATTCGCACACTGGGAGCCGGGCCTCGGCAATTTACTTCTGACAGCACCACAGAGTGGATGTGTTCCGGGAACACGGGTGCGGTGTTCCCAATTTGTAAACGTCCTGCCGAACCTCGGCCTTGTCTCGGGGTTGGTACTCAGGACGCTGACGACCACAGCCTTGACGCAGCTGCCTGTCGGTCGGTGCGACACTCCATCGGAGCACCACTTCCTAAGGCTGGTGACGAGGCGACAAGGAAGTGTACGGCGGGTGCAGGCGCACTAGCCGGACCTGCTATCGACGAGCTGCGCGGACATGCCGGGGGGACGAACATAGCGCACCTCTTCCCGGCCTCTCCACAAATGCGAGAGCTTCACGGTGCGCGTACGTAGCGGGATTGCTTATACGTAGTCCGGGATTGTGCCGCTTCAAACACAGTGCGCTCCAGGACACCGGCCGCTAACTCCTGATGACACGCTCCCTGCATGCGACCGCGGCTCCAAGCGTGCGCCGAGAGGTTTAATCCGACATCACAGAGCCGCAAGGTTCAAATGGGTTCTGAGAGGAGTTCGTCATGAATAAAACGCGACGTGCCACTAACGCTGCCTTCCACTGGTCGTGCCTTGGCAGATTACTTGACAGGCTAATCAGAAGTGGCAGCCGTGAGTCCAGGCTGGTGATCCGACGCAAGTAAAATGCATGCCTTGTGTGTCCGCAAAAACGTAAATATCTTAGCGATCTTTTCGTATAATCAGAGCACCGACGACATTGTACAATTGAAGAGTCGTCGCCGTGATGTGCCCTTTGGGTTTGGTTAAAGACATATGAAGCCGCACATCCCAATATGCAGGCACTTCATTAAGTTACCGCACTGCTCGGCAACTAGCAAACAATGCCAACGTCGTGACAGCAGGCAGTGTTATCGTCAGCGCTCGCCCAGCGGCCCACTGCGCCAACAATCTCGCAATATTGCCGCAACAGTCGCCAAAGAGCAAGCTTCACCCACCCCGCAGGGCGCTCCGTAGGTTACATCCAGTTATTTGGTCTCCAGTTTCCAATGCAAGGTCATTGCCGGCCGGACGCTACGTCGGCCGCTGATTCTGAGGGCTTATTCATGGGGAAGGTGGGATTTTACACGCTTTTTCACCGGACTGGTCCTCATGGGAGGCGGGGTCGGCGCCCAGCTGTCCACCGACGAGACTGGAGCGTTATGAACGGCACCCAGTGGACGGCACGGGGCATGTCCGAGGTTTTTGCGCGCAGAACGCCGAGGGAAAACGGCTGCACTCCAATCACCGGAAGTTCAGCGGAAAATGCGGGAGTGCCCTGAGCGAGCGGAGATGAGAGCAGAATCAGGATCCAACCATGCCAACAACAAATCCCATGCACGATGTGCTATGACATAAATGCGTTCAAAATGGGTTACTCTCATCTTAAGCTCACATGGGCTATTGCCAATGTCATATCCATTTAAAGCGTGATAAAAGCTGCGTCTCTTGACACATCCATTAAAGTGGAGTGCAACAACAATGAATTGGCAAGGAGCATCGCAATCCATCGATTTATTGGAGGGGGAGCTTCAGCTGCGCATTGAGCGTTGCGTGATCGCCAGAAAGTCGCTCGCAGATGACTCACTGATCGTTACACCTATCAAAGATGTCGGCAATACCGGACTGACCGGGGTGTGAACGTAGGCTGAATGCGCGGGGACGGTAAGAAAGGCAGGACAGGTTAGAGAGAGGGGGTCTTTCTGTTTCTTTCTGCACTACTTCCTAGTTCCTTTATTACCGTTGGACTATATGCAACCAGGACAGTCAGCGATCGCTTTGATCTTCGCCTCGCCTCAACAACCGCAGGCTAGATGCGGCTAGATCATTCCACTCACGCAACGTGCCAAATGCACAGTGGCATGCACATCTCATACATGTCATATCAGCGAGTCTGGGCCGCAGTACTGGGTAGAACAGACCACCCGCGGCGGCGGCGGCAGCGCCGATTTGACGCACTTGGGTCCTGGTCCAAGGCAGCCATCCGCCCCCGGGCCGGACGCCCCCGCCCCACCCCTGGCCCGGGCAGCGCTCCAGAGTCGTCATCAGGGCGCGCCGACCTGAAGAGACGACTCCGCGCGACCGACCTGGCCCGGTAACAGGCCCAGCGGCGGGCCTCTGGCACGAGCCACGCGCTGTCCCGGATCGGGCGGCCGTCGTCGAAAATGCGGCCTGCAGATAACGTCATCGGCAGGCGATGACGGCATGTCGCCGCCGGCTGCCGGGCGGCGCTTCCGCCAGGTGGCAGTGCGGTCGGGCCGGCCCGCCGCCGCCCGCGCGCGCTAACCCAACGCAGCGGCGGCTCTCCGCCGGACGCTATTGTGGCGAGGGCGGCTCCCCTCAGATTGGCTCGATCCCCCGAGATTGGAAGACTGTTTGCACAGCTCCCGGCGGTCAGCTGATCTCCCGGGGCAGCCGTGCGGTACTCTCGGCACGGCCAGGTCATCCCAGCGCGGCAGATACCGGCCTGCGTCCGGGCACATCTAGAGCCAAGGATTCACCGCAATTCGGGATTCAAATCCTTTCTTGGGTGAGTTCAGTTTCGGCTCCGGACTCGCGGTGCGAATGCATTTTAATGTTTGCATCGAAGTCTGAAAACGCAAGGGTTGTGTAGTTCCCACTTTTAAACCGATTGCATTGGTTTCTGGCTGATTGCTCTCAACGCTGATATGTATGCAGCTGTGATCGATGCCCTGAAATCAAAAATCGGGCAGAGTAATCGAGCTAATGTGCAATTTTACGCGGACAAGCTGCTTCGTTCGCGGAGGCCCTCCGAAGATTGAGGAGGCCCTCTTTGTCGGAAACAGGCAACTGTATTTTTGACCACCCCTCTCCACATCCTGCTAATAATCCACGGCGACAGCCCTGATGTTTGAGTCGCTGCAAAGGCTGTTTTACTTTCGTTTCCACGGTAATCCACCGAAACATGGTGGTGGATGAGTACCACCAGTAACATCAGCCATTTGGCCCGGCGAAGGCCAGTGCGGTGTAATAAAACAGGATAGGCAACTGACTCCGATGCAGCATTTAGACACATACGTGTTACATCTGGCTTAGATAAAGCAGGTTTTGAGCCTGGAACATATTTTAAGGCATTTACTTACACATCTAACTGACAGCATTCGACAATCGACTGGGGTTCTTAGGATTCGAACCCTGATTTTCATGGTTCATATCCTCGTTTTTCAAGATTCGCGGATTCATAAGCTGCGAATCTATTCGAATCTCTTCGAATGCTGTGAATTCGAACCCTCAGCCAAGTCCGAGACCTTCGGGCAGGGGCATGATTTCTTGACAGGCATTGTCCGGCGTGGTTTGGCCATGCACCAGGAAACATGAAGCTTCCTGCTACATATTTATTGGGAACCAATGAAACGGCGACATGTTTGCCGAGAGCAACTGGCTGCCATAACGTGACTGCTTACGGTATAACAACAAACAAGTAAACACATATCCTAATCAAGATTGAACACGTTTGCTGTGAAACGAAGAAAAAAGTGAATCGAAATCGATGTGATAACCTAAATGTACCGTCATCCATCAATATCGAGGATATTTAAAACCACAAATGGATACAACATTCTTAGAGCTGCATCATGGAAACACAAAGTATACGCGGTCTCCATACCGCTGTGGGGGTGAGTTAAGCAACACTGCGGTAACATTTTTAAGTTTTGACACTTCCAGGCCTTAGAGGCTGCTCAACGATGGGCTACTAGTTATATGCATGAATTTAACTCTCCGATCTACCCCGGATTTCTAATACAGGCCCCGTGCGCAGCATTTGGGCTCAGTTCGCTTCAAGCCCGGGATGATTAGCCGATTTTGCCACGTTTCTCACTACTCTTTTATCTTCTCCGCTATTGCTGAGGCACTATGGCGGGAAATTGATTATCCCTTCCAGAACAGTCGCGTAAGATGAAAGGGCCGATATTAGGGCGAGACTGCGGACCATTTATTTTCCGACACTGCACTGCTTAGTTAAATCTCGCACCCTGCAAACCCGCCAGTAAGAGCCTAAAATTACCCCGGGCGGAGCAGCTTACGACGACAACTTCCGCCAACTGCTGCCAGACGACGGAATTCCTTCACCACCATTGTTGCGCCATGATCCATGGACCTTGTTGACTACCAATTACGATAACATCTCCCATCAGCCATTGTTGGTCGCTGGCGCCTTTCTGATGTCAGCGCTGACAAAGTGGTGCCGTGTTGAGAGTCGGGTAAATGAGTCGGGGTGGCGCGCGGACTCGGCGTGGGGTCTGACCCGGACACGCCGATACGATCCGGACGGTCTGCCGGGTCGGAGTCGACTGGCGGGCACGGACGGCGCGCCCCTCCGTGGCCATCGTCCAGCGGTTACGGGCCGGGCTATCGCCGCCGTATCTCCGCGAGATGGAGCGGCGGGGAGGGGCGGGGTGCGGCGGAAGGGGTGCCGGGCAGAGCGGCGCGACCCGACCGAGCCGCGATCCGGCGCACTGACAAGGTACAGCCTCTCGGGTCGACCGACTGCTCCCCGATCGGTCCACCAGTGCGACACCAATGGACCTCCTGATATGACTTGCCCTTCCGATACGGACCATTCCCCGACAGACCCATCCGCCACACGGCTCATCTCCCCACAGGGACCATCCATCCAGTACGGACTATCCTCCCGACACGGATTACAGTGCCGACACAGACCACCCTCCCGATACGGAACATCCTCCTGGCGCGATTCACTCCCCCCCCCCCCCCCCCCCTCCTCCCCTGAGGCGAACCACCCTCTCAACACGATAACTGCCCTCCTCCTCCCCAAAACAACCCTGCCCACAAGTGACCTACTGCTCCAATGCGAACAGCCTTCTGTTGGATTCCGCTTTAGTGGAATCTGTTCGGAATGAAAATCAAGTTGAATGGGGCTGAATTCAGATATCAAAATGATGGCTGAAAATCGGAGCTGAATCCGAGTTTTACTCCGGCTCGAATTGCATGACTAAACCTGATGTGGATCTGAATCAAGTGGGTTTTGTTAATGCAACAGTCGGTAAATATACAGGTTTGCAACATGCAATAAATATACGGGTATGCAACATGCAATAAATATGCATGTTTTACCATGCACCTACCTGGAGGAATGTGAACACATTCAATTGGCAAATCGCTGTTAAGCAATGCATATCTTGGTTTATGAACGAATACGCTTTCAAAGATAACTTGAAGAGGAAGACAATCCCATGGTAATAGGACAGGCGTGCCCGTTTATTATGTCATAATATTATTGGCGTTTTGGTACCTCCAAACTTCCAAGCTACTCACTGCTGTATGGGACCATCCATGCATTACATTGGGCGTAAAAGAAGAGGGGTTTTAATGGCGCGTAACCAAATTGTGGCAGGAGGGACCGGCAGCGTAACGCTGCTCCCAGGTGGGGTTGCAACTCATACCAAAAGTATTGATTCATATCTTAAATTTTTAATGCCGGATGCCACTTGCTTCCTCTAACAACAAGCAACATGCACGTCATTGTCTCGCACCTCTACCTCAACCAGTTGCCAACTGGACATTACATTTTGGAGCGTGACGCTTAGCAAAGCGCAGCCAGAGTGGAGACGGTTTTCCCGAGGCATAAGAGTGAACCCTCTTATGCTCTTATAAGAGTGAACCCTCTTAAGCGGGCAAAATGCGTAACGTTTCTTATAAAGCGCCTCATTTCCAGCAACTGGGCACGCTTTACCAATTCCCATGTAGTGTTTGATATCATCCTGTATTAGGGTGGTAACTTAAGCTATGCAGTGCCAAGTCGGCCATGCAAAGGTCTCACAGATTGCGGATCTTTCCATGAATCAGATAATTCCCAAGCGACTGACGTCTGATTCTGTCACAAACTATATCAAACAATTCCGAGTTCGATTCAGTCGGACGACCAATGAAGCCCAATCCGAATCTGACTCCGGCCGGCACGGAATCGACTCGGCTGGAGTCAGGCACTCCGGACGTGACCTCGTGTTCTGGCGGGGCGAGACGGGGCCGGACAGACCGTCGAGCTCGTTCAGTCGCGTCCGCCGCCGGCGCCGGTCCGCTGACACTGCTCTTAGCCCGAGGCGCTTGACCCCTGGCCGCGCCGGTCGGCCGGTCCGTCTGATATGACGCCCCCAGCGTCAGTGTCCGGTCGGTGGACGCCAGCAGCGGTAATCTAGGGTTTGTCATTAGAGACGGAACGGCGCGACCGCTCAGGTAATTGTCTTGCAAAGCATGGCAATCAGGGCTCGACTTCAGCCCTGGGTTGCTTTAACGAGCTCTGGCGCAGCATATGTGCGTTTGTTAAGAGTGACGGGGCGAGGCGGCTAGACTCATTGCGACAGTGGTGCAGTGAGCGTCGTGAAAAGGTGGACAAATCTGCGGACAGAACTTATACCTGATCTGAGTTTAACTTACTGACGCTATATTTGCGTAAGCGGCGGATCGACAAGCACTAGCACACTGCCTCGAATCAGTTCGTGAAGCACGTAAAAGCACGTAAACTAGTTGTTTCGTTCACAAACTAGCTATCTCGGTTTATCGGCTAGCTCATTCTTTATACGATCTGCTGCACCGATCCCTATCTATAGCATCTGCTGTAAAACCCACATTAAATCTGGCTGAACGCCGATACGCCTGCTCTGACGTGCTGTAAAAACTACAACGAGCACAAAAACGTCCGGTTTGTTCTATAATTCCCGCGCCGGCAGACGTGTCCCTTTTCAGAGTCCGATTTATCGGTCATGAGCGTCACCCGCTGACCTCTGACCTGACCCGGGTCTTCGTGCGGCTGTGACCCCGTCTTCAGCGCTCGACTCGGAGGTACCGATCACCAGGGGTAACGAGACGAGCAGTGTGTTCGCGTCAGGTGCTGGCTTCATGCTACCAAACCTCCATCCCGTTCGCAGCAGCGTGGCAGAATGCGTCGCATCTCAGGGGCCTGCGCGCTGGTGATCGACTTCTCCGGGTTTCTGAAAGTTCGGCTAGCCAAATGCTAGACCTACAACGCCGGACGCTGTCGGCCTTCAAGGGATACCGTCCAATCTCCGACGCATGCCGCTCGGTCAACGAACACGTAGAAGTTAACGACCGAAAACGCATCTGACGCCGACCCGGCCCAGCCCGATTATGAAGGAAGCCGAGCATGGCGGCCTACTAAATCGTGTTTGGAGTTGAACGTCGGACACCTCTCCGCATACCTGGTAATCGATCCGCTCATATATCACCCGTGTCATTGGATACAACGGCACCGTTTATCATGCTAATGATGTTATGACTGATCCGAATCCGAGACGCGGTCAATGCGTCGGTTTGTTAATTCTCTGAAACAGTCATGTCTGGCGGACCCCAGTTCAGCGCGAGGCAGCTTGTGAACGTCGACAGATCGTACGTCTGATGCCTGCAAATATACCGATGCTCGCGCCGTGTTAATTAAGTGCAGAAAAAAATAGGCCGAAGGCATGCCGTGGGAACTCCCATTTCACGTTTCAGTGGAGTCTAAAAACTTTGGCCCTGCATCCGAGCTGGTATCTTTGCGTGCGGGGACGGTGCGTTCAGGTGTGGTTGTTGTCATGCAAAGGAAGTATCAACTCCCAGCGTGTATTTGCGGACAGCACGCATGGATCTCTTAACAATGCTCACATTGCTGGTCTGAAAGGTCGCAGTTCAACCAACAATCTTGATACTTAATCGGTTTTACGCTGATCAAGCGTGCAACTGCCCCAACGCAAAGAAAGCATCGCCCACCAATTGTTACCTGCATTAACGGTCCCAATGCTCACAACACGAACGTCTTCCAGACACGCAAGAGAACAACGCCACACAATATTCTCACGCAATTACCGTGCCTCTCGCAGCGCCGTCGTGGCCGGGCGCCTTGCGGATGCAGCAGCCGGGCCTGGCGGCGCCGGCCGCTCCTCTACGCGCGCACCCCGCTGGCAGTTGGCGGTCGGGCCGCTTAGCAGGCTAAACACCGGCCCTCAGCCGCGCTGTCCGTCTTCCCACGCGTGCCGTGGCCGCCGGGCCGTGCCGCGGCGGCCGGCCGGGGCCCATACTGCGCCGGCGCGCGCGTGACCGGCCGGGCCGGCGCCCCGCTTTCCCACGGCGGCCGGCGGCGGCGCCGGCCCGGCAAAAACGTACCGGGGTGACCCCGGGTCAGGGGGCGGGGCCCGCAGCGGCGCACCGTCTGCACACCCGCTAATGGCCGACTGATAGCGGCGCCCCCCGGCCGGCCGAACGGCGCGGCGCAGGCCGCCTCGGCGGACGCGGCTCCACCGCCTGCGCGGTGACGGCGAGCCAGAACCAACAGAACCGTGGCGGAACCACGTCGGCGTGTCCAGCTGGCGGCGAGTGCGCGGCGTCAACTCCGCGCCAAGCTCCGCAAGCCGCTGCCAGGATATGGCAGGCCGAGGCGGCCCCGTCGGGGCTGCTGTCCGGCCGTTACAGCCATGTCGAGTTTGTGCTCGCCATTTCCCATAGCGAGAGGCCGTCGGGACGGAGGCAGGCATCAGGTACCGCCGTAAAGGAACATCAGGCGGGCGAGGCTTGCGGGTGGCCGGCTGCAGCCTCGCAGTGTGCCTCTGGAATGCTCTCCTGGCGCAGAAGTACGATGGGGGGCGGGGGAGGCAAGGGTCGCTGTTGCCAGGGTCGTCCCCCTCGGCCGTGCAGTCGGCTGATCCCTGGGACCCGATGACCTCGCTCATACGCGCCGAAGTCGCGCTCAGGTGTCGACCAGTCGTGTCGCGCCCCCATCTGCCAGGTAGAGGTTCGGGGTCGGGGTTTTGGGCGACGATGATAGGGTCGGAGTCACGCCCGGGTACTGCAGCGGCGGGCTTTGGCCCCACCGCTCGCCGATAGGCGAAGTCAACCAGCCGCAAAACAGCCCTCCTCCCCATGAATATTGCATCTGCGACCACCTGCCGATTTACACGGGCTGATGGGCCACAGCCGTCCCGAGTTTGCCGTCGCACTTTGTCGGCGTGCGCTGTGTTGCCGTGCAGCCAGCCATCTGCCGCGACCAGCCAACGTTTTATCAGCTGGCCGTTTTTACTGGCGGCCGCGTTGCGTCCGCCGGCGCTATTAAAGCGCCGCGGGCTTTGTTTGCTCGTGGCTGTGTTAGATCTTCATTAGTGGGCGGGCCGGTCGCTCGGCGGTGCAGTCGGCTACCGGCGCGGCTGCGGCGGCGGCCGCTAGTGCGGCGCCCACAAAAACCGGCCGCACGCCGCACGCCAGCCGCAGCGGCTCGAGCCACATCGCCGCAGCGGCCCGAGTCGCCCCGCCGTAGCGGCTAAAGCCACACCGCCGCAGTGGACCGCGTCGCACCGCCGCAGCGGCCCGAGCCGCCCAGCCGCAACGGTTCGAGCCGCCCAGCCGCAACGGCCCGAGTCATCAGCCGCAGCAGCCCGAGCCGCCCGCCGCAGCGGCCCGAGTCGCCTAGCCGCCGAGTCACGGTTCCGCGCGAGCGAGCTACGCTCACGCCCCTTGGATTATTTGCAGGATGCCTGAATGTGTTCAGCACAAACAGCTTCAATTTGTTGCCCGTGTTGTTGGGTTTACATTCAGCTTCTTGAAGCACGAGCCACCGCAGGTTTTCAGGAAAAAATCGGAGGTGCCCCCCCCCCCCCCGACCAACGATGTCTTCGCGCTGAATGCTGAAAAAGGCCATCGTTACCACGGTGAAAGATCTGAGAGGCAGAGCTCATCCGCCATGGTTCTGTGACAACGGGAGCCGCGATCTCATCACCACGGCGGCACCGCCAGCCCGGGCGCATCCTAGCCGTCCCCCCCCCGGCGGTCACTCACGAGCCTCCCGCAGACAGGAGCTTTCCAGGCGACCTTCGAGCGTGACCACAAAACTCCGCCGTCGCACCCGGGCTGAAGGTCGCGGGAGCCCCTAGGGGGCCGCCTGTTTACACGGAGGTACACGGGCCAGCACGCGTCAGGTAAACGCGGCACGTGTGGGCCCGGTCGACGCGTCGAGGCAGCGGTGCGGGCCAGCTCGCACTAACCGCCTGCGGCGTGTTTGGTGTGGGGTCGCTGTTTGCGGCCGGAAAACAAACAACCAAAGCGCTACATACAAATAAACCGCCGAGCTCGGCATCTATTACACCAAGCAAACAAACAGAGCCGCGCCACCGCGCTCGGACAATATGGCAACATTGGCCACGTCGCCCCGTGTCGCGGCCAATGTTCGAACACCACCGACACGGGCCTGTCCGCCGGCGGCGCACGTGCTTGGCGGGCCGGGCTGGCCGGGTGACCCGTGGCGGCTCCGCTGGACGGCTAATCCGCTTAGGCTGGGACGGTGTCGTGCGCCGGCCGCAGCCAGGATCACGCGCGCGACAGGTGCTGAACCGCTCTCCAGCCGTTTTGTGGAAAGCTGCGCTCCGGCGTAATGGTGTCATGACCACTTTCATGCACTGTCGGGAGCTCGGGGCGTCAGGGCAAACAGTGCATTCTGGAAGCACAGTGAGCTTCCAAAATGCATTGAGCTTCATCAGATTGGTGTCATGGCATTTATAACCTCTGCACCACTGTATCACGATGCAGGGAGTATGAATGGACCTGCGCGTACCCAAAGGCACAGCATAATCATTGGGAGCGAGCGGCTGAGCAGGCCCCCTCCCCTCCAACCCGTACACCAGCACATAAATGTTCATATTTTTTTCTTGTCTCATCCTTTCTTTTCTCTTTACGCACGATGCTAAATTTCACGGTTTTTTAGTAAGAGGAGCCCACGTCCATCCCACCTCCACCCCAGACTACCGTCTGGTGCGGATGGATAGTGCTTCCATGGCTGACTAAATGCGATGCAAAGCCCTTTATTGCCAATCCAGACGCATTGTACATGTCATTGTTTCAACCACAGGAGAGGATGCAACTGCTTCGATGCCGCTGAAGCGCATTGCTTCCAAAGTCGCCGATGCGTGGTATGTCACCCAATCCAATACTTTGTTCATAATTTACTTCCTGTGTACCCAGTAACTCAGCCAGGACAGCTTCTGCCAGCCGACGACGGCGGAGACGCGCGGTGCTGGCGGCCGGCCCGTCGGCGCCGACAATACCTCGGAGACGGGAGGTTCCGCACGCTGGCGGCGCGCAGACGGCGCCGACGGAGGCGCGAGGGACGGCCAGCCACCAGCGGAGGAGGAGTCGGAGCGGGGAGATCCGTCGGTCATCAGCATTCATAAGCAGTTCTTCCTGCGGCCAGCACCAGCCCCAGCCAAATCGGGCGGCACACGACACGATGGCGAGACAGACCCAGACCCCCAGAGCCAGACCCAGCTGACCATTCGGCGGGGACGGGAGGTCAGCGTCAGATCGCAGTCCGGCTGCTCGCTTTGGGATATCACAACAAATGGGGTCCGTTGCACTGCGCACAGCACCAAGCCAAATGAACGCATTTTCAATTTTAAGAGTGTTATAGCACAAACACATATCGTCCAGCAGAACACGGGGCAACCGCAGCATTCAACATGAACAACATTGTAGCACAGTGTTCCTACGTACAGCCGATGTTACTGGACAAAGCAACGTGGAGTATATCATTTGCCAGTTGGAAGCATCCCAGCTAAAACGGTCAGAGAAGAATATCGGCGCCCTACGCTGGATGCGTCTGTTGGGCCATGCCTCGTCTGACCTATTCTTCAGTCCTGATCTATGGCTATATTCGTTACATTTTCACAACCTTGAGCGGAAAATGTGGCGGACATGGTCCTGCCTACCCCTAAATTCGCGAACATTTCCAATTCAAGCGGGCCGCATGCTGGTCTTATACGGAAATGACGCGGAGCTGCTCTACCTAGGATGCGCCACGAAGTAATCTCCCTTGTAGCAGAAATATTTTGATGACCACTTTCGCGTGATTTATGGATGGATCCCATTCATGACCTATGGCTGCAAGCTTCATGTCCAGTTTGATTATGCATGAAGCTAACAAGCTCATGCTTGACAAGGTTTCTTTTTCGTTTGAGAACCTTTTTACCCGAGCGGAGGACCTGAGCTTATGCTAAATAGGCTTGATTCCCAACTTGCGTCCGTCACATTACCGGACTTATGGACTCCGATTTTGCCTGGAAACTGCCGATGGCAACTATTCGGGTGAGGATGTTGTGACGTTAGGTTTGGTAGTAGGCGGACAGTAAGACATGCGAAAAGCGCCGTGCGTTTTCGTCCTCCCTCCATTTCGCCCCTTCTTCTCGGCGTGCGCTCGAAGTTAACTCCAGGTAGCAGGTAAACTGCAGCTGGTTTCGAAGTAAACAGGCGTCTGATCGTAGTAAATGTAATTGTTTTCATGCACACTGCTGTGCCAATCCTTCTCAGCGCGCCCAGATGACTAGGCAGAGTAACAAGTCACGATCGTCAAGTAATCTTGTCGCTCACTACACTTACCGTCATGGTATCATCCCCATCTCACAGCGTTGGGTTCCTGCCACACATCGCTGAATAGGAACCCGAGGACACTCAACCCGGAAGTACCGCCAAGAGCATCACTGTGTGCCTTGCTCATTTTTTCACTTTTTTCAGTCAAGTAATCTGTGAGTCGCTGACAAAAATGAGGTCAAACTTGTGGCGGAAACGCGCGTGTCTCAGAAAATGATTGCGTGTAAAGGTGCTAACAAACGCATCACGATTTGGACATTGTGGGAAAAAGCCTGACTTGCGCACACCCAGGCTGGTGTAAGCCCAAGCGCACAATAAGCCGCGCTCAGTTCTCCTGACCTTTTCAATGGAGGTATGCCCTCTTCAAAAACACAACGAAAACAAATCATACTGGACGAGGCAACTAAAGAATGCAAAAGACAGATAGGAATATCAACTGATGGAAAAACCTAGGCATATTATTCGACACCATAACTTGTTTTGGCATTTGAGTGAAGACAAAACCATCCAAAAATATTATTTGCTGTTTGATGAGCCGTTTCTGGGACGGCAGTATGCAAAGCCTGGCTCAGCAGCCGCCGTACGATCAGCTCGGGCCCACTGGAGAGCCCAACGTATTGACACGCCGCGCGAAGCCGTGTCGTCACAAGCTGTCAGATGGTGCCAGGCGGCAGGCACACGTCAGCCAGGCCCTTACTTTCGGGATTTAGCCCACCGGCGCGCAGCTGGCTGGGATTATGCCAGGTACAACCAGAACTCACTGCAACCAAACGAACTCCGCACGCAGTGATCCAGACAAGGCCTCAACTAAGTGCTGACCAGGTGCGCTCGTCACGCGCGCCACGCGCACGGCGCGACGCACAGTAGGAGGTTTGGCGATCACGGCGCGCTCAAACATGCCCGACAGCACGAAGTGGTGATGAGATTCCGACACGTCTCGGTAAGATGGTTCAGAATGAGGCCGTCCGCGTCGAACAGGCGCGAGGTCGCGGGACACCAATTTCAGCCTCTCCCTTTCGCTAGTGCGATGTCAAAGGCGGCTAAAGCCTTTAAGCAGCGCCATCGATTCGGCGCCTAGGAATGGCATCGTTGTATCCCAGGAATTAGCATCAGTTCTTTATTGGCTGCAAAGCTCAATCGATGACGCCGTTCGACAGTCGTTCATAGGGCCCAGCGACTGCAGGTGACAAAGCAGAAGAGAAATGTGGCCCATATGTATAGGAAGAGGCGCGGGAGCGTGGGAGGGGAAGGGGGAAAGAAATGTGGCCCATATATATGAGAAGGGGCGCGGGAACTTGGGAGGGGAAGGGGGGAGAAATGTGGCCCATATGTATGGGAAGGAATGCGGGAACTTGGGAGAGGAAGGGGGAGAAATGTGGCCCATATGTATGGGAAGGAATGCGGGAACTTGGGAGAGGAAGGGGGAAGAAATGTGGCCCATATGTATGGGAAGGAATGCGGGAACGTGGGAGGGGGAGGGGGAGAGAAATGTGGCCCATATGTATAGGAAGGGGCACCGGAACTTGAGAGAGGGAGGAGAAATTCGTGAAGCTGAGCTCCCTGCCGACTTACTGACAGCTTCACATTGGCTCTACGGACGTTGGCTACGAAGAAGTTACCAAAAGTGGCTCTCCGTCCCTCTCCAATTCTGGAAAACCTCTGGTGCCCTTCCAGATGGGTGCGTTCAAAGCATGTTGACAACATCCATAACACGTACTTGCACTGCGAGACTGCTGCCTGGAAGACAAAGTGATATCTTTTTCCAACTGGAAAGAAGTGTCGAAGTGTCGAATATCT
Organism: Pollicipes pollicipes; assembly: GCF_011947565.3. Lineage (NCBI taxonomy): Eukaryota > Metazoa > Arthropoda > Thecostraca > Pollicipedomorpha > Pollicipedidae > Pollicipes > Pollicipes pollicipes. The sequence goes on along the minus strand of NW_023596921.1, from coordinate 8,424,012 downwards.
GTCTTGCTCAAACTCCAGCTCAGCATTCGACCCTGACGTTTCCTGGTATCGACCGCCGCTTTGTGATCCAGACGGTATTACAGCGGCAGACGCGCGGCGCTGGTCAGATCTAATGCACGCTAGTCAGATGGGGCAGCCACCGATCTGGGGACCGGCCCACGGCCTCATGCGACTTCATCTGAGGCGTGCTCGTCATATAAGGCAGTCACCGATCTGGGGACCGGCCCACAGCCTCATGCGACTTCATCTGAGGCATGCTCGTCAGATGGGGCAGCCACCGATCTGGGGACCGGCCCACAGTCTCATGCGACTTCATCTGACGCATGCTCGTCAGATGGGGCAGCCACCGGTCTGGAGACCGGCGCACAGCCTCAGGCGACTTCATCCATTCCATCCATCGAAAACTTGCGGTCTTTACTTTTAAAGTTATGACTGGCATGTTTTTGGAGCATAAGCTTTGTCGTGTAATATTCATGTCGTGTATGTTTTTTTGTTGTTGTAAAAGGTGCAATGTCGCGCAGAACTGAAGACTGTTTAAGTCTTCGCTACACAAGTAATGACGAGTGTGAGTTTTGTCGTGCAGCACTCATCTCGTGCGTGAGTTTCAGCTGTAGAAGCAATGTCGCATATAAGTAAATATTGTACAAGCTTTCGCAGTGGGCGTCGTAACGTATGTAAGTTTCTGAAGCACAAGTTATGTCGCGTAGCATTCATGTTGTATATAAGCATTTGCAGTAGGCGTCATGTTGCATATGAGTAAAGTCTGCATAAATGTTTGCAGTATAAGTAATGTTGCGCATAAATGATGGCGTAGCACTCCTGTCAGAATAATTTTTGCAGCAGCACTAACGTCGTGAGACTATTGAAATCGACCGGGTGGGGGGGGGGGGGGGGCACAGTTTTACTGCAAAACGGCCGACAGAAATCTTCCGCGAACTGTTTTCCACGAGCGCAGCCATGGTCAGATCACCCCGAAGTGCGGCATGCGAAACATGACATTTCCTGCAAAATAAATTAGTTGATCTGCGTTGGAGATTTTACGTCGCGGGACGGTTATGGGCGGCATCGTAAATACACGCAGTGCCAAGCCAAACATACGTGTCCATCCGACTCAAGCCGCATGTTGCGTCGGACCTGAAGAGACAGCGTGCAACTCATATTCAATTTTGACTGAAATATGTGTGATACATATGGTGTTTAGCCGGTTTAAGCAGTGGGATCAAGCGGTGGAGCAGACGCGCACGCTGTGCACCCCTGCCAGCGTGTCGTCTCATGGCTATACGAGCTGATTTATAATGGGGTCCGTGGGTCTTTTTTGGCAACTCCATGGCGAACAGTAACGTTCGAAATGATGGTCGGGGGTTTTCTCAAACTGGGGATACCCGTGGATTCAAGTGCTCGTGAGTACATACTGTGCTTTAAGCACATAAGTAGCAATTTGTGGTAAGATGGTATCAACAGCCACGAGTTGAAACAGAGTCAACCGAGCTTTACTTTATTTTAGGGAACGTAGAGAACTTTTAGGGAAGACGACATTCACATCATGAATATCGAGACGAGTGAACCATTACTCACGACGCAAGAGCATGTGCGCGTTAAATTACGCATTAAATTTTGATGATAGCGTGGTTTATGTCAGTACAGTGAATAAATGCATATGAATCAAGACAAACTACATGCATAGCTGCCGAACCGCAATAAACTAACCGCGACAACTTGTAGCGCACAAAGCTTAATGCACACTAGCGGATGGCTGTCTCTTGATCACATCATTGACACCAGTGATCAATTATATGCCCTCAATGGACAAATCATTGAACTTTAATGTTGCAGACTTCTGACAATCCTTAATCGTGCTGCGGCACAGTGCTCAGCGTTTTGTGACGGCTCCACTACGTCAGCACACAGAAGCCCTCCAGCCTCCTGTATGTGGCGCGCCCGGTGCCTATCTTCAGTTGTTCTACGTGATAACTTAAATTCATGCATCATACATGATGTGGTCTACCACAAGTAAATCTGAGGCTCTGCTTCAAATGAATTGAGTAATTCCGATTCCGTTCCGAGTCCACCGCCTTTTCAATTTCTCTTTGCATGTTAACTGCACTAGATTTGTCCATTCCTTTGCAGATATTCGTTTTACGCCAAATTCTGGCACAAATTAGCGAACTGCTCACGGTCTTATTTCATGCACTGTGACTACCGCTATATATGTGATGCATGAAGCCAAGCGGGTAGCTGCTCCCGGTCCCGGTTTTTAAAGAAAGACCAGCCAGACGTACATGCCCGTGACTACGACATATCCTCCTCTCCTGCAATGCTAGTCCTTTCATTGCCGGAAAGCATTCACATGTAACCTAATTCACTGCTCTATCATTACCGATTTGCCATTCTACCGTTGGAACGCGTCGAGTGATAAAAAGCATCGATGTTTTTTTAGGCCAGCAAGTCAACACATGTGTCCGTAAACACGGTTCCGCACTGACAGATGACCTCTTCAGACCACTGACCTGAGCAGAGGACTCCGCAGAGGGCCGCCGCCGACAGCGCAACGGCGACGGTCTTCAGCATCGTGAATTGCGAGCGCAGAGTGCGTCGGATATAGACGCGAACAGCAAGTCTCAGCCCCGCCCGCTGCCACGCACGGCCACGCAGCTCACATCACCCGCAGCCGAGCGGCTGTTCTGGAGGTCCACGCCGGAGCCAGAGGTCCACGCGTGAGCCGCGCGCGCGAGCTGCCGCCGCGCCTCCTCCCGCACCCACCCCTGCGACCCACCGAGCCGGACTGCCGACCGCGCGCCGCCGCGCCGCCGCCCGCCACGCGCCGGGCCCCTGGCGGCCGCTCGCCGAACTACAGAGACTCTCACGCCGGCCCGCTGGCGGAGGAGGTGGTCTCTGGAGGCGGCGCGGCATCTCCGGACGCGAGCAGACCAGTCAGAGGTGCACAATGGACCCGATTAAAGCCCGCCATTACCTGCCCAGCTGATAAATGGTGGCGCGCACAATCGCATGGATTGGGCAGACCGCGCGGCGCGCATTCCTGTGATGATCAAATGTTTGCCTTTCTTCCGCCGCCCTCGACGGGCCGGAGATCAGGAAGGGGTGGGGCGCAGCAGGCTGTTTGTGTTGCGTGCCGGCTGCTGATTGTAACCGACTTTGGCCTTTGTGAGCGCATCAGCTGTGACTAATCGACACGCGTTTCGGACAAGACGTGACAATGGGGATGATTGTGCTGTTAAAAGGCTGCAATTCTGCATTTTCTTGCCGAGCATTTCACACGGCCATTTCAGTGCAAAGACCTTAGCCTAGATAAAACGAAAGAGTGCTTTGCGAAAATGACGTCACAGGATAAAGTGACACCCTGTGGAACATCCCACCGTGCATTAAGCTCAACACTGCATCGCATATACTTTACGAAGGGTTGTGCCAATTGGATCCAACTAGGTAGCAAATTGGATCCAAGTAAGTATCTGCCTAACCCAGTGCGTCCAGCTGCGCGTGTTATGCACCGAAGGTATTTCACAGGGTCTGTCGTGATGTTTCTTACACGCATCTGGCACGGTCGTTTCTCGCACATGCACTTTGCTACAACATCCCAACACAATGAGAGCGTTCCCGTATGAGACAGATATGAAAAAAGTTTCCAAGAAGTTTGGAGGCAGGATAAGCTGCAAGTCATCTTGGGAATGCAGCGGCACAGAGCTTGTCTTAAATATCTCCAAAAATGTGATCGCGGCGTTGTCTCTCTCCATTCCCGTTCCTGTTTTTGATCGTATTCGAACACAGGTGCGGAGGTCACCAAATGGTGGGTAATTTGATAGCTCGAACGCGGCGCAAAAACTATTGGATTTGGATCCGGGATATCGTCGTTTGCCTGACTCCGTCTCCCAGAAAACCCGCCGCATTGTACACAGATGTCGCGTCGTTTCGTCTCCCAATATGGCCTTGGCCATGGGCCACAGCTGGATCCAACGCACCTCCGTCTCCAGAAATGATCCGCCCACGTTTGGAGGGCTTACGGGGACTTACATGTGCTGGCCATGCGGTCGGTTAAGCCGTCCTGCAGATTACTCAACTGCACCCGCTCAAATCATTGCTTTGATCAAAACGGGGACGCGGTTTGTCTGCCGTGATGGGGATACAGATCCGGCGGAAAACAAGGTGGTCTTCACCGACGGAGACGATGTTGTTTGTCTTCAAGCCTTAAAATGTCAGCTCACACTCGATTACGAAACCACGATTGTCCATCACTGTTGTACAAAGACGTCATGCTGTCCAGCTGATCAATTGATGTACATCGAGGCTCTATCAGATTTGTGTATTTAAAGGAAAAAGACATGTGCGAAGGCCTCGTTAGGAGAGGGTATTGGATTAAAGCAAAATAATGAGCAAAAACTTGCATCAACGGTGCAGCAAATAATAGCTTAAGTCCCTAAAAACATATGCTAAACTATCGAAGGATTTAGTGGAAGTCGAATAAAACATGACCATGATAGAAACGTCCACCATTATCATACATTTTGTTAAAAAGGTAACAGCACTGCATCCCAATATGCTAAATCCTAGACGTTGCAAAATTCGTCCAAACGCTTTCTGTATTAACGCGAATACGTTGACTTTTTAGTGGGCCTTTCTGTCCAAAATCTAGTTTCAAAGCGAGGCCTGTATAACCACTTGTGACTGGATATCCTTTATATCGGTATTTAAGGTTCTACTAACTTCGCGTCAGGTAGCCTTGCTTTTTTCCTTGCCTTACGGGAGGTCAACAGATTAATTTTTCCTAATGCTTTGAGCGCAGGTTGAACACGTCGTAGGCCACAGCTCGGGTTTCTTCCACTGGCAGCAATATATGCCGTGTTATGTGCAGTCACAGAGAGCAGCCGGTGCACGCTCGATGGGTGAGAAGCATATATGAGTTCATGATCTCGTCGTGCCCGTCCACGGTCATATACGTGACCCATCCGTGTGAAGTGAGTTTATGAACTCGTGCTTGTCCACGGTCACACACATGATCCAGCCGTGTAAAGTGAGATCATGAACGCGTACTCGTCCATGGCCACACACGTGATCCGTTCGTCTGAAGAGAGTTTCTGAACTCTTGTTCGTCCACGGTCACACACGTCATTCAGCCGTGTGGAATGAACTCATGGACTCGCACTCGTCCACGCTCACACACGCGATCTAGCCGTGTGAACGACACCGTGCTACATCAAGTAAACGTTATGTGATGTTTAAGTCATGTTTGAAATCAGTAGTTGTAAGCTTAAAACGCTATGTTTTCTGGGGTTTTCAGGGTCTAATTGAGAGCAAAACACGTAGATATCTCCACCAGTTTTCGGACCATCTCGGATCAAGATTGGGACAGATAGCCGCTTCCCACTAGGATTGCCAAGCACCCCAATGCGATCCTAAAAGGCCATCTTGGAAAGTCAGCCATCGCAAAGCGCGGGTGGACTTGCCCTAAGGACATGCCACTCAATTAGGTCAACATAACCGACAGGAGCCAGAGCTTTTGGGAACAGAAACCAGTCGAGTCTCAAGCCGTTTTTCAACATAAACCTTCTCCGGACAGAGATAAAGACCTTGAGCGGGCACGGTTCAGGAGAGCAGCAAACAGCTGAACAATGAAAGCAAACTTAGGGTTGTCGCGATAAACCGGCCGTTTGCTGTTTGCGACAAAGAAGTTTATCGTGTCTCAGGTTTTTCTGAGACCCGTGTGTGTCTGTACCGAGCATAGGTAACAATCAGTGTTTCTGTTCAGTTCAGTTTATAAGTTGTGTAGAGGATGTAAGTGCGCATAATTTGGATGCAAGCGGGTTCTTTATCACTGGTGCCGGGTTGAGCAACGCAGCTACTATTTTGACTTGCATTTCAATTTTTTTGAGTCGCCATATAAATCACTGTTTATTCATCTATATAAATGCATATATATATATATATATATATATATATATATATATATATATCTCTCTCTCTCTCTCTCTCTCTCTCTCTCTCTCTTCTATATATATATATATATATATATATATATATATTCATATATTCTTTGTTTTCGCTTGTCTTACCAAGACGCCGACGCTAGAGCCTCTGTACATCCGGACAGTTTCTTACGCTCCGCACTCAGATCTGTTCGCTAGGCCATTTCTTATATCCAAATCACCCAATTTGGTACCAAGTTACATCGCTGTCGAACAATTCTAACGTGATACGGGCTTAAATGGCTACCTGATACGTACAGCTGAAACACCAGCCTCGTCTAGACACGTACATGGTACAAACATAAAGTTAAATCATTCATATGCGAGTAAGAGTGAGGCATGAATATTGCAGAGGCGGTAAAAATTTATAGCATTAATGACAAGGACACATAAGTGGTGATGCACATAAAAGGACATTTTGCCTGTAATGGGCACAATTGTGTAAATAGCATGTATGCACGAAACAGTAGAGTCATGTCACGACTGCGTGTCGACTTCTTACTCAAAAGGGGAGCACTGTTTAATGGAAAAACCTTCCCAGTCACGTGTGCGTTGGGAACAGCGTTAGGCGACATCTGACACCATACGCGGCCATAAGGCATTCGCCGTGCTTCAATTAACGGCACCGTTCCTCCACAATGATAGCGCTCGAATGAAAGGCGTCTGGGCCGATTAGTCGCGGGGCGGCCTCATCTGAAGGCGCCGGACCCCATTGTCTGGCCTCGGCGGTCCGGTCTGCCGGCGGTCTTCGGTCCGGTCCGGGACAGACCGGCACCGGCGGTGGGCCCAGCTACCCGCTTCGAGGGTTCTGTTGTGGTCTGAGCGAGGGCTCATGCTCATCTGTGTCAGCGCGCCGGTTATGAAGACAGCTCCCTGAGCATGGCTTATCCTGATCGGCTACAGTCTTCGTTCTTGGGTCTTGTAGCCGCTGAGTGCAGCTGCGTCGAGCGCCACGCCAGCCAGACGCGGGACGGTGAGTGGCCGGTGACTCTGTGAGCTGCGCGGCGGCGGTACGCAAGCCTCTCGCCCCTCCTGACAGCTCCGCTCCACGGTGCCGTCGGCTGCGGCCAGGCCTCGTCCTCGGCCGCCGGAGGCCCGGTCACATCATTGGTTCCGCATGTCAATCTGGCGCCTTCTCCTTTGTGCCGGACGCGCCGGCGGCCGGCTGCCGTCAGCCGGGCGGCAGCGCTCTGCTCTGTTCCTGATGGCATGTCCGGCCGGGGGGTCCGACCAGCCCCAGTTTTGGACGACCATTTGTCCTGACGCTGGTGGGCTCCCAGAAGTACCGTTACCCACTGTCGCATGTGATGAGTCATTGCGGTTTTTAGTATATGTTGTGGGGAGATCAAAGCTAATGATTTCGTTTCCTTCGTTTTTCCGTTATTTGTTTTACGTTCGTTTCACTTTATTATTTCCACTAGAGATGTGGGGACTGCAAATGGCAGCGCATACAATATCTCCCTGCGGTTATCCGGACTTCCTAAGGAAGGGAAATAGCTCTTTGCCTGCTACGTCTCCAGCATACAACCACAATGTACGAAAACAGCTTCATTTACTGATCGAAGAAGTATTGTCTCTTTGCGTTTCAGAAAGTGTTCCTTTATGCTGATGAAGAAGCCGCCTTAATCTACAAGAAGTCATCAGCACCACGTGAAGTAGCTCATGTTCCAATTAGGATCCGTCCCCAATCGCATCAATGCTTCTGCGAACAGGCAGGGGCGATCGGACTTATAAAGGCGTCATCGCCACCCAGACAAGTAACTCTCAATCTGCAAGTCGTGCATCAGAATGGCATAAAGCACAGGTCTGAGTCGGAGCCCACGACAATTGCAGGAGGCACGGGGGCTCCAGCGTCGGCCCCTTGGTAAGACAAATGAAGAGGGCTTCGAAGTGCTAAACAAACGCTAGGCCCAAACAACACACGAAAGCTATTACAAACGCAGCACTTTGTCTGAAACTAATACTAACACATAGTTTGAGCATGGACGCCAGGTCCTAAATTCTGATGTCTGCGAAACGACGGGTTTCATTATAAGAACAGCAATGCCAGTTGACGTAAAGCCTTCAGAGAGGCGTGGAACCAATCCCTATCGGAAAGGTTCTTTAGGCCGCCATGGATGCACGGAAAGGGCATTCCTGAAAAGGAAGCAGGTACATCAGTACAGGGTGAATACGCCGCAATAATAAAGTGTGATATACAACAAGTATAGGTCACGCTAGTGTCCTCCATAGCCTCATCGCTAGGCGCGTCGCTAGCAGACCTTCGCCTCGTTTCTCCGTGGCTGACTTGCGTTGGCGGCTACGGACACATCATTTGGCAGTAATTCCGTTTCGAGGACGACCCGACAAATGTCTCACCAAGTAAATTAATGATTCCTGCTCGGAAAGATTTCTCAGGCGACTCATTGGGTAAACATCAACATTGCTTCGAAATTCGATGATGTTGACATTTAAATGCCGAGCGTAGCATAGCAGTTGGTTGGAATAGGATCAGTGGGGTGTAGCCAAGAACCTTTCATTGTCCAGGATGGTATGTTAGACTCACTCCATGTTTCCATGATGATGCCTGGGCTGGTTTGTCCCTTAGCGCATTTCTTGGACCGTCTGAAGTCGGCCAGCGCCCAATGTTTAGTGGCCGGACGCATCGATGACGTGGGCCAGTGGGCAATATCAACATCCACCGACCCGCTGGCGTCGGCCGCCGCGGTGCTTCACAGGGGTCGCATTCATCTCGAGGTCACGAGGTCAAGGTCAATCGCGCCCGCGGCTGCCAAGAACGCGCGAGATTCGGGCGCGGTGGGCCACGGTGGTGACGCAGGAACGTCACGACGCTCGCCCCGGAGGACCTGGCACGGCGGGCCGGGGCGAGGCAGCTCGGGTGCGCCCGGCCCGGCTGACGGCTAATCCCACATCCGGCGCGCGCTCGCCGCATCAAGGCATGCGCCGTCGGCTGCCGTGTCTCACGGGCTATCGGCGCCGACCACACGCGTTTGGAGGCGCGGCCGTGGTCAGCCCTCCACTGCGTCTGCGCTGCAGTCGATGCGAATTGCGGTCTTCCGTCTGCCGGGCGGTTTCGCAGGTGCATGAGACAATGGAAGATGGGATTCAGTCTCGCAGTTGGTGACAAACTGGAGGACCGAGGTAGAGTGGACGGGAGCACACAAGCTGGTTGTTCGGGGATCGATAGTAGTCGCCCGGGGCTGCGGTCGTGGACAGTCTAGGTGCTTGTAGTTTCTGAACATTACGGCGATGGAGGTTTACTCATTCTGACTCTGATGATATGTTTTGGGCTGCTGTTTTTTCCAAAACCACAGCGAATCTTACTTTTGCTATGAAACAGTTCAGCAGTGCATGATAAGTCGGCCAGGTGAAAACACGGAAAACAGCATGCAATCTGTGAAGGAGACAGGGCAACCACATAATTATTGCGACATCAAAAGATCGTGTTTTTAACGCCCGTACATTCAGCTGAACGCGGCCAGTTTTGATTTATTTCAGACAAGACAGTAACGAGCAAGTGGTGAAAATTGAAGATAGACGACCACCGAAATGTAACAGTTGCAGCTGCTCATAACCAGAGAGTGCTCAAAGCTTGGAGGGCACCGAAACAGTGGCATTGGAGAAGTGCCAGCAATCGTGAATCTCTATTCGCTGAGCAACAACGAACCGCACACATGCGGCGTGCTCAGCATACCGAACTGCTCACATTGTTGGCACGCGTTTCATATTGAAAAACACTGAGATGCCAAATTACGGATGATAAACAAAAAGACATGCACAGATAGGGAAAGATACCCGATTGTACATTCCGTTTTCTGTCATGAAGTGAAGCCCAGTACGCAATGGTACATACCATTGTGTCTTCTGCAGCAGGTCAAGCGGTCTGATGGAAACAGACCTACCGCGGCTAACGCTGCTCTTCAAGGAATGACGGTATCCGCGGTCTGCAATAGCAAGGCACAAGGCGTTGGGCCGGCTTTGTACTGCATCCCTTATCATACGACGCGGTGGTTTCATGGATTTAAGTTAACGTGGGCCGCAGTCAAAGGCGGGCCTGACATCACCCTACCGACTAATAAGCTGAGACGGTTTTCAAATGAAGCACACTCCCACTATTTGCGGTGTCCTCTATTTAGCGATTTAATCCACACATACAACATCTAAACGACCCTCCCCAAACTGTCGTACGCGATACTGAATCCAGTGTTGGGCCTCCGCATGTCTGCGTGAACCCCATCCCGCACACAGCTACCCCCACGAAGTAGCCGCTAATGACGCTTGGGCGTTGAGCAAGCTTGTTCACTAACGTGAGCTAATGTGCTTACGAGCGTCTGTCACTATCGTAGTACAGCCCGGCAGGCGACTGCATCGAACAGCATAATTCACGCATCAACCGGCCACCACTGAGGTGCGAGAGCACCGTCGCCGCCAACGCGTCTTGTCACGTCATCTTGATGTTTACGATCCGCGGTGTTGCCAGGGTGACAACCAGGGACAAAAAGTCATGCAAATAATAAGGGAGCGAGCAAGGCACCGGCAGCCCAAAATCTCCCAAAATTTGCGTTTTTTCAATGCGCTTGGTCAAAGTAATATTAACGAACGGGAATTGTTGTGCTAAATCAGGAGTCGATCATCGATACAATTTTTTATTTGGGCGGCATGGTGCACATGCTCATCTAATTACACCTGGTAAAGGCATCCTTCGTGTACGTTTAACTTTTCCTCAACTTTTATTAAGTTTGAAATCGAGTATCAGTGGTCCAAGCCGACCTAGTGGTCACAAATCAGCAATGGCGGACAGGCGCTCACAAGGGTCTAAGCCCACAGATCTAAGCTCCTGTTAACAACAATGTTTTTGATTATTGCAGGTGCTCTCTTTGCTCAAGCTCGCAACAAGCGATCTTAAAGCTTCTCAGCCACCCAGCTCTCCCCTGGCCATTATACCAAAATTGGCATCGCCTGTAACAGCCAAGCTAAAACCTTCAAAGTCGCCCGCAGCTTGTTCTGCTGCAGACGGACTGCGGACAGTCAAGACCAGATGGACGTTCTCATTGGCGCTCAGGGTGACATGAAGTCACACAATTTGGCTTGACGTCATACTTCAAACATTAGCACGCGACAGGCGGCCGCCTGCAGAATCTGCTGCAGAAAACGGACTGAGGCGCAGTAATCTAAATGGGGCCTTGTGCTCAAACGCAAACACACACACAGACAAAATAGATAGATTGATAAAAACAAAGATGTAAGGGTGAAGAATTAGGCTTGTTAGAATATAACTCAGGTTTCTCCTAACCAAATTCATGCTCGTAATCAGCATTATAGATAACAGTATGTCCGTATTATGGGGTCATGGATCTGATATCAGCGTCGCATTGCTTGAGTTCCTGTCGATCTCCCCTTGGAATGCAAACACATATCTATTCCATGAATAATTTGCTATTAAGTAACTATTGGCTGCAAACGGTGTAGAGCTAAATCCCACGGCAACTCCTGGCATACGCCTTGCTTATCGCCCCCAAAGCATACTCTACAAACCATTGTCGATGTTAAGGCTGGCAATTTAACATTCATGCATATTTCCATTTGTCTTAAATGATCGAGGTCATGCATTTACCATACCACATAGCGTGAATCAGCATATAAGGTAGTGCCCAGCTCCGTGATATTAATTGGAGCAAACGTCATGACTGCGATATAAGCTGACCATGGCGGAGATAATTATTGAAGACGTCCGAAAGCAGCCATGGACTAGAAGAGCACTCGCTTGTCATGTGTGCAGCAGCCTGAGCTTCACAATGATTTATGGACTTGTACACCCGTGCGATTAGTCATTACATGTATCTACGCCTTCCAAACGGCTGCCGTTCAATGATAGTGGCCACCTGCATGTAGTCTCATTACCTGCTAACTATCGCCGCCAGCTGTTCGCGCCCCCAGGTCCGCCCTCCCAGAGCGTCCTCCCCGCGAGACCAAGTGTCCCGTTATCTGGCGCCGGCGCCGGAGCGTGCGATGGGAGGAGAGGAGGCCGGGCCCGCGCGCCACCCGCCGCTGTCAGCAGCGTCGGTGTCGGCGTGCTGCAGGGGCGCCAACTGTCACCGCTCGCGGCCGCCAGCGCCGCCACCAGCCGCCGAGCAGCGGCGGCGGCGCGACGCTACCGCCGCAGCCGCGCAGGGCTGCGGCGGTAGCGTTGCATCGACTACAGAGGAGCACTTGTGCAGTGTACCTGGCGTGCTTTGTCTGCGCGGGGCTCACGGCGGCGCGTCGCGTGGCGCGGCGGCTGTAGCAAGGGTGCCGGTAGTGTAGTGGTTAACGCGTCTGCGTTAACCGCTGCGCGTCTGGAAAACCAGAGGTACGGGGTTCGATTCCCCGCGTTGCCCGCCCTTTCTGCCAGGGTGAGAGGCAGGCGACGCCATATAGCCTCAGCAGCCGAGTGCGTCGTAAAGCCCCAATGACACGTACATGCGGCTGCAGCACGGCATGCTGCTCACACGGTCGCTCGGCGTCGCGACCTCCACGTGCGCAGGGGCTCCGCCGCGACTTGGGTGCGAGCGACATGTCAGTCGTCAGGCATCTGCACGGGCGACACCTGTTGACCGGACGACGGCGAGGCGCGTTCGTACCCGAACAGCGCGTCAACGGGTCGCCGAACCCGCATTCTGATTCTGGGTGCGTCAGTGAGAGGCGACATCGTGTATCGCTTTGTCGTGGTGTTGCAGCGACACAGCTGGTGTTGACGATTTTTTAGCGGAGTCAAGAACTGAGATCAGAAAATATGCGTAATTTACGCATGTCATTTCACAAGTAGTTTTGCTTTCGAAAACCATGACAACATCCGTTTACAAACGCTCCAAATTAGCAAACTTTCTTTTGGCTCGAAAACAGTCGAGGATGCCAAAATAGCTTCCAGTCATTGTCTATACCGCAACAAACGGTAAATAATGAAGACGAGAGTGAAGACATATGCAATGTGTAGAACCAGTTACCGCTAACGTTTCATCCTCTATGGACTTTTGGGCATCGGCCCGTGGCCACAACTCGCGCTGCCTTCACACCGTTGCATGAATACCGCGCAGCAGTACTGGTAGGCACCGGCCATTGGTGCACCGGAGCAGGATGATCCCCAACGCTTACAACAGGTTACAACGCCGTTACAAAACGAAATCTAGCGGGTGGCAAAGAGCAAAGTGCCGTGGTGATTAGCAGTAACTAACGCAGTTCTCTACGCCTGCGCTTAAAACACTCAGCCGAGCGCGATTACTTTAAGCAAACTTAGAACTGCAGCGCAGACATGCCGAATTTTCTGTCCTGACCTCCCAAATTTCCATCTCTTTCGTGATCTTGCAGGTCCCCAATCTGCAGGGCGGGTGACATAACCCGTCCGCTTCGCCAATAGGTGCTGCTGCACCAGTCCAGCGTTTAGCCACCATCAGCCGAGCGGATACTTTGATTGTGATATGGCCTGTTCGGAACATTAAAGTAGTGATGTCTCAAACGCTCATTACTTAGTTCCACCAAGATTTTGCAGTCACCTTATCGTGATGCAACCTAACACGCGTCGACCTACCCGTCCGTCACTGCCTTAGGTTCCGTGCATATTTGAAGAGACCATGATCACGACTTCACCTCCATTTCGTATTAATCACAAACATTTAAACTTACGTAAACGCTACTGCTATGAAAATTCAATATTTAAATTATTTCATCCCAATGTCCGCTTACTACACGAAACCGAATGAGTGCTCTTACAGCATACCTGGACAAGAGCCGCAGATCATAAAGCTCCGATAGTGTAAAATGAAGTGCTTGATATAAGAAAAAGACCTTCATTGAGGGTGAGCATAGCTCGAAATATTGAGTACCCTCAATACAATCGTCATTTAGCTCTACAATGCTGGGTTAACCAGAACCTATTGGTATGTTGGAGGCTGTTAACATAAGATCCTTGAACTCATAATGCTAGAAAGGAGTGTCACACCTTTGGGACGCGTTTTCAAAAACATGTGAAAAAACATATGCGGTCTCTGGTGAGACCGTAGGGTCTATTACGTCTAGTAATAGCACTGGGTAGTGCCACTGCGCCACTTTTGCGATATAATGAGGAGATTGATTTTGATTATTTTGACTCCAAATAACGCTTTCAGCGTTTTATCACAGCAGCCCAGTTCTTTCCGGCTTTATAGCCTAGAAGCGCAGCTCTGACACGCGACAGCAAACGACGGCAGAATCTGCTGAGTGCTACCGTCAGCTGTTACGGCAGTGGGGTGCAACATTTGAGCTTTGACCCGCCCGTTGGGTGCCCGCGGGCCTAAAACTGGCACCTCTACTGATATAAATAACGGCAGCACTAATTAAAGGTGGCGTTGTGATTGGCACAGTTGGCAGCGAAGAGCATTTACCGAGAAGTGCATTGGTTGACGTTTGAGCCAGTGCGCCACTTTAGACCATGTGATTGCGTCTGCTTCCCGAAGTCAAACTTCGCTTCCAAAAGAGCCACTGTGCTAAACGTTAATGGCGAGAAATCAAAGCTGAAATATAGCGTTTCGTTGAGCTTGCGCGAATATTGTCACATGTTTTTGAACCTTTCTCCTAAAATAAGATGTTAGAAGCTCTCGCAGCATTTACTGCCAAACACTTTGGCAAATTAGTGTATTGCAAAAATTGCAGAACACACACAATAGGAAAGGCAAGTAAATGAAAAGTATTACTCTCACAGCAATGAACAGAGAGTCCAGTGAGATTTCTGAACAGAGAGTCCAGTGAGATTTCTGAACAGAGAGTCCAGTGAGATTTCTCCCGCCGGGTCGGCTACTTCAAATGGATGGCGCAATGCTCGCGCGCTTGCTTCGCTAAGCGACAGGGCGTCTGTGGACGATTTGTGTTTGCATTAAAATCAGTTCAAATCGCGAGGGGGCTTGTGTATAGAAGTGGCAGTTTTGCGTTATTGATGGCGTGCGTGCGGTCTGCTCGGACCGCGGCCATCAGTTGATCGTGTAACCCGTGATCCTCCATTTCTGAACCACGAGCGCTAGACGTTCGGTAGCAAGTGCATGTCCTGTCCTATTACCCTGTCCTTTTCGAAATTTGGTTGACGACGCGAGAGATGAAAATGTGGGCGATCACCTTCCCAGACATATTCATCGACACCAAATCCTAGGGCGGCTCTTGGTTTGCTGCACACTTGACGTGCGGTGGCGGTCGGCGCTCTCCATGCTGTCTCTGGGCTTGCCGCTTTAGCCTGCCATCCATTTGAGCCGGACTCTTGTGTGTCTTTTAACGCGTCCCTCCCTTCTTTCTCAAGCTGGTGATACGTGTTAGAAGCTGTTGATAAACTAGGTCAGCAGCAAACGCATAGCCACCCTGGTATTAATCGCAAACGAAGGAGACTTGGCGCGTATTTATACATTGATGCTCATTACCGCACATGCCAGCAGCCATACTATCAGAATGAAGCGATGCATGTAAGACGACTTCTTTAAAGGACACGTCAACAATAACACAAAAAAAACAGCAACACAGTACTACCTTGTGATTGAAATGAAATATGTGCGATTCCATACCGTCGAAATTTTAAACGTTCGTGGGGACACTACCGACGCATCAAGTCCAGAGAGCAGAAAAGATGGCGCTCATCGATGGTTAGTTGTGAACGCGGCGCAATAAAACGTTCAAGTGTGACGCGTAAATTTGACGTAGAAACTTATATTTCTACGTGAATACGGTTGAAGAAAAGGGAGGAAATATATTTCTTGATTGAATTTACACCTACAAACTGAATTTACAAGGAATACCTCTTACGATATTTTATGATCCTTGTGCTTATCATTAAATTGTTTTCCCACGACATTGCGCATGATAAATTCACATGGTGTGTAGTGTCTAGGAATTTACTTTCCCCGCATGAGTTACTCTTAAGGAAACGAACAGAACAGTATCCCAAGTATGAACGCTGTGGGTGCGTGGGTATCATTGGCATGATTAAAAACAGCGATAGATTTAACTCCAATTTGTTTGCACCGACACGTATTTTTGAGTGCTTTAGTTCTCAGTTGGATATACACTATGTCATAGTAATTGTTGACAAATACCCCTTGTTTTCTCCCGTGAATGTTGGTGACCTGTTAGAACTGTGGTCGGCTGTTTGAAAATAAAGGAAAAATTCAAATGAAATATCGAATAGGATCGGCAGGCATTTCTGAATTTACTGTTCATATTCGTTTCAATGAAGGCATGCAGCCGAAATGTCACATTAATATCTCCATTTTCCTGGTTATTCTACGAGGAAAGGAGCTATTATTATTGTCTTATTTATATCATAATGTTCCTCGCAAATGCACCTGACAACTTACGAGAGATTTAGGACGTTGAACGGAACTGGCCAAAAACGGAGGCTGCAATCCAAGCAGAGCCAAGTCTGTAGTCATGTCATTAATCCAAAACAATTTTTGGTTCGTTTATTTTCAGATAGGAATCAACTGCCTATTGGTCGGCAAAAATCAGGAGCTGCCCCCTCGGCCTCTACAGATTATAACCATGTTCAACGCCATTATTTCCTCATTAACGCTTTATTGTGCTTGCCCTTCACCCCGTCGTTAGAAAAGAATTGTACAATGCGCTCCGTAAAGAGGCAAACTACTACAGACACTTTTCCAAATGCCGCCCCCAATTCAATAGGCTAATCCTGTGGTGGCCAATTTCAAACGCGATCTTAGTTGCAGTGCCTTCCAAACGACGCAGCGATTGTGTGGAATCTTCGAACGCTCCGTAAAACTTGACAACATGGGAATTGTTTTCTTCTGGCAAACAGGAACGTAATTCGAAGAGCGTGTGAGTATGGCCAGTTTGTGTTGACCCGCAAGCTGAGTAGCCTATGGCCACGACAGGCGACAGCAGACAGCCCAACAAATGTCAGGGGTAGTATTTGCAGACATGGTTTTATTGCAAGATGGCCTGCCATCTGTCCAGCTCAGATATCGAAAACACCTAGTCAAACTTTTTTTAGTGATACCATGGCCAGCAATGGTTCTTACCATCATGCTTGAATTGTTAGTCAGAAGATTAGCAGGACACCTTAATGGTAAAGTGATAACAGAAATTTCATTGAGGAGCCCCCCTCCTCTTCTCTCTTCTCTCTCTCTCTCTCTCTCTCTCCCCTGCTCCTTCCCCCCCCCACTCTCTCTCTCTCTCTCTCTCTCTCTCTCTCTCTCTCTCTCCTCTCTCTCTCTCTCTCTCTCTCTCTCTCTCTTCCTCTCTCTCTCTCTCTCTCTCTTCTCTCTCTCTCTCTCTCTCTCTCTCTCTCTCTCTCTCTCTCTCTCTCTTCTATCTCTCTCTCTCTCTATCTCTCTCTCTCTCTCCTCTCTTCCCTCTGAACTTAAGTGCAGCTCGAATTAGCGATTAGATCTTGCATTAAACACAACGTCCGTCGCCAGCAACACCATGACAAAGCTGCCTCGTCCAACGCGAGACTGGTTGCCAGGGTATGTATCACAGTGCCCATTTCTCTGTATATGTAAAGCCGGCATTTCTGCATAATGTATTGGCAGTGCAGCTCCAGACGGAACACTGTTATAACGACGGCCCCGTCCAATCCCTCTGCTCGCCGCGCGCCCCGCACCGTCCCGACCTCGCTGCCGCTCCCGTCACACATCGGCGCGGCTACGGGTGTAAAACGATCGCTGACCCAGGGTCGGCGGCGGCAGACCGCGGCAGGTCCGACCGCGCCAGACGCACCTCTAGCCTTATATATATATATATATATATATATATATATATATATATATATATATATTCAGATGGTTTTGGGGATGGCCAAGGCTTAAAGCTGGAAACAGGAATTGCGTGATGTCAGAACAGTGAACCCATGCAGCAGAACTACATGCAGAGCTCTATTAGTAAGGATGCATCACGACAGATTCGATTTGGGCATCACATTGCACCGATTGCATATAGTTTTGCATGCTATGCACACCGGTTTTACGAACCATGGTGCCATTAAACGGCGCCCCAGAAGCTGCATGAGTTTCCGCGGCTGCCTTGCTACTTCCACTGCCAGTGCAATGAGCGCTTCTGTCATGCTGCCTGTCTGAATAGAAAACATAACAACCTTTAAGGTACGAGACAGCTAACGCGCGTAACGAAAGGATTTTTTTCTTTGGTTTGTATCCGTTGCATACCAAGTCATGCCGTCAACATTTTAACACTGCAATGTAGACATATTTATGTCGACGACAAAACTTTGCCAGGATTACTCAGTTTTTGCAAGAATGAAACAAAAACTCAAGCAGTTAGTTACCTGCGATATTATTAACCTCCAAAAGAAAAACTGGTCTAGACCACAAAGTACATCTGTATGGATATCCTTTTTCATTTCTCCATAGGATTAGCAGCCACGGGTTTTTCGTCACGAATGCTGCTGTTCTGGGCTTTAGCATTCTTAAACGCATTGATAGCCATGCCTTTGAGCTACTATGGCGTGTGGAACACTAATAATAATTAAGGCTTGCCTCAGTGTCAGTCTCTACTGTGAACCTTCAGCTGAACCTCGCCCGCCACAAGCACAAAGCCTCTCGCGCCAGGCTACACAATGCCAAGAAGCCAATAAAGCTCCGTTATTGCCATGGCGACAGCGTCTTAAGGGAAGCGAACACTGCGCACGAGCTATCATAGCTATCTGGTTTGTGTGCCTACGGTTATGGCTTAAGCCCTTTACTTCGGTTCCTTCATATCGTGTCACAATGATAGCCATCCGGTATTGTATTGATTGCATTTCAATTTGTTACGCTAATTTTGTCCGATGTGTGTTCGGTGATGCGGCGCTTCGAACCAACACTTAAATGTCAAACAAGTGTAGCATTGAACCAACAGCACTCGACACACTTGGTTGCGATCCATAACCTGATATTACGACTTTCCTGCATCAACAGTCAGCAGCTGCAGAGATGGCTCAGATTACAAGTGATTACAGAAACGGTTCAGATTACAAGTCCTCCTCTTTGTGAAAGGTCACTCTGAAAACGAACTCTATCGAGTGCATTGCTGCATCGTTGCTGTTCGGACATTGTTTGATTCTAACATCATTTCCCAGATTGCCATCTGCTTTCGTCAATGCACTTGGCGTGAATGCATTACATGTCCAGATCGGAAAGTTTCCGGGTCTCAGTTTCTCGGTCTTTGACAGGCGAGACATGGCTGTGACTTATTTTTATGCGATTGGCTCACCCTGCCACACTCCCCCGCTCCAGCAATCACATGCCGCTGACGGCAAGATGCTGAAGGGTTTCGAGAGTCATAGTAATATTCAGAGTGAATGCTCAGTCGTTCTTGATGTTCGGATCATTGGCAAGATTGCTGCCGCAGTCCTCGCGAACAATTTACAATGTTTTAAACTTGTGTGTCCGGGTTCCAGCGATCTTAAGTGCGTCGAGGGCAGCAGAAAACGTCACTGCGGAAGCCTGACAACCGAATGGGGACGGAATTGCCGCCTCTTCCTACAAGTGCAACAAAGACGAGTCGCCTCTCGAGTAACGCCGGTCATACTCAACGGCAGCCGACGGCGGTTCTCGTCGACGGTCCTCACCTTGCGCTGCCCACCAGGCGTGCCATCACCAAATAAACGTCATCACATTTCAGACCATTCGTGAATGCGTTCACCTGCAGCAGACAGCAGTTCCGGCCAAATTTTCGCCTTGCTTCTCACCACGCCTCTAGAAAGGTCTCTCCTCTTCGAGGCGCACGCACGCGATTAGGCTATCACGGCCGCGCGCTGGGACCGCCCATCCCCGTCAGACCCTTCAGGGATGGGGGCACTCCAGACCCCTTCAGGTCACCACGTGGCCGCGCTTGTAGGGCACCTGCGGATCAGCTGCCCCACGACCGTTCGTAAGAATAGAGTGGTCATAGCTTTGCCTTCATGTCCGTCTTTCCTGATTGCAGTGCTCAGCAAATTCAGATATGTTTGCGACACAGAGACAACCGCGTGAAAATGCGTCGTATGTTATTAAAGATTGCTGTTCTACATCGATGGAGACACTTACTGGATAACGGGCGTAGAGTCGTTGGCAGTCGTGTTTGCGTTGGCGGCTTGTTCGACCTTCCGGCAAAAGCCGTAATTAAAGCTGTATCACTACCATGGACGCAGGTTCAAGAAACTGGCTGTGGAACAGAACCTTGGAGAGACGCCAGTTCCAAGCACGAGTAATCCCGATTGCGCAAAACGCCGGAAAAAAAAATGCTGCAAGCGAAACGCGTTGGCCTGTGGTCATGTGGCCGACGACAGGCTTAACCCGCACAGCCTACGTCACGTAGCGAGCGGCCTTTTGCCGAACCACAACAAAGCTGATCTTGTCGGCGGCAAACCTCTTCAAGAAGGCCACACACGCTTATAAGCACGCATGCTATAAAACTTTACACGAGACCCTCCGAGCTGCCGTTCAGCTGACAGTGACAAATGTCTGTAACCCGTCTAACTCTACGTAGCTTATGGAGGAACAGCATCAGATGTCTGTCATATTGTTTGCGCGACTTTATCAGCCTGATCATTGCCGACACCTCACCCATCATTTTCATCCTGCAATTTGAATGCGATTTTGCGTACCTACCACATACCGACTCAGCTGTAACGGACATCACGCTCCGAATCTTTCTTTAACCCGCCGCCAGCGCGTCCACACAGCATGCGCGGCACCAGCCCGCTGTCTCCCCAATGACGTCACGTAGCCGGCTAGCAGCGCATTGTGTAACCGGAAGTGGAGCTGAGTCGAACCGCGCCCTGATGGCAGCCGCCATTAGCCGGCAGCTGGACCCGGGGCCGCTGCCGGGGCCCGCTCTCGCCGATCGATCTGGGAGAGCCGGCCGTTGACCTGGGGCATGCGCGGGGTCGACCGCCAAGGGACGGCGACAAGCCTGACGTCTCATGACGTGCGCCGTCCCCTTCGGTGGCAGCCGGCACGCCCAGCACGCCAGCTGACGACGTCTGTCGCCGGGAAAATCCGAGCTGAATGCGTGACCGATGACGAACGGAGCTTTTCAGATTCGGACTCTAATAACGGGGAAGGAAACTTAGACGCGAACCGGCACTGAAGGGACACTGTTGAAATAAAATCGTCCGCAGGAAAGGCTGGAATCGTTTCAACGTGACATGCAAGGGTATCATTTGTTTCCTTTAGGTAACATGTAAAGGAAAATTTTAGTCTCGCTGTTCCCTGGAGTCAGACTGAAAAAACCAGGGTGAGGTGCATAAATGTTCGCCAAATGTGACCTTTCGCGAAATAGATTGACTAGGAATACAAGCAGAAGAACCAGCTTGTATTCGTAATAAGCTTGGGCATTTAAATCGCTTATAGTAACAAGACTGCCGCATGCAAATTTTATTTATGTGCACGTGATGAAAGCGTTAAGGTTTGCTTTTCATTTCATCTCAACATCATTCACTTGATGTTGTAGCGTTGTACGATACAACCGCATAACTACATCTCGAAATTCTAGGTTGCAATTAAATTCGTCAGTTGAGCCAGGCCATTTAAAACGCCAGATTAAACCAGCGATGACTCCAAAAAGAAACACGACATTGCAGATTACAGATAAGTTCAGTCGTAGGGAATCGCATCCCAACTTCGGAAAAATTCAGCCTAAATAAAACCGTGAGAGCCCCTGACGCTGTTAAGAGACCCACCAAGCTGACCTTGCGCGACCCCCGGAAGTCGCCCTGCCGGCTCTCACAAGAGTTGGATCGTAGCATCAGCGCTGTCAAAACGTGGGCCAAGCATGGCTTGTCACCTACGGACGTGGAAGGCTGGCAGCAGGTCTGCACGTGGCTAATTGTCAAAAATTAGATGATTTCCTTGAGAGAGATGCTTCCCGGGCGAGACCTGTTTTTACCTGGACGGTCTGGCCACCAAATAGAGCAACCAATTCTGGTCAACCGAAATTCACCTGATGAAGGAGGTCCGCTGCGCAGTGCAACAGTTTCAACATGGCGTTCCGCCAGCTTTGCTGCAATCACCGGACCAATGTGATTCAAAAATCCATCCAAAATTCCTCCGCCATCAGCCTCGTTGAGTTCCGAAACGTCACATAACAAATCCGGAACAGCCTCAGAGGCACTACTTCGATAACTTCTACAATCGTTCCAGTAGGATGTTATCGCCCTTGACAAGGCCCAGGCGATCCTGCTGTTGCTGGGACAGCCATTTTGAAGAAATATCATCTCTCGAGAGACCGTCCAGGAGGCCGGTCCACTTCCCTGACGACATTTGGTTGAATAAATATTTGTACGCATCATGATAGTAAAGCATATATTGAAATATATTAATTGAGAAGCCCTCGCCAGCTTCGTTCCATGCACTTCAACTCCCTAGAAACTGTCCAACATTTCTTTTTCAACGAGCCCGCCGGAGCATTCTTTCTAATTACGTGCCTAGAGAGTGAAGCTCTACCTAATTAGTCTGGTATTTTTGTTTGCTTGATCGTTCTTTAAGTAATTTGCCTTTCACGTTGCAGTATCGCTGCAACTTTCCGATTTATGATGGGCTATATGAGCAGTTGGCAGTCTGTAATGGTCCCCGCATTTCAGTCGCGCTTTTGTCATAGGATTACGGCTCTATGACTCTAAATAAACAGTGGGAGCATGGGAGAACTTTAGTTGTCTTGCATTTCTTCGGGTACAAAAGTCATTGGGATGAGAGGAATTTTCTCCGCAGGGAATTCCCTCAGCTGTTTTCTCGCTCCAAAAAAAGCAGGCTCAAAAACCCTGTTCGACAGGCCAAAGCCCCTTAACCTCCTCAACTCCGCGGGCTTTGGCCCAACATCGCAAGGGCCCATCCGGCCTACACTGTGCATTTGGCCCGCGCCACGATAGTGCCGATGGGCCACCATCGGCCGGTGGCCTCCTCCGCACTATACTCCAGCTCGAGCCCGCGCGCGCTGTTTGCCTTGGCGGCCGTTCAATGGCGCCACCAGCTGAGGATGGGCGCTGTTTGTTGACGGATGCCAATTGCATGATCGGGACGGGGCGCACGCGGCCTGTGCGTGCGGACGGTGTTGGCCCACTGCGCACGAGGCCCTCTGCCCCGGGTCACTGTCGGCGAGACCCACTGCATGGGGTCACTGTCGGCGAGACCCACTGCATGGGGTCACTGTCGGCGCGATCTACTACCTTGGCTCACTGTGGGCAGAGCCCTCTGCCTCAGGCCAATGTGGGTAGGGCCCCCTGCCTCGGGTCACTGTGGGCAGGGCCCACTACTCGGAGGGTGCGGGGTGTGCTTGCAGCTCCATTGCGCAAGCAAACATCTGTGGATGCCAGAAAGCACACTGGTCTTTTCGCGGGTCTGTGTGGGTATGTCCGTAAGCATATGAAGCGACAGGCTAGCAGGAGACGCAAACACACGACTTCTGCCTTATAGGAGAACGTCCCAAACTGGGCTTAGATGAGCCGACTTGTAGAGTCTTGGTAATGTTGTTAAGTGCTAAACAGAGTCGGGAAAATGTGCATATCCAATACCGGACATGAAAAGAGGAGGTGACAGAGAGCCGTCCACAAGAACCGCAACAAAGGGCGTGCCATATATATAACTTCCAATTATTCCGTCGCTTTGCTCGATGACAGTGAACAAGAACAGGTAATTGCGCTTGGAAGCCAGTTGCAGAGGGTTTATGCCATCTGTAGCCCCAACAAGGCATGCCAATGTCCAGATTCTTGTCCACCCGTTGTGTCATGCGGTTGTGAATTCATTGGGCATAACTTGCCATGCGACAGTTAGCGTTATTAATGGGCACCCGTTAACCTTGACTTATCGTCGCAAATCGATTTGATCGGTTCCATCAATCGCTTCGCGTAATTATGTCTGGTATTTATGCAGCCGGGTGCAAATCTGCATCATCATAACGAAGCCTTGGTTCTCATCCGTCATACACCCATGTAGCACCCAGGACATTTTATTGCCCCATCGTTATTCTCATCGCAAGTCGCGCTGTTCAAACAATTCAAACAGCCTGGCAGATGCCTGTGACGAACAGCAATGGCCAGCACTGTTCTGGATAGCACGTTTACGGAAGTCAGTTCAAGTACCGTACGCTAATCATTAACTGCTGTCCTCGGACAGATGCTATGAAACGCACCTCTCACGGGCCATTCGGCCGTTCCGTTCGACCAACAACGAATATTTTTACCGCTGCTTTTGTATTTGTTTTGCTGTTTTTGCCTCTTATGCTAAAGTGTTGGTTAGATCTATTTTTGTGACAATATTTATTTTGTGCGAACGTCGCTTATTTTGCTATTTTTAAGCTTGTTGTTATTGAACGCAAGTTTATCTAACGGCAACCTAGCGTTTCAGCCACCGAAACATGCTGCCTAAAGTTCAAAGATGTCATTGAGTGCCACGCCACGGGCATAGTTGTATATCTTTGCATGACAGCGGTCGTTCTTTTTGTTTGTATCTTGTGATAATTTCATAGGCAAACACAAACCTCTGGGGCACGTTCAGTGATGTAAACAAGCTCTGTAGGTGGTAGGGCTTTCGGTATTGGATGGTGAGCACTTTTTTCCTTGCCGAGTAATTTGTGGAAAGGCAGGCACGCAATGACTTTAAGACCGATGGCAAATCTGTCCCGGAGATTTCAATAGAATATGATGTCCAGGACGTCAACAAAAGTATGTCAATGCTACAAGCTTGCATTCGCTGGCTTATAGCTTGCATGCGTCAGTCTAGCAGTTCTTGCTGGGTGCAAGTAGGCGAAATTGTAACAGACAAAACCAATTGACGACGGCGGGTGCAGCTTAACGCCAGGACGCATGTCTATAACGCGGCAACTTGCACAGAATATCCTCGAGGCCCGAAATAAATGGCCGATGTCTCCAGTGAAAATGAAATGCTGTGTTTGGGATTTCATTAAATCAGATCCAGATGTCGAAATGTTAATACGGAGAGCATATAAGTGACGACAGACTAAGCTATGCATGAAACATGCCAACAGACGCAGATATTGGTGCAGCGGTCGCTCGGACAACGACGGGCCGGACAAAGACAAATACTTTTGGCCTTAGCCCAGAAAACATTAAACCAATGACATTTTACTGCCTAAGGAACTACCACGTAACCAGAACACACCATTTGGAGCACACTAGATATGGAGCCTGGTTATCCCTACCCCTAGTTGAACTACTTGTGGAGACAGGGGGAAATTAATTCATTCTGGGGTCCCGAGAACAATCCGACCTGTAATTAAGGTGAATATGAAGATGATAGGGGAGGTACCTGCACTCACATTGGCGAGACCTCTTCAGATATCTAGAGCACATCAACTCCGCCCATCCCGTGGCTCGATCTTCGAAGAAACGATCCGATGCCCCGGACGTCATCTCAACCCTCGACATTACAATTACAGCTGGAGCCAGTGGGGCATGCAGTCCGGACCTCTATTTCACACCGATTGCCCCACAAGTAATCTTTCGCTATGA
The DNA here is from genome assembly GCF_011947565.3 of Pollicipes pollicipes. NCBI lineage: Eukaryota > Metazoa > Arthropoda > Thecostraca > Pollicipedomorpha > Pollicipedidae > Pollicipes > Pollicipes pollicipes. Next base: position 8,398,587 of record NW_023596921.1, on the reverse strand, counting down.
TTTCGCTCGCCCGGCTCAAGCGCAATCAGTGGTTCCCATTTATAAATCAACTGGGCGGCCCGGGCCTCCTTGAACTCGGCAGCCAACAGATACAATTACAAAATATTCGAGATCTCTTTCAACAACGTTGGAAACTTCAACACCTGATTCAAAGAAGGACAAGAAAATTGACACGCTGAAAAAATGAAACAAAATTAAATTGACCGGCCGAAATGCAACTATCGGCATTGATCTACCCTGCTTTGAGGATGACCTATCCCATAAAGTATCAGGGAGAGTCTGTTCATCGGGACTTACGCTGCGGGGCGCTTGAACCCACAGACAGCGCCTAAAAAAAACATCTCGGTCAAAACGCCACTCAGCCCTCCGCCGTGCCTGGCAGGCCGGTGAGAATGCACGACGCGTAGCGACGGCCTCAAAGGTGGATATGCTATTCGACGCATGTCGGGTATGAGTTAGAATGTAAGTTGCGCGAGGACGGGCATGCGAGAGAAGCGAAACGCCCGGTCAGATTACACCTGAACAAACATCTGCGAAGCACAGCCAACAAGACACAGTGCACACCTGTGGGAATCATTTCACAAAGAAGCATCCACACAAAGCCGCCATAACATGTGCGGGGATTTCCTGGTCTATTCTCACCCTCTTAACACCATGACCCCCGGCTCCCAGACGCTCGTTACAGTCGGGCTCGACTGCCTTCGGTATTTAGATATACAGATCGTTGATGTGAGAGTATATGCATATGTGTATGTGTTGCTTATGCATGAGATACATTGCATGACTCTTGTCGGGTGGAAGTGACTGGAGACTCGTAGACTTATGTATGAGTGCAGTTACTTGCCAAACCTCTGTCGTAGTAGTGATGTGTGATGATTAAGTTACACGGTGGCTGAAAACGCCGGGGTTTGATGCGTAAAGTTTGCGTTGTCCGTGATGGGATGCCACGATAGAGCATGTTATGCCATGCTTGCGATGGAGCATGATGTGGATATAGTTCGCAAGCGAGGCGATGCTGTGGACAGGAAGGTACTAAGGAAATCCGCGCCTCGTAATTTTTCCTGTGACGGTAACTGCGTGCTTGCGTGCATGTTTTAATCTGATGAACGCCGTTAGTTAAATGCATTTTGCATCTTTTGGTCATTTTGAGATTCTAACCGTCGGGCATAAGGCCAAAATCTAATCACAGATTAAAATGAGCATAGCTCGTTACTTGGTCACTCATAATTCGCTTGCCAACATCTATAGGCGATCTATGCATTAACTTACAAGAGGCCAAGGGGGCTTTTAAAAACTGTAGCAGGAAGCTGGGGTTCGCGGAACGACAAGGCTCTGGGAATATCTGGGAAATCTTTTGGTCATTTTGAGATTCTAACCGTCGGGCATAAGGCCAAAATCTAATCACAGATTAAAATGAGCATAGCTCGTTACTTGGTCACTCATAATTCGCTTGCCAACATCTATAGGCGATCTATGCATTAACTTACAAGAGGCCAAGGGGGCTTTTAAAAACTGTAGCAGGAAGCTGGGGTTCGCGGAACGACAAGGCTCTGGGAATAAAGCTCATTTCTCGTTAAAGGCTCCTCACAAAAACATCACAAAGTTACGACTGCTCCATAGTTTTCCTGGCCCAGGCCGGCATCCATCTTCGTTCCAAGTGTTTCGTTTCTCACGTCCAGAGTGGCGCCGGCGGTGGCGCGGCGCTGACGGGGCCCGCGAGGGGGCGCGGGCCGCAGACATGGGAGGTCGAGACCCGGCCGTACCGCGCAGAGGAAGCAGCACAGACTCCGCTGCTGCTGACGGGGCCCGCGAGGGGGCGCGGGTCGCAGACATGGGGAGGTCGAGACCCGGCCGTACTGCACGGCCGGTCAGGCCTGCAGCCGCAGCGCAGACTCTGCTACTGCTGAGACACATCGCAGGGGCCCGCGAGGGGGCGTGGGTCGCAGACATGGGGAGGTCGAGACCCAGCCGTACTGCACGGAGGAAGCAGCACAGACTCCGCTGCTGCTGACGGGGCCCGCGAGGGGGCGTGGGTCGCAGACATGGGGAGGTCGAGACCCAGCCGTACTGCACGGAGGAAGCAGCACAGACTCCGCTGCTGCTGAGACACATCGCAGGGGCCCGCGAGGGGGCGCGGGTCGCAGACATGGGGAGGTCGAGACCCGGCCGTGCCGCGCGGCCGGTCAGGCCAGCAGCCGCAGCGCAGACTCCGCTACTGCTGATACACATCGCAGGGGCTCGCGAGGGGCGCGGGCCACGAACATGGGGAGGTCGAGACCCGGCTGTACCGCGCGGCCGGTCAGGCCAGCAGCAGCACAGACTCCACTACTGCTGACGGGGTTTACACTCGGCTGGTGCTTGAAGCATTTCAAAGTGAGCAAGTGTGTGCGGGGGGCTTTTACAAGGAGCTTGCTACCATTTCAGCTTTCGAAGTGGGCAGCTTGCGAAATATTGCAGTTTGCAAAGCAAACGATATCCCCCTACCTCAGTGGCCTTTGTGCCGGACCCCAGCTGGTGAGGGCATTTGTAATATGAGCGCAACGAACAGATAGTAAAAGTCCAGGCGCTCGCTCTCATCGTCTCAGGTGCAGCTTAGTCACGATCCAAAAACAATAATCGGCCGCGATGTGAAGAAAAATTCTGACAGCAACTTAGGCGTAGCCGCGGGGGGAGGTGGCACAACACTAGACCCAGTTTACCCACATTTGTCTTCCAACACCATTCATGCCTCCTGACAGAAAGTTTTGAATAAGCGTGCTGGGCTTTTACCAACCCCCCCCCCCCTTGACACCCCTGAACAACAACATGCCCCCACCTTAAAGTAATGTAGAAATGCTGCTTGCGAACTTTTGTACCTTCAAGCCGAAAGGATGAAAGCTGAAGGCGACAGCTTAATACACCTACATCAGGCAAAATGCATAATGTAGGCGTATTATGTACATAAGTACATTATGTCTCTATGTAAAATATGCATATGTACAAAAATTGTGCTGCAGCCATTCACACCTTTTACGTACATTAAGCATATTTGCGTGCTCTTGTGCCGCGTTCTGCGCACATACAACACGCAAATTATGAAGCCTTTTGTGAAAACACCGGCCGAAACATGTGAGTTTAATGCAATGAATTCTAACATGAGAGATCTCCAAAAGCGAGTTGATCGTATGCCTGCTATTGTACAAAGGTTATCCGTGTTTTGTAGGCCCATTGTTGAAATAAAGAGCTTTGCATGTTCCAGTCCAGCTACCTTGATGTTTCTACACGATATCTTGAGCTGATGTGGTTGTACGTAAATGCTGGTGGACTCTCAAAAAACGAGATCGGATCCAGGAAATGTCAGGGCAACGCCGTTTTTTCCTTATGCTACATGCTATCGACAATACACAGCTAATGATAGCGTGCTCTGGTACTTCTTAAAACTCAGTGACTTGAACTTGTGTTTGTTATGTTTGTTAAGTAGTGATGGTATACTCGTTACACTTAAAATTTAGCCTTATGGTTTGGAGAAGAAATGCGTAAATATAATTTTCGTTAAAACTACATTGTTCGGACCATATCGTTCCACCCCTGGAGATGGCGGGAAAGGGTGCCTGGTGCAGGATATCTCACCACTTGTTGGTCGGTAAAAAACACCCGTAACAGGCCTTAAACATTCGAAATTGCCTCCAAGTGTCACAAAAGGATCTCCGATCTAAAAGTTCCCCGAATCTTAGGCGAGAGCCTATGCGACGATTTCACAACGCTGAACGATATCATAACGCTGCCCTTGATCCGGTTTGCCCCCCACCCCCCTGAGGGCCCAAGCCTCCGTTTCTAATCGAACTAAACCAAGGAAAAAGTGCACGTTTCGGTGTTCTCCACTCTTTTGAGAGAAGCTGTAGCACCGCTGCCCCTCCCCTTGGCTCTGCTCTGGCTCTTGAGCATGAGCATGCTTCGATTAAATGGGACTAAATGCGGCCTGGATATGTAAGACAGTTGTTGGTTCCGTCTACTGAGACCTACCTTTATATTTTGCTCCTTGCATCATCCCTGAGGCCATTTAAACTGTATGTTGGCAGATCAAAGTATACGCGTACTCTTTGAGATCAGTCCCCAGACCAATCATTGAGTTATAACAGATTTGCCAGGCAGAGGTCGAAGGTCAGAGGTCAGGCAGACGCCAGAAGAGGCCGCAGGTCCTAAACACAGGTTTAAGAGTGCTGTCTGGCTGGACGATGGACGTGGGCGTGGACGTCAAAAATGGACGTCATTTGACCACCCCTCCTCGTCTCCAAACAATTTCGGAAAATGGCCTGATGCGTTTTCCGACAAGGACCGACCAGGACACACGTCGCAGCTCGAGCGACACCCTCTGCACGAACAAGTGCGAGCAATCTCCCAACCGACGGTCGCAGTGAACCCCGGTGTTCCGTCGCCGCTGCCAGCCGACCGTCCCTATCTCCAGCCTTCTCCCGCAGCCGCCGTCGCCCGCACCCTCCGCCCCAGTCGGGCCCCTCTCCGCAGTCGGGCCGTTTTCATTCGGGCGGCGGACGGGCCTGCTTCCGGGCCGGCTAACGGACGGGCGGCCGCACGGGGCCCCGGGGACGCCGGCCGCCGTCAGCCGGGCTCCGCTCGCCGGCCGTTTGCATATCCGCGCGGTTTGCCGTGCCCGGGTCACGGCCAGGGCGCGCCGGTGCGGCACGGCTCGGCTCGCGTGGCCCCGCTCTGGGGCCGCCGTCGCTGCAGCCGCTGAGCGGGACCAACTTCAGGGGGTGATCAGCGCACCCGGAGGCTGGCTGTGCCGCCGGCGCGGATGTTCTCGGCCGGCCCCGCTCTGGCGCTGGGAGCGGGGCGACCGGCCCGGACCCGGAATTGATTGAGGCTAACTTGGAGAGCCGGAGGTCAGCCGTCTGGCGAAAGTTGATGGCGCTTCGGCGTAGCGTAAGACACTGGGTGGTTTGCACGCACCAGACGTCCTGGTCCTGGCGATTGTCATCCAGTGACATGGAGCGTTATATAATAATTATCAAATGCGTCACTTGCGATGTAAAGCAATTGCCGTCAGAATGCAGCAACAATATGCACATGGTGATCGGCCGGCCTGTTCATCACGTGTTGTTAAAGGTAGTAACACAAGTGACGCATCCTTTTCACAAATAACCGCTCAGATCGATGGGGTAAACAAGCACTACGGCTTTCTTTTTTCTGATGAATTTCCGTGCCTCGCAAAAGCGTACCACCTTTGGTACGTTTAAGCGGATTCAAAAGTTTGTTGTCTGTCTGGCACTGAGCAACATGGAAGGGCCAAACAATAAGGTACCGGTAAATGGCTGCAGCAAACACGGAGAGGTAATATTTGCCATTGGAAGGCTAATCAATCACCTGAAGAACTTCAATCAGGCTTGGCCGTCACGGTCACCACAGGAACACCAATCACAACTGGGGCTTCAATGCCGACCTCAGTCTCCGACTCTCTGGCCTCTATCGACCTCGGCGCAGCAGGCAGACAGCAGTGTCCGATCGAAGCCGGCGGCAGCGGCGGCTCCCCGCGGCCTCAGTGGGGCGTCCGCGCGCCGTCGCACCCCGGAGGCGGCAGACCTAGTCCACTCGAGGTCACCTCACCACCCCCGTCACTGGCCGGAGGCCGTACGGCTCCGAACTAAGGCGAGTGACTTCCCAACTCAGCGGTTTAGATGGGCGCTCATTTCTGTAAAGTGTCTAGACTTAACAGAGATCGCGCAAGAAGTCTAGTTTTAATAGAGGCCGCGCAAGAAGCGGTGTTGCCGACGGTAGCAATGCGACTTCCATTCAGTGCTGAAGCACCGCACAGATCCCAGGCACGCTGCAAAGGGGCACATCAGCAGGCACTCCGCATACGTGACCTTCTGAACGTTAACAATCTCTGTATGACAAGGTAACATCACAGCCCGGGGACGTTGGGTTGGTGTTATCCAAATGCGGACTATTGCATATCTGATCGCTTTCATGGTGCGGAAGTTTTAGTCTTGCTACTGATGCAAACGTGACATCCTACATTTGACCTTGTCGACCATTCCTGACCTCAACGCTTTCCAGACCTTGCTGACCTTTCGTCCACTGTCTTTCGCATGTCATGAGGACTGTCATTACTATTATTAATACGCGCTTGGATGGGCCCATTGTACACAAATACGATTTTTTCCAAATTAATTTCAAAGCTGATACGAACGAAACATCCTGTATTTGACCAAAGTTGACCCTCCCTGACCTCAACACCTCCCAGACCCTGCTGACCTTTCGTCCACTGTCCTTTGTATGTTATGAGGAGTGTTTATCACCATTATTAATGCGAGCTCGCGTAGGGTCCATCCTACATCAATATCATTTTATCCAACTTAATTTCAAAATGGTGCAACGTAGCTGAAACAAATTTTGCGCAATGGAGACAATTCAAAAGCCGATCTTTAAGTGTGGAAATGGAAAAGACATGCAGCGGGTCCGAAGTGGGGTCGTCATTACCAGCGAAGGGAGTTCTTAGAACAGATTTCAAGGTATTGCGATAACACAGTTTAAACAAAGCATTGCAGCTTTGGGTACTTTCTTTTACAAATGAGCATTTTAAATTAAAGTTACAACTAATTTTGTTGACTTTCTGTGAGCTTACAGATTATTCCCAGGTGAAAACCAACCCACTTTTTGACTTAACTTGTTTTATGGGACAGATTTAACACTCATGTCAAATCTTTGGTCGTACGCCTTGACTAAATACCTGAACAAACCTCGTGAAGGGCAGCTAGGTCTCAAACCTAACATGACCTTGTTCGATATCTTATTTTAAGGACCTGCCCCTAGGGCAGTTCTGATTTGTCACGGGATTCGAATCGACTCCCACCCGAGTGTGTCGCATCCAGCCAGTCACCCGGGCGCGCGTCCAACAAGCACACGGTAACGGTAAGCGCACGGTAACGTATTGAATTAGCAGGAAATTGGCAAGCCACTATATGCTTCAGTTACCTTAGAGTTTCGGTGGTTACAAACTTAGCAGTCAAGAATGGAACAAAATTTAAATTTCAGCGTAGCCCAGCTACGAAATGTAATCGTATGCCTGTGACATTCAGGCCTGCGACAATTGCATAATTTTGGTACCTTGACTTGCAGGGGCCATAATATTAGAAAGTTTGTGAGTGTGCTGCCTTTATAAAGCGTTGCCTTTAGTCCCCAAATTACTGTATGAATCTTTCTCAATAGGCCAAAGCCTTATCGTCCGTGTCGTGCTGTTAGCCGCGCTGCCGTGGCATGCTAATCCCCGTTACGGCGTCTCAGGTCAGTTCTCGAAGCCCTACGGCATGGTTGGTGTGAGACTTTCATGTAGCGCAACAGGAGAGATCTAGCGTTCGCACGGACTGCGCTTGCATTCATGGCCACAAAAAAGTCCACCATCATATGTTCTTCTATGTGATGGAGCGCTTCAGGCGGAATCAGTTAATCCATAACCGATTGGTTGTACGCATGGGATGGATCGGATATTTGCACAGCAACCACACGCCCAATTTCTGCAGGCGTCACCAGACAGTAGCCTAAAACTGCCAGCTGAACCAAATTGTTGGCGAGGACTGCCGCTGTGACGACGACTGCTCCTGAGGGGCCATTTTACGATGATACCCGCACTTTTATTATGTTTTTAGGAGTGGCGATGGCTTATCGTTTATGATTGACTACCCCCCCCCCCCACACCCCGTTGAAATGTTTTGCCTGTTAAAACTCGTTTAAGATAGATCCATGAAAATAAGCGGCATCTGCATGACAAGTGTACCTCCAAAATCATCAACCTTTCCTTCATGATCTGGGCCAATTTCGCTGCTGTCGTCAACAGAGTGCTAGTGATGAAATGTAGCTATACGTTTGGAAGCTAGTAGCCATGTTTTTGAGACAAGCGATATGCTAGCAAAAGTTATTGACAGTCTGCAGACGGCTTGGAAAAATGCCCCGATTAATATTTTTTACAAGAAAACGTCGAAACGTACGAGCATCTAAAAACCATACTTCGTTAATGCATCATCAATTAAAGAACCTTTATTTGCCTTTGTAGGCAACAGACTTCAACAGGTCAGCACATCGGACGGTTTGAGCTTCACGTTCAGGGGAATGAGCCAAACTAAGAAAGGCCGGAGCTACGAAGAGATGCAAAGCTACTAGGTTGCAGCTATATAGAACAGCGCAGGCAAGATTCCAGACTAGTGCTCAGCAATGCAGACAGCAAGGCATATACCCTATAATTTCCCTAATCCGCCGGGAATCTGAAAAGAAACGTTATGGAGACGCAATGCTTTTCCACGTAAGATATAAATTTCTCACCTGCTAATACTCCTCCAAGTGAATGATGATGATGATGATGATGATGAATCAGCTGATTAGTGCAGCGTTATATCTTTTACCGCGTCAGCCGTCACATGCAGGAAATGCAACTTTTGCATGCACTTTGTCAACAAACTTTAGCTTACTTTATTATTAGCTCTACCTGGAGACAAACTTCAAAATTCCAGTTGGCAGCTGGTGACTGTTTAAAGCGATGCTAAAACACCGCAGTCTACCTGGCCCTCCGGTGTAGGGGAGCTGAACTGAATGAGGACGATGTAAGTTGCGGTGTAAACGGCACTTAAAAACGTCACGGCTTAGAACGTCACTAAGCTTTTCTTGAGCGTAAGTATGACTGAGACATTTTCCTGCAGTGTTCCGGTTTTAAAATGGATTTCTCTGCTACTTTTGAATTACAGAAAGCTTCATAATTCGGACGCATGTGCGGGAGGTCTTCCTGGATCTGCGTTGGGCTCCCCGGTCCTGCCACACTGGTACCGTCTGAGCGAAGCGGTGTGGAAGTCCGCCACGTTGGATATATTTCCCGTCCATGTAATATCGGCGGCCCACTTGCATGAATGCATTTGTGTAGAACTGACTTTTCGTAGTGGTGAAAATCATCGCTATTGAAATGCAGTTGGCGACAATCAATGAATCAAAAACACTTAGCTGGACTCAAGGTCGACGAGATATGGATGGCTGCTTCATTCTGCCGCCCAACAGCCCACACAGATACGCATGATTCCTCCAGTTGTGTCTTGGACCAAATACACCAGCGTGCACCGTGGAACACCAACACACTGCACCAGCGCGCAACACAAGCAACGTGGGTCAAGGTACCCCTCCCCAACTGCGCCGGAATGTTCTCGTCGCGAATCCGCAATCCACCAATGACGGAACGGTCGTGCGTAGCGCGGGGTTCACACATGCCGCGCCTTTGGTGATCAAGGCATCTGGGCGAGAGGCGTGCATTACCAGTCATGTCATCCATCAGTGCCGAGCATTCCAGAGTCGAGCTCTGCGCCCAACAGCACGGAAGAGGTTCGTGGCGAGGAACACCGTGGCTGGTGGGAAGCTTCCATGCACCAGACAAATGACATCGAACATTGAAGCGCAACCAGCCATCGCGTGTGCACGTGTTGGAGGCGCCACGGCAGAGCCGGCCCGTCATCTGGCCGTGTCGACAGCGGACGGATCCGACGCCTCGGCGCCGCCGGACCGCGCCGACCGCCGCCGCTGCGCCGCCGCCGCCGCAGCTTTCCGCATACCTGCGTTGCACGATCGGCGCACGCCCTCGCGCGGCGGTCACCGGCCCGCCTGTTTACCCGACCGACAGCGCGGAATCTCGCAGGACAGCCTCATTGAGTGGGTGCCAAAGTCAGCAGGCCGGCCGGCCGCCGTATGAAAAGCGGGCCGCGTGCAGCGGGCCGGCCGCCGCTGCGGGCCGCAGCCGGCCGCGCCGCTCCGGAGCGGCAGACTGGGCTCGGCCGCCAGAAGGGCGGGACCGCTGGGCGGGACCCGTCGCTGGGCAGGGCAGGACCACCGGGCAGGGCACACCGCTAGGCAGGGCCCTCCGGGCAGGGCAGGGCAGGACCATTGGGCAGGGCACACCGCTAGGCAGGGCAGGACCGGACCCGTCGCTGGGCTGGGGCGAGCCGCTGCTTCGTAACTTGGTAGGCGTTAGTCAGTGGTTTGTGAAGAGCCACTGAGGCAGCTAGGTTGACCACCACCACGCTAGTGGAGGCCGATCGCGGGTTGTTCGACATCTCATGACAATGCGAGGAAGATGGCCGCTCTTGTCGCTTATGAAGCCAGCCTTCTGTTCTTGCCATGATGGCAACAGCCATGGTCCCCACGTATGTCAAATTTTTGTGGCAACCTTTGTCACCTGACGGTGGCAGAACACAGGACATATTCGTTACTTCAAGTGTCGGTTGAATTACTATGTATACACTGCTATCTACTGCATCGTGTTCCTTGCAGGTCATTTCCGATTCAGTTAGGACCAGTGAGGAAATCAGCTTGGCTTCGAAGGAAGTATTATCATCTTTAGCTACGATATCTTGAATCGAAGTTAAGAGCTCACCTGACGTCTTGCTCGGAGCGTATTTCACTTCTTTGCAGGAATGAAGAGATAATGTAAGTGTTTTCATTGGAAGAGTGAAATCATCCGGCTCTCACAAATTCTGAGTGAGACATGCCAGCAACTGCCCCCAGGCTCTCGTCTTGCTTCAACAAAGGCTTTGTTTTAAAGGTTTTATGATCCAAGCACCGCAGCAGCACATGGTTGGACATAAATCACGCATCTGACGCGAATGCCGTCTTCGACGCCGTTGTAGCTTGGTAGATTGTCGTAATGGTCAGGTGTAACCTTATATCACGCACTCCATTGAAAATTCCAGCTCTTGGAAAGCCGTTTTCAAGTTATGTTGGTACCATATTGCTTATTTTGGGAGGGTGGCAGTTCTGACCTTACTATTGCATGTACGTTTATACATATAGTTAGATATGTGGCTCTATTAATATGATCCGTTTAAAAAATCGTCTCTTAAAGGCCGTTCAGAGACTTCTCTTTACATGCTATCCCGATCGACCTACACTAAGCAAGACTGCACATGATCATGCTTAACACGGTGGCAGAACATGGACCAAGAATGCACACGCTTAAAATCAAATATGTTTGCCAAGGTGCGATGTGTCGCCAAAGGTAAAAAAATGTCGCCTTTGCTCACAATGTACCTGTCTATCGTAGCTGACTTCTTTGATAGCAATTCTGGAGAATCTCTTTCTGGACTGATGCATTCCACAGCTGGAATACGCAATCATGTGTAAATGCTAATAACACGTTTCTAAAATCATGTTGGGATGTCAGTGGCATCTTCTGCTTGAGTGCTCTCCTGTGTTTTTCCCAAATTAATCATTGTATTAATGAAGTCTGTTAACGATATGCTGAGCAGAAAGGTAAATAAACAGGAGCGCTTCACTCCCCTGGCAACCACGCGGAAGGGCCACGCGCCAGGCAGCGTCTCTCCTTCGCTAAGGTGACGGCATGTTCTCTGGCGCGCTCACGAGCTGATCCATACCAGGTGCGATACTCTGGCGACATTGGAGCCGGAGTCGGGCTCGGTCAGGTCAGCTGCTCTGTGTCACTCATGCGCCACTCCGGTGTCAAGAGGTCACCTTCTCACGTCACGAATGTCCATGCGTATACGATGCAACGGGTGTTCACGGGTACTTAAGAGTGTACGAGCCCTACGTCACGTCACGTCACGTTACGTCACGTCACGTCGCGGCGCGACACGTGCGGTCGACTGCCTTCTCAAACCACGAGCGCCTGGCTGCGGCCGGTCGCTTCCCCCTTGTCATGAGATCTGACGGTATTCGATCACTTCCTGACGCGTCGAACACAGGCGATGGTCGGTTGTTTTTTCATGTCACAAGTGTAAGGTGAAGTGGGCTGTTTCCTCACGCCGGGAGCCTTTGCTGTCAGCCGGTCACTTCCTCCCGCCACGCGCATGACTGGCGGCGGCCCATCCTCGTTGCATGCGGTTGCGCCATCGAGTGGTCACTGTTTCCGTGAAACTCGAGACAAAGATCACAAGCGTTTCTGACACCTGCAACAGGTGAGGGTCACGGCCTGACAGTGACGAGACGGCTAGGTGCATTTGCTTATGTAAGCTCAATGAAGCTAATGTGCCTATTAGAGGGGGGAGCCTTGGAGGTCAGCTTACTGTGTTCTGGTCCGGCGTCCGCTCTGGTAAATACCGCTTCATGAGCCAGAAACAACAACAAACCAATCCAAACACCCACAGATCTGGGGTTTGGTCGCGCAAAGCGTTTTAAACTTGGACACTACGAGATATGCGTAAACGCTGACCGTTTCCAGTCTCTGGCAATAGCCATCGAACCTTGGTCCAGTGCTGGAACCACAAGGCTTCTGCGAAGTCTCTTTGTACGAAGCAGACCAAAGCATGCTTTGTTGGGGAGGCGTGGTGCACTGTTCAACCTACAATTTGCAAAGCACATCAGCATAGTATGTTTTCTGCGGGCAGTTAACGTGAAGGGGATAACCGCCTCGGGCATGGATATTTCCGCACGAATATTCGAAGCACCCGAAAACATTTCGGACATGCAAGATTGATTAAGCACCAAAGCACCCCTCCTTACACAGGGAGCAGCCGTGATGAGTCGCACACTCACAGCACCTGTTTCATTCCAACGGCACGCGTTCAGCCGCGTGGTGTTGCCGGCTTGTTCGGTCGCCTCAAAGTGAGCTGCGCGGCGGCGGCCGGCAACTTGCGGGCACGTTGATCCCTGGCGCCGGGTAGCGGCCTCGGCTACGGCGCTGTCCAGAAAACAGCGCCCGCGCCGGGCCAACGGCAACACACAGAGCGATGACAGTGGCGCTGTTGGCCTGTGTTCAGGCTTCGCCCGGCCGCGGCGCGTGTATTGAGATAGCAGGGATCGGTCATTGCTCATACGCGCGGCCCGCGTGGCCGTGTTTGCCGTGGGCCCGGTGTACGGTGAGTCACGTGTGAACCCGACGGCTGCTGCTATCCTGGGATGGGTAAACAGCGATTGCGTTATTAATGGGATCTGCGGGTTCCTGTCGAGAGGGGCACACTGTGCCAACGATGTGCGCGCCGTGGTCATGGCAACCGGCCCCCGCAGGCAACTCGCCCAGATGTGCCCCTGGCAACAGGGGCCGAACGCGACAGCCCGAATAGCTCGGCCCGCGTGCACAACGCCCCCGCTCGCTAAACGACTGCGAGGAATGCACTTCCCACCCGATAGACGCCATCCCCATTCCGAGGCGGTCCGAGACCGCGATGCATCCTCCTCGCCGGTTCGCGTGCACGCGTGTTTTTCGTCCGAGGCCTCTCACAACCCATTGGTGTCTGATTTAGGCGATTAGCTGCTTGAGCGGGGATGGGCACGCGTCTAAAGCCCGGGTGCGTCCCTTGCGTGACATTCCGAGCCGGCGTGATCGTTGGCCGGCGTGTCAGGCCGCTGTGCCGTGGCCAGGCTCTCACAGGCCGCCGCGTCCATGGCGGCCGGAGGGTGAGCCGGACAGCCGCGCGGCGGCGCGGCACCTCCCCGTGTAGCCGATAATTAAGGCACCGCTTCGGAACGGCTGACGAACTCTGCAATTATCGAGGGATGCTGGAAATGGCAAAAAGCCGGCGGCGGCCGTGGGATATTGGCGTGGCTTGGGAAGAGCGCGGAGAGAATCCCGGCTCATCAGCGTCAGGGCCGGCCTTTGGGACGGCCTCGGACGTGTGATCAAGACGCCCCTCACTCGCGCGGTGGCTCACGCGGACGCTGAGCATGGCTTCCACCAGAGAAGCCTCTGCATCGCGGGTGAGTAGGCACTGCCGCGCGTCAGCATTCGCAGGCTTATAGGTTTTATCCCACAATGTTTGCCTGGGCCCTGATTTCAGACACAGATCACCGAAAAAGCCACCAATAGCAGCTTACAGCACTGTGCAGCTTTAAGATGCTCTTTGTCACCGTATGCATTTCGCGAGCTCCGTCCCTGAATTAACGTCCACCATATTTTGTTGACCGCGCTTGACCGCCTCCGGGTGTGACACCGCTTCCCGCCCGGCATCAGATAGTGGTGGAGTTCCTCAGCCGCGCAGCACCCGACCACCACTGCAATTTCCCGTTTTGACCCCACCCTGGTAACAGCGGCCCGCCGGCTGCCAGCTCCCGCCCTCTCCCCGCTCCCTGCAGAGGGGCATGAGATCACTGCGGCGGCTCGGTGGCTCCGGGCACAACGGCGCCGGCCCCGGTGTGGGGTCACCGGGTGGGGCTGTCGCTGCCCTCGCCGGCTCCACGGATGCGACATCCTCTGGGCTGAGCCCCTGTGTGGTCCCAGCAGCCCGGCTGGCAACATCTTCGGGTCATCAGTCATCGCCTCAGGCGCCACGGTGGTCACCCGGCCGCTGCTGCTCGGCGGGGACAGGGGTCAGCGTGAGGTCAGCGGTCGCCTGGACCGGACGTCCGGACGGCTAACCACCGCCGTCGCCTCCCCGGAATACCGAGGCTCGCGCCGTCGTAACCCTCGGCGGCTGGAGACGGGGGACCCGATGGCCAAGTTTGCACGGACGGACGCCAGGACATAGCTGATCATCTGAGAGGCATGAGTATGCATCTTCCTGTCAAGCACAGAGTCCACTGTGGCGATACGGAAGGAAAATGGAAAAATGAGACGAACCGCCTTGAACGGGGAGGAACACGCACCTCGCCAACGCCTTAGAGTGGTATCCGTCACCACCGCACTGGTCTCGATATTTTTCGTGTTCGTGAGGACATGTGCAGGAATGGCACCGGAGGGAGGACTGAAGTAGGTTAGCTTTAAGCTCCCAGCATATTTTACGGTGGCTGCAACAGATGTTTCGCTGTATGTGCATGTGGTTGTCATCAACGAATTGCGGGCCCGCTCGGGAGGCGTTGCCCTGTTTGTGTGTTGTGGGAGTGTGGAGTCAGTTCATGAGAGACCCACAGTCAGCACAACAACGGGGGCCTGTGTGCCGAATAGCTATTGTATTGCGAATTGGTCATCGATAAGATAATTGAATAAATGACCCAAGATAAGATCAAGGCCACAATAGTTAATGTGCAAGCACACTTTGTGTTGTACCACCTGCGTCTGTCGTCGCCAGTTTTAGCGGTATTCAGCAAATGCCTCCCTTGAGTAGATCCTCAACTTATCATCAACCATGGTGAAACAGCTGCAGCACAGAAGGGCTCGTCAAAAGGACTGCCGGCTGTACGTCCATCAGCTGTCAGTCCCCACGTCAGACTGTCCAACTACCACCGGACCATTTAGCTCAGCCTATCCCACTACGCATGCGAATAAAAATAGAGCAGGCTATTTCACGAAACGCTACGAGAGCTCAACAACTTTCTGAACGGCTGCTTTAAGAGCGTCTTCCACATTCGATGGGTTTTGAACTGAAATTGCCGTTTTGACGACCTTTGGTGCAGTTGACAGCCCTGTCCTTCTTGAAACCTAAATCCCTCTTGTTTCTAAGCTTCACGGTCGCGAAAATGGGGGGGGGGGGGGAGTATTTCGGGAGGAGTATTTCAGTCACATTGGCATTCATAACATCATAATAACGTCATTCAAATCATGTCATTCGACAACCCATACGGCGATCAAGGCCAGACAAAATATAGTGGTTGATTCGTTCATATCTGGCATTCGTAAGCACGATTTCCAGATATGACGATTTTCAGCTGGCGTTCAATCATGTTGCGTAAGGTACTATGACCTAATCAAACAATGACGGATCGAGGAGCATATTACCAAACATATGAATTGTGTTGTCTAGAAGTCTGTTCTACTTAAGATATATAGATAAACCAATAGTTAAACGTGAGCTTGTTTCATCATATATGATGCTTGCTTCAGTAGCTTCAAATGCGAAACATTCCCTGTCAGAGCGGGAAATGTTTTCTATGCCATACCTTCAGAAAATGATACTTCATGCAGCACAAGTCCATGCATCTATTCACACGGATTGCTTCTGCGTACGCTTGAGATGGCCGTTGGTGTCAATACTGATGCCGAAATGTCGAAATGCTCATAAAGGCGCTCTATAGAAACAGGAACAACCAGTAAACATTTTCAGCGAGGTTCCAAAGTCCGAAACTTTGCGGAGCCACCGAGACCCGTTGCACTATGTAAGCTTGCAGTTTTCTTCTTTGAAGCTTAACTGTCGTTGGTGTTCAATGGATCACTGTTCCATGGCTCAACTAAGTCCAGCTGCACAGACATGGTTTGTTGAGCGATAGATATGCGACTGCTAAAAGCTTCTCCTAGTGTAGCAGCCAGAAGCAACCGACTGCAAACAACAACACCTCCTGCAAGGGAGCAATGGCCTTATGTTCCGTCAGCTTATGGAGACGGAATGCCAAACAGCCGACAAACTTTTGCAACATTCAACATCACGCCAAAGGCGTCGCAGGAAACTAGCGCTCAAGAAAAGCATTGAGCTTCCTCTCAGCTTTTTACTCGCGGCAATGACAGCGCCTGTGTCCTAGTGTAGTGCGATAGGATTGTGCTGCGATGTAACGTTGGAATATTAACGGCGCAC
This sequence comes from Pollicipes pollicipes, assembly GCF_011947565.3. Lineage (NCBI taxonomy): Eukaryota > Metazoa > Arthropoda > Thecostraca > Pollicipedomorpha > Pollicipedidae > Pollicipes > Pollicipes pollicipes. The sequence continues at coordinate 8,382,169 of NW_023596921.1, read as the reverse complement.
AGGCTTCCCATGCCGAGTCCATGCTGAAACCGTTGCAAGATTTTCAACAATATTGCAGGTAAACAGCGTTAATGCCCGGCAGATGTTAAGGCTATGCATTGTGAGACGAGCGTTCAAGTTATGCCTGTGTGTTATGTCCAGGTTAGTATTAGCAATGCCATTCATGTAAGCTTGCAGTTGATGTCAAACATACATACAGAGTGGAGTAGGAGGAGCATGGCCCTATGCCATCCACCTGGTCCTACGCCTATGCTTGACTGGCATTCACCAACGCAGCAGAACTGCTTGCGGTATGAACTTAGCATAAAGTCAATAATAAGAATCCATAAAATAAAAACGGTGGCGTGATGTGAGTCTCTCCAAAAGATGGCCCAGTAAGCCAGCATCGGTCAGGCAGCCCTGCCGCAGATTCTGAAAAATGAGCTCACACTACGCTCCGACAAAATGGCCGTCCACCAAAAACTGGCAAAAGCCGATAAGTAGAACCGAATGGCATTTAGCATCTGGCTGAAGACGACGGGTGAAGCCAGTCATCGGTTTTGAACCGCATCCGTGTCAGCGAAGAGGCTCATTTACACCTGAATTGGGCAGTAAACATGCCAACCGCCTGATGTGGGTCTCGATGCCGCCTGACTGAGCTGGAGAGCTTGGCAGTTCCCGCACAACCCAAGGATGACGCGTGACCCCGCGGAGCGGCCGTGTGAGTCCAACGTGCAGAGGGCCCCACAATCACAACCAACATGGAGCGGCACGGCGGCGTGCTTGAGCGCGTCTGGGGCCAATTACAGCAATAGCCCGGGGGTAAAAAGGAGAGCATCTGGCTCCAGCATGGCGGAGTGGCTCACACACACATACGTGATGGCAGTACTCTGGCCGAAGACCACTTCAGAGAACGCCCCCATAACAGGAGCCAAGGTGACGGCTCACACTTTGGATCTGCTCCCCCACCCCGCCCGTGATGCTTACCTATCGGCGTTCCTGAAATGGCAAGCCTGCATGAAGAGCCGTCAGAGCCTCGGTGACTTCAATGGGGCTGTCTGCCACGTGCGCGAAGATCGCACCTGACACGAACGCCAAAGTATCGGTGGGTGGCAAGGCGTATCGACTCCGCCTCCCTTCAGAACGGGGTCACCTGGAACACGTGCCGTAAAGAGTTCCCTGAGTGATGACAAAGTGTAAACAAAGCCTGATACAGTCGTTAATGTTTGGTAAATATCTAGCGCCAGAACATTTGACAATGTGATTTGTCCCTTTACGCTACGCGCAAAGGAAATGCGGACATGCTTTCCTTCCATGCTATATTCAAATATATTCATGCTATATTCAAACACACGTGTGACGTGACGGGTGTAATAACTTTCAGCAGGGGAGTCACTTTCCAGGAATGATTGGCGAGAACTCTAACAATACACCGAGACCTTTTACTCCTATTTTTTCCAATTCGCATGCATTGCCAGGGCCTAACGTTAAACCATCCGAAATTCTGCATCGCCCGTGCCTCCAAAGCGCACAAAGTGACACTGCCAGCGTCCAATCGGGAAACAACCTTTGCCGTTTTAACGAACGTCTCATGACATGCGACATAACACCCCAGCCTGCAGAACACCGTTGATCGGACAACTCTGCGCAAACGAACAGTCTGGTGATGCTGGCCAACGCAGTCATACGCATCAGAATCGACCATCGGATCGAATTGGCTCGAGGACTTGGCACTATTCCAGTGCAGCAGGCACCATGCCACCTAAGGCTGCACACAGGTTTCTGATCTTATTCGTAAAGTCAATATTTGTGCTCCATGAATCCATTTGGAATCGCCGCGACACAACAAGGCCACAACTCACTCAAAATACTCGCGTATAATGGATGCACGATTGAAACAAACGCACTGCTGATCCGTGCGATTTAGATCACTTTCAAAACCACACAACGAGTTGCCCTGAATTCCTCTCCAAGGCCCTGATGACGCTCTGCCCGCAGTGAGCATCCCCTCCGCTCCCTTCCCACATCATGTCAGGAGCTGGCCACCCTCCAACGTAACCACTCCGCCGCGCGTGAACGTACACCGCGCCGCTATCGTCACATCCGCGCTGGATCCGCGCGGCGCCGCCGGCGGCCTCGGGCGGGCCACGCCCGTCGGCGGTGAGCGGCGGCGCTGCCTGACGGTGCCTCCAGAGGTCACGCTGACTGGGGTCACCACAGGGCGTGCTGAGCGCCGCCCAGAGCCGGTACCGAGCCGTGGGAGCGGGCGCGGAGCCGCCGCCGCCGCCGCCGCCGCCGGACGCTCGGAGATGCACGAGAGGCGGACGCTAGGTTCATTCATGGCGAGCGCGGCCGCGCACGGGCCGCAACGTGGGAAGCAGCGTTCGGCGGAGGTCGAGATGCGAGGGCGTGAGAGGCCGATGGTGTGTGTAGTTTTCGGTTATTGGCCTCATGACGGCTGGGCTGCAGCGGCTGGGATAGTAGCCGCCTCAGAGGGCTTGAGATGCATGACACTTGGTGCGTAGAGATGTAGGCACTACATTGCACTTTCGTGCTGCCTAAGTATCGCCCTGTTCCATTGTAACCACTAGTGTGGAAAGGTTGCTACTATGGGACCTGCAGACCTGGGGTCCGCATCGGGGGTCGTGAAAAAGTATCAACGAGGTTATTATAAACACTCGTGATACGTGCAGGCGTGTTCTCCCACAGTGAAATGCTGTGAGGCAGACACCAAAAAGGCAGCTGCCATGGTTCGCGGCTTGTACGCCAAATCACCTGTCTATCTTGTCTGCAAAATATGATCGTGTCCAAGGGCCCGGTACAGATTTATAAATCCGGGCCGGCAGGTGCACCCAGGTTTGTCAACTGAATCAAGTGTCTAGAATTTTAATCATGCCAGCTATCGCTATGTACCCGGCACTTTTCCATAATGTGCAGCAGCTGAAGTTCATGGCATAGATATGCATGTAACCAATTTCTTTTGGTGTGTGTTAGATGGTGATGTACTAAACATAGCGCACACATCGATTACGTTGATGGCCGGTGCCCGCTGGTAAGCCTTGGAACTGGCAGTGAGCAATTATTTTGCCGCTGAGGCTTTAGGAGATTTGAATATCATTAGTGCTGGCGTGTAGTCTTACGGTGCAGAGGAGAATGCACTGTAGTAATTGTGGCGCCGTGCAGGCAGAGGTGCAGCCGAGTGGGAAAAACAGGCCGCGGAGTGGGGTCATTGCATGTCCGTACGCTTTGCGCCACTCCCTTTCACAAATACTGGCAAAGAATCAGTAGAGGGAGGCAAGCATTCTCGTTGGTGATTCCCGCAAAATTACTGGTGCGGTAGAAATTTGCCGCGTGCAGACCAAAGCAATGAAACCCCTTCAGAGTGTTATGTTCCGGGAAGCAAGGAGTTGGGAAGTATGGATCTGACTTAATACGAGAAATTCCAGGTTGAGTTTCGCGGCCCGGTCATGTATTTTAAACGAGAGTGTTAATTTAGTGCCATGGGAGACGGCAGCCAATCGGAGCATTGGAAAAACGCGAGGCTTGGCGGCAGCACACGTTACCTACTCCGGGACACCACCTACCATAACGTACTGTTGTTCGAGCTCGTCGGCGTCCGGCGTTGCGCGAAATTTGGAGGTAGGATGCATACGAGTTTTGTAAGAGCTGTACAGAACAATATGTATGGAGCCCCAAGAATGTCAAAGCGCTCGTAATGCCAACAGCCTCCCTCAAGCTTTACAGCAGGTCCAGCAAAGACGCACGAATAACAAAACAGCAAGAACATAAAAACGGTGAAAAAACGGTGAAATAAGCGTTAGCCGCCAAAGGCGACCAATAAATCGATCAAAGATGAATCAATCTGACCAGATGCTCAGTGAAAAATAAGACAAGCCTGATCAGAAGTCCCAGGTGCTCGACAGCAAGCTGAGGGCCTTTGGATTGCCCAACGGTGTATAGAAAGCCACCGTTGAATCAATGGCTATCACCAGATCCCGAGGTAATACTATCAACTGAATATTCTATGAGATGTTTCACAACTCATTTTTAATGAGTTGATACAATGTGAAAATTGCACTCCCAAAAACTCATTTACATAGATCACCGTATGCCGAACAACATAAACTTTCCCTCTTTTATGCTTTTGTATTCCGCTTATGACACTGGCCTCAGTTACTGCTTACGCCGTCGTAACGCTATGGTTTTTGTTGCTGCCTACGTCTCTGTGATGCATGTGGTGGCAATTACTGCCTGGTGCCTACGGGCCGTAAGACCGCGGTCTCAAAGACAGCCTTAAAGCGGCTCCGTAGTGCTATGACCTCAAGTACCGCAACACATGACTTGCTCTGACCCAAATCACTGCTTACGACGCCACAGCACTAAGGCCGCACGTACTGCCACGGTCATAATCTTTCATACGACGCATGCAACAGCTGAGACTATATGGTATGGCCAACTTCTCACCCGCAGGAGAGCGAGCACGGCGGGGAATCGCCAGCCCGCAGGAGAGTGGGCACCACAGGGAATCGCCAGCCTCTCGCCCACGGGAGAGTGGGCATCACAGGGAATCGCCGGTCTCTCGCCCGCAGGAGAATGGGCACCACAGGGAACCGCCAGCCTCTCGCCCGCAGGAGAGCGGGCACCAGGGAATCGCCAGCCTCTCGCCCGCAGGAGAGTGGGCACCACAGGGAACCGCCAGCCTCTCGCCCGCAGGAGAGCGGGCACCGCGGGGAATCGCATCCTCGACATCTGGCCTTCCAGACGCGCAAGTTAGTCGCCTCTATGCCGATTCCCACATGCATTACCTTGATTCGATCACCACATAACGCAGTCGTCTCTCGTGCGGTCTTAAAGCCAAAGTTTTCAGAGCTTCTACGACAAGCGAGCGCCCGACAAAAATGAACATACTGGATCGCTCAGGAGATAGTGCAGGCTCTGAACATTTAACTAAGGAAATATGTTAGCCAGCCTTTCTTGTATGCGCCAGTTCGGGACTGTTGGGGCTCCTAAGACAAGCGTGGACGTTCCTGTGACGTCCAAGGAATTACCAAACCAAAGCTTGGACGTTTTAA
>NW_023596921.1:8329133-8377018 GCF_011947565.3 Pollicipes pollicipes | reverse complement strand
TGCATTGCGCAAAATGACTCCAAATGACACCAGCAAGGACCATCAGGTCAGGGTATCACAAGAGCCCTGCATGGCGAGTGCCCTCGCCGAAATAAAGAGCCCATCTCCTGAATCGTACATCGGCCAGCTCACGCGGCGGCGAGATGCCACGCCGGCGCCATGCTCACCTTTGATGTGGTAATCCAGCGCTCCGATCTTTGCAGGTACTTGGGACGCAGACGACGCCGAATCGCCACGGTCCGCGTATCGGCAGCGTATCGACAGCGTATCGGCAGCGTATCGGCAGCAGAGTTCACTTGCACGTGTGGGTGAAGCGCTACCCGACCACCTGTCACATGGGTCGCCCGTCACCTGCACCAGGCCGCTGCCAGCTGGTGCCCGCGCCGCTCCCCTGCCGCAGCCGCGCTCCGACGGCGCCGCCGCCGCTGGGCTGTCGACACCGGGCCCGCCGGGCGAACACGGAGGGCAGCGGGCACCGCCCACTAGCTGTGGTATCGATCACGTGCCAGTCCTGTCCCGACGGCCGCACGCACTGGCTCCCCGCCGGCCAACAGCGGCTGAGTGGCGACCAGCGACCGCCGGCGAGGGGGACGGCCGCGGCGGTCGGCACGGCGCTCTCCTATTGGTCGACGCCGGTGCTGGCCGGCTGCTGATTGGTCGGTGACTCGCGCCCGGCTGGGGAATGGAGAACCCGGAGTGAAAATTGAAGGAGATAATCGCTAGAAAGGCACTACTGCTGTCATTGGGCAGGCCGGTAATTGGCTGAATTTTTGGGCTTTGGGTGGGAACGCCTGGGTTGAAGGGAGCCGTGAGCTGAATTATTAGCAAATTCGACATTCTCGGCGATGGCGATGGCGATGTGCACGCATTCATGAGGAATCCCCTCCAGCTTCCAACCGGATATGTGCTTGTTTCCAGTTCAGCAGCATGGACCCCGACCCCGACTCACAGAGGCTGTGGAGTTGGCTTCGACTATGACTCTGAACAGCGCAGCGCGACTCTAATCGACTTTAATCCTAACACAATGAGATGTGGTTCGGCTGCGTCTTCCTGAACCGTTTCTGATAGATTTGATTCCGGTACAAAGTTGGAGGAAAGCCGAGGCTATGGCCTCCGAAAAATCATCTAAACCACATTGCTTCCATCACAGACCAGCCATATCGGATTTATTCGACTTAGCACACAGATAAACTGTCCGATGAAGAATACACTGCACTGCTTACATCTGCATTCGAGCCATATCACCAAGAATCTTGTCGACTCAGCTCCGGTTATAACTTACAGGAAATACGCAGGAAATCGGTTCTTTAGGACTCAAACGCAATTTGAGTGACTTCAGATTCAAGCACCCCGTCGGCTTTTATCAGCCCACTGCCGCCAACTAGACAACACTTTGCAGAATTAAAACAATCTGTAGTCAACTTAACTTTAGAATCGAATCAATAAACTTAAAGGAAAGCTAGCGAATGTGAAACCAATTCAATGAGTAAGCGATAGTGAGAAGTGTAAAGATGGGCTCGGTCGTGTCCATCCACAAATAATTCAGAAAGCTAACGGCACACACACGATGCGCGTCGTCGTGTACACGTCGCCTATGGAGCGCAAGGGCAGCACTTCATACCATTGGGAGACAGGTCAAGCCAATAGTCATAATGCACTACGCCGTAGATGGGGCTTTCCAGTGCATCACCGTCTTAGTTATGCCCTTAAGTGTCTTGCAAAGCCAGGCTTATGCATACACACGTTTGGTAAAAACACCGACGATGGTGAAGTTGCATGTGTTTCTCTTTATAAAATGTCAGATGTTTGCTTGTTAAAACACAGTCGAAGCAAGTTTTTAAAAAATGCAGCCGCAAAACCAAGCACGAAAATGCAAACGTTCACCTGGTTCCCCAGGCATCCAGGACATCTGCGATACTGCTCCTGATATGGCTGAGAACATGCCAGTTCGATCTATTTGTCCCCAGGAGCCACCGTTCTTTACCATTAAAGGTCTCCCCTACCCTCTTGGTCCGTTGCGGACTCCCCCTCTTCTCCCTTCGTGACCACATTCATGACGGCGGCCTTCTGCCATGCCACGGACCCCAACCACCCTAAGTGTCTCGCACCCCTCTTAATCGTGACGTCGGACCCCCTGCCGTATTTCGACTGTCATTCACTTTGAATCATCAGATTACTAAGTCATAATACCTTTGTGTCATAGTCTTCCATCTCCTTTATCATCATCAAATCTGGTAGCTATTGCATTTGTAGCATTACACTTTTGCTTGACGTCATCAAATATTCAGTCAAAATTATCTAATTATCTTACTCGTGACCTGGTCACCCGTCTACACCCCAAGCTTCATGACTGGGCCCTCCTTTCAATCCTTATGACGTACGTTAGCGGTCGTGCCGAGCCACCTGAAGGCAAAATGGATTTTGACCACTTCACCGCGATCATTTACATATGATGGCTTTGGAGGGACCTCCTAAAATCTCTGGTTCGGCGAAACGATATCTTCGCCCATCCTTTCATGATATCGCCCCTGACCCTATAAACACATGCAGCTTCCGTACACGACGAATTTTAAATTGGCCCAGTTTAATAATCAATTGCTCAAGCAGCGAAATCGATGGTTCGTTCGCATATCGGTCTCTGGGCCCGGTCAGGAAAGGCAATTGTATCAAAGGCGAGCTAGAGGAGGTAGCCGGACCGAACCTTGGCCGGCAGAGCGCGGCCAACGGGCTGTTGAGCTTGCGGGGCCTGGCCAACAGAACTGCCCCCCTGCCTAGCCTGGCCAACAGAACTGCCCCGCCTGCCTAGCCTGGCCAACAGAACTGCCCGGCCTGCCTAGCCTGGCCAACAGAACTGCCCGCCTGCCTAGCCTGGCCAACAGAACTGCCCCGCCGCCTGCCTAGCCTGGCCAACAGAACTGCCCCGCCTGCCTAGCCTGGCCAACAGAACTGCCCCGCCTGCCTAGCCTGGCCAACAGAACTGCCCCGCCTGCCTAGCCTGGCCAACAGAACTGCCCCGCCTGCCTAGCCTGGCCAACAGAACTGCCCCGCCTGCCTAGCCTGGCCAACAGAACTGCCCCGCCCGCCTAGCCTGGCCAACAGAACTGCCCCGCCTGCCTAGCCTGGCCAACAGAACTGCCCCGACTGCCGAGCCTGGCCAACAGAACTGTCCCGCCTGCCGAGCACTGGCCACACAGAAACTGCCCCTGCCTGCCGAGCCCGGCCAACATAACTGTTTCCGCCTACCGACCTGCCAACCAGAACAGTCTAGCCTGCCGAGCCTGGCCGACAGATCTGCGCGGTCTTGAGATGCAGCTGGACCCGGGTGTCGTCGATGACCCGGTTGTTGTACTCCCGGACTCCTCGGCGAGCTGTCTGTGCTCGCTCTCCGATCCGAGAAGTCCGGTACGATGCTCTGCTGTCATTGTCCTGAATCTCCCTTACCTGCATCTTGCCACTCCTCCCGCTGCAGTGTCTGCTGTGATTCATCCCGAGTGGCTCAGCTAGCGTCCCTCCACTGGTGAGCATCTGGTATGCCCTCCTCCGCAGCGTGTGGTCAGCACTCTACCCCTGCGAGTGTGTGACAAGCACTCCTCCGCTGTGAGTGTCTGGTCAGCACTCCTACGCTGTAAGCGTATGGCTATCGCTCATCCGGTGTGTCTAACTATCGCCCGCCGCTGTGGGCGTCTGTCTGCCACTCTTCCGCCGTGTCTGGTTCTATCCATTGCTGCATCTGGCTCCACCAGTCACCAACATTACGCACCCTAAAAATCTGACGAGATGGTGCTAAGATTTGGAATGGAACGTAAGTCAATTCTGTGCATTTTTAAGGATGCTAAAGAGAGTCTACTTGAATATTTGCATTTGAGTAGTGCAATTATCTTTGTTTGGTCTTTAACATTGGCGTAAGACAAGTTAGGAGTCAAAAGCTTATATTCTGGGTTAGCACCAGAGCCGGTTCAGTATCAATCAAGGCTGCTCTGATTCAGAGTAGGAACAAGCCGCATGTGCTGTGAGTCAGATATGATTCCATCCGCAACAGAGTCCACCACCAGACGCGGCGAGACCAGAACGCAGGCCCGGGGAGTCCACCACCAGACGCGGCGAGACCGGAACGCAGGTGCGGGGTCGACTGCGCTTCTCTCGCTGCCTCCCCACTGTTGCAGCTTGCGCATGAAAGCAAATCACACAGCACCTGGTGAAGAGAACCGATCAGTCCTGCTGTGTCTACAGTGGACAACTGAGCCACAGCCGCAGCCAGACGAGGTGACGGCTCGCATGCAGCCGTCAGTTTGACGCCCCCTGCCGGCCGTGCTGCTGTAGTGTGGCCCGTGTATGCCCTGTACTGCAGTGCGTGTGTTTCCCGGCCGGGCGGGTGTCAGCTCTGACAGACAGGGAGGCCGGCGGTGCAGCCTGTCACCGGTCGGTGTCCCACTGCGCCCGTCCCTCGGCATCTCCCGCTGCATCCGCCCATCGGTATCTCCCACCGCACCCGTCCATCGCCATCTCCCGCCGCACCCGTCCATCGGCATCCCCGCTGCTCCCGTACCCCGGCATCTCCCGCCGTTCCCGTCCATCGCCATCTCCCGCCGCACCCGTCCATCGGCATCCCCCGCTGCTCCCGTACCCCGGCACCTCCCGCTGCTCCCGTCCCTCGGCATCTCTCGCTGCATCCGCCCATCGGTATCTCCCAGCGCACCCGTCCATCGCCATCTCCCGCCGCTCCCGTCCCTCGGCATCCCCCGCTGCTCCCGTCCCTCGGCATCCCCCGCTGCTCCCGTCCCTCGGCATCTCCCGCTGCTCCCGTCCCTCGGCATCTCTCGCTGCATCCGTCCCTCGTCATCTCCCGCTGCTCCCGTCCCTCGCCATCTCCCGCCGCTCCCGTCCCTCGGCATCCCCCGCTGCCCCCGTCCCTCGACATCTCTCGCTGCATCCTCCCATCGGCATCTCCCACCGCACCCCGCCCATCGGCATCCCCCGCTGCTCCCGTCCCTCGGCATCTCTCACTGCATCCGTCCCTCGTCATCTCCCGCTGCTCCCCGCCCCTCGGCATCTCTCGCTGCATCCGTCCCTCAGCATCTCCCGCTGCATCCGTCCTTTGGGCGTCTCCCGCTGCACCCATCCCTTTGGCATCGCCCGCTGCACCCGTCCCCTAGACATCTCCCCCTACTGCGTGTACCGCATGCATCATCAAGGATTGACGCTGATGTTTGCATGAGGTCGGATTTCCGATCGGGGTTTTCAGAGCTTAGGGGCTGCGTTTGCTGTATTTGAAGGGTGCGTTATGTCTCACGCTCCTGTCACCGCACTCTGGCCATTGAACCGGCTCGTTCGGCCCGAAACGGAAGACGCTTGTATGCCACGCTTTAACGTAGCTTTTACAACGACTAATCGCTTGATTTACAGTTTCAGTCTAATGACTGCATTGTTGTGCAATGCATTGCGATGCCAACTTAGCATCCTGCAAATTTGTGTTTCGCAACGAACTTTGGTTTTAACACCTCGTTTTGACAGCTACTTCCATTTTTAGTTGACTATTTTTCAGTTCATTTTTAGGTTTCATCTACACTTTCGTTTCACTATCAGATAGTAATTGACTTTGAGTGGCATAGTAGTGACAGACAGCAAATAATGCCCGATATTTTCCAAACATACTCTGGTGAAAATTCAGGTCTAGTTATGTCTCATAAAAGCACTGGGTAGTGCTTTTTTTATGCAGCAGCAGCAGCATAGAATGAAAAAAATGATCGCAATTTTGTTTTAGTCGAAATCACGCTGTCAATCTTTTGTGACAGCACTACACTTCTTCCCTTCTAGGAAGCCCCAGAGTCCAGCCCTAATCCGTGACAACTAATGTTGCCGCGACCGCCGTCGTCACGACGACGGCAGACTGTGCTAAGGGCTGTCGTCAGCTATTACGGACAACAAGTACCACTTTTTGGATGTTTTAACTAGAGCACATTGCGGGCCTGCGGGCATAAGGTGGCATTTCCCCTGGTCTGAGCGACGCCAGTACAAATGAACGTTTTGCCTAAACGGGCGATAAAGGCAATTTGCCAAGAAGCGCATTGTTTAAAGTTTAAATCAGTGCGTTTAGTCCCTTTAGACCATGTGATACTCTGTTTCCCAATGCCAAAGTGTGCTCCGAAAAGACTTACTGTTCTCAATGCCATAGAGGACTAATCAAACCCCAAGCAATACATTTTGCTGAATTCGCGTGATCAAAATCTACCGTTACCATCTGTCATTTCATCATATAATTTTTGCAAGCTTTCGTAGTACTTATTAAGAAGCATTATAGCAAATTTGTGTAATGCAAACACCCCACAACAAGCAAGCGTAAAAATAAATGGCAATTACAAGCATTACTTTCGTAGTGGTGACCAGGGAGCCAATGGGATTTCTTTCGCCTGAGCGGCCACTTCAAATACAAATTGTGGACTATCCGGAAGAATTTCGAAAAAATGGTACTGTTGATCACATCGGACGCGGCTGATCTAACGATAAGCGAAAAGGACAAACAGGTGGCATGCTCTCTTTAACAATAATGCAACTGCCATCATAAACCGTGAGACGTCTGGGCGGCGCAAGACGCCGGGAGCTTTGTGAGACGCAATGTGTGTGAGGTGAGACGTTAGGGTGCTCACGGAGTTGTCATTCTTATAAAGATGATAAAAAATATCAGGAAATAGGAATTCGTCGTCCTAAAAACCAATACAAAACGCCATAACGATTTATTCAAATGATCCTCTTTCATTCGTCTAGCAGCAAAGGCACGCTGCTGTTTATTGTTCGTAAAAAACATTGCTGATGATAACGCTTTGACGATTTAAGCTGTTGCGTGTTCCTTGCTGAAGAAATTTCGAAAATAGGGCATGCAAATGGGTTTCGGCCAATGTGACATTGGCCGCTTCGCAAGGTATTATTCACCCGCCTTTGGGTCGGACAGTGCCCAGACCTCCCAGTGACTTGTACAGGGCACACTGTGGCGTGCCCACATGCGGTGTGACTGTTTTCACGGGTGCACTTGGCCTGGCTTCCAAAATCTGACATAGACCCCTGAAAACGCCCCAAGGCGGCCAAATGCATGGCTCGCGCCGAAGAGGGCGTGGCCGGCTGCATACGTTTCTGAAAGTGACTGTTCCTTCATTTCTTCCGTCAAAAGGCGTTGGGCTGACATCGTGGCGGCGCCAGATCCTGAATACCTGGGCCTGGTTTCCACCCGTGTCCTTCAGCGTGATCTCAACTGTCAATTCTCACGTTTTCCATGCTAGTCAAAAGTATGTGGATATTACAATGTTGCAGAAAAGCCACACCCGACGTGCCATGTCGCACGTAAATGCGTTGCAAATATCACCGCACGAGTCTCAAAGAAGTGTGTGAATTAGTGCTGAAAGCTGCATGATAGTGTGGTCAGTGTTTGCAAAGAAACAAGACCGCCAAAGGCGTGACTGTGCGGGCCGGGCCAGCCAGGCCATTAAAGCTAGAAAACTCCGGTTAGCTGGCCTTAAGACGCCCACGTTCTCGCTTTTCACCAGGGACACGACTTCAGGCAAGGCTGACATATCCGTGTCCGACTAGAAGGCCATAATTCATGCTTCGTAACATCACAGCGAAGCATTCTCGTTGTCTTACAGTTCGTATCATGAATCAGGAGTTGTGCCATGCAATGTGCCGCTGTAAGTTACTCAGTACTAGCGGAGGCTTGTGTTCTTTGGCGTAGGCAGCGATAATGTGCCACATAACATAGCATCATCTAAACCTGCTGCAGCTTGCATCTGCTGCTGTTTTTTCTCGTATGTAACGACTCCCGTTGATATCACTGATGGCAAACATCAATATTTAGGTTGCTAACGATTGTCTGAAGTAAAGACTCCTCTATCTGTTCTCACGGACAGCTGGACGGTCAGCGCAACGTTCGAACTGCTACATGGGCAGCAGCCGGCCAGCGCTGTACAAGAGCGTGTGCATCGCATCTTCCCGATTCCAAAGCAATACTATTTGCAGCAATCTTAACACGCAACACAGAAAGAAAACAATTATCTAGCACTTCCGAAACGACAATGTCAAACACAATTTGAGCCGCATCGAGAAGCAAGTTAACAAGTTAACTGACTGAAAACGACGTCCTGAACAGATGATCATATGGCCCCGATATTTTAATATATTTACATATATATATATATATATATATATATATATATATATATATGCATGTTTATAGGCGTTTCATATAAGCCCGACGTTCCTTAAACACGAGTGGGAGAACCACGGAACATCGGGCGAGTCGCGAGAAGCCAGCCACGTTTTCCCGTGAACGTTTCGGCGTGGTGGACGCTCGTTGGAAAACCCGTTTTAGGTTGCAAGCAGGGATATATGAACTGTCTTGTTTCACTTGTGCAATAGTTCATCACGACTGTGTTATGACACTACAACCATGGGATAGCATCAGACAGGCCCTGGCAGTACGGGATGCTGTGATCTGTAGAGGTCACGGTAGCTGTAGCACCGAGCAGACCATGCAGGTCAGGTCATGTGATCGACAAACGGTTGTTCGGCCTGAGCAGATTGGAAATTATTCGAAGACCACCGGACGAGATGCCATTATCTTACTGGTATTCTAAAAAGGGCAAAATGACCACGACAAGGATAGGCCTCTTTTGAAAATAAAACCAAAACCTACACGCACACAAACGAACAAAAATATGATTAAATACATGCTCTAGATCAGCACGTCGAGACATAGGCATCCGAGCGGAAATCGGGGGAACTGACATATTGACAGTGTCACGAATTCTACATCAAGAAAGTTTGATTACCTGCCGTCCAGTGCTGTCCAAATCTCGCCCACACATCACACATCGCGCCTCGGCCGCGCAGATTGTGGAGCAGGGGATCTCCACAGCAGCGCTGGGCGATCCTGACTGGCATCTGTTGTGAGCGCACCACTGCACCGCCGGCGCGGGATTCCCGCCGGCGAAGCAGGACCTCTGCGGCGCCAACGCCATCGAGTGACCTCGGCCGGATGCACATCCGCGGGGGCGGTGTGCCGGTGCCGCGTCCCACGCGGCGCGCCGCAACCTGCGTCAGAGGCGGCCGCAGGCTGGTGGTGGTGCTGGACCTGCTGACGGCCATCCGTGCCACCGCACATCCACACCAGCTGACGGCCAACCCGTGTCACCTCACGCCCACACCAGCTGACGGCCAACCCGTGTCACCACACGCCCACACCAGCTGACGGCCCATCCGTGTCACCACACATCCACACCAGCTGACGGACCACCCGTGCCACCGCACACCCACACCAGCTGACGGACCACCCGTGCCACCGCACACCCACACCAGCTGACGGACCATCCGTGCCACCGCACACCCACACCAGCTGACGAACCATCCGTGTCACCACACACCCACACCAGCTGACGAACCACCCGTGTCACCACACACCCACACCAGCTGATGGACCACCTGCGTCACCGCACACCCACACCAGCTGGCGGCCCACCCGTGTCACCACGCTCCCACACCAGCTGACGGCCCACCCGTGTCACCACACACCCATACCAGCTGACGGACCATCCGTGTCACCACACACCCACACCAGCTGACGGACCATCCGTGCCACCGCACGCCCACACCAGCTGACGAACCACCCGTGTCACCACACACCCACACCAGCTGGTGGACCACCTGCGTCACCGCACACCCACACCAGCTGGCGGCCCACCCGTGTCACCACACTTCCACACCAGCTGACGGCCCACCCGTGTCACCGCACGCCCACACCAGCTGACGGCCCACCCGTGTCACCACACATCCACACCAGCTGACGGACCACCCGTACCAGCGCACGCCCACATAGCACACGAATCGCTTCACGGGCGACAATATGGCGGTGCCGTTAATGAACTGATGCACTCTGCAGATAGAGCAAGTTATCACCGATAAAACAAAACATTTAGGGGGCACCTACAGCCCTCTGGGTTCACGCATATGAAATGTGTGCAGCACTTTGGCGCGCAATTAACCTCATTTGAACTGCAATATGGCGACCGAAGCAGACAGATATCCATGTACCAGGCTTCAGTTTGCGCAACTTTTTCGTGTACCTTAAGTTTGCCTTGTGAGCGTAAAAGGGCATTGAACCACTCAGAAGAGTGAACACGTAACACTAATTTCCACTGGATGAAGTCGAAAGCCAAAGTTATGCTTTCAGGTTAAACATAGAGAAACCGTTCGTCCGGCAACCGGCAACCGGCAACCGTTCATCGACAGTTGGTTGGTGTGGGATCCGAGGTCCGGTGCATGGTGCCTCTCGCGAGTACCTAGTAGGGACACCATTCAAAACCGAAAAAACTGAAATGCTTTTGAATCTTGAACAGAAGTTAAAACAAAACAGTTAAAAATTAAGGTTAAAACGGACAGTAGGTAGACGAAACTTTTATGAATTTCTGGGAAATTTTTTGGGGCGGGGGGGGGAAACATACTCTCAGAGGTTTTGGGGGCCATGACCCGGTGCCCCCCCCCCCCCTCCAGGAGCCGCCTATGAGCTCCAGCGGTGTGGAGTGGCGATCGGAGCGTCTCTTCCCTCGATAGCTGTCCCTGCTGGCTCATGCAAGGGGCTATGCTGGAACTACCTTCAAGCCCAGTTCGTAGCCCTGGTCAACAGGTTGGCCTGCCAGACTGACTTCGCAACACGCAGCTTTGGGTCTTGCTATACAGAAAGGTCACGCCGTCTGGTATGCTAGAGAGTGGGAAGCTAAGATGTAAAACCGGTTCTAAAACGTGTAAAGCTTGCTGATACGCAAAAATGGTAGACAATGAGGCCTTTTGGCACGCTAGGGAGCCCCTCTCCGCAGCAGACAGCAGCGTCTTGGTGGAGGCGGGACGGTGCAGCCAACAGACAGCCGATTAATCCCTGCGGGGAGAAAATTGGTGGTCCCGCTGGGACCGGTCCTAGGGCAGTATGCGGTCCTGTGTCTGATGGATTGGGTCTTATGTCTAGTAGACTGGTGGTCCTGCCAGGACCGGTCCTAGGGCAGTATGCGGTCCTGTGTCTGATGGACTGTGTCTTACGTCCAGTAGACTGGTGGTCCCGCTGGGACCGGTCCTAGGGCAGTATGCGGTCCTGTGTCTGATGGACTGTGTCTTACGTCTAGTAGACTGGTGGTCCCGCTGGGACCGGTCCTAGGGCAGTATGCGGTCCTGTGTCTGATGGGTTGGGTCTTACGTCTAGTAGACTGGTGGTCCTGCTGGGAGCGGTCCTAGGGCAGTATGCGGTCCTGTGTCTGATGGACTGTGTCTTACGTCTAGTAGACTGGTGGTCCCGCTGGGACCGGTCCTAGGGCAGTATGCGGTCCTGTGTCTGATGGACTGTGTCTTACGTCTAGTAGACTGGTGGTCCCGCTGGGACCGGTCCTAGGGCAGTATGCGGTCCTGTGTCTGATGGACTGTGTCTTACGTCTAGTAGACTGGTGGTCCCGCTGGGACCGGTCCTAGGGCAGTATGCGGTCCAGTGTCTGATGGGTTGGGTCTTACGTCTAGTAGACTGGTGGTCCTGCTGGGAGCGGTCCTAGGGCAGTATGCGGTCCTGTGTCTGATGGGTTGGGCCTTACGTCTAGCGGATTGCCTTCTCGACTTCTATGTTACCGGCGGCTATGTTTTCCCTCTAGACATCTCATCTGCTGGCGTAGGTATCTACAATGGTAATTGTAGCCAAGCGGGAACTGCACTGTTTTGACATTACGTCCGGGGATGTAGCTTTGCAAACATTGCCAGAGGGGCGCGGGCTCTCCCTCGGGTCGATCTACTATGGGTCACAGCAAGTGTTGTTCTCTCCTCGGATTTGGTCCACTTCAAGTTGTCATTTGAACAACCGAAATGTCACTGCATGACGTCTTTTTTCTGGCATTGTAAACCTGGATGGTGTGAACGAGGAGCATGGTTGAGTTGTTCCCTGTCTCGGGAAGGCTGCACCGCAGTTCGTGAACTCGAGCTCCTTCAACGGAGCACAACTCTTACGTCCCTGGTGTGCATTTCATTCTACATTGACAACGTCCACGTGCTCTGTCCATGTGCGAGAACACGAACTAGCTGTGCTAGGTCATGGGTTGACGGAAACAATCTCGTACGAGCGCACATAAAATGGCCTCCAGCTCGACGACACCGGTTGTTGAAATCAATGTGTCGTCTAGCAATACATGCCATTGAACTGTCTGCAGCCTTCCGCTACGGGTAGGAACTGCCTTTCTTCCTGTAGGAGGTGCCCGAGACGTCCGCTCGTGACGTCACATCCGGTGCGGCAGCGACATCCGGCTGTTCGAGACATGTCAGCTGTGCTGACAAGACAGCACCGGCTGCAGGCGCCATTTTTCGTCGCCCTCTGCACGAGAGCCGATCACAACGGCTCCAGCCCAGAGTTTTCTTACTGAGGCGGTTAGTGAGCAACAGGGAGAGGCACAACCGAGCTTTCCACTTCGCTTGAGAGCAGCCCACCGAGCACTGTGGGCCGAGCCCGCCAAGGTATGCCTGATGGGTATGACATCCGTACGCCCAATGAGTATGGCACGTCATGGCATCCACGAAATTCGGGAAAATTCGGTTCACGAACGGAGTTATTTTGGTGCAAGAGTTCAGGTCAACCACGCTGCCCTCAAATGCAAGTTCTGACGCGCTCCTGTGAGATCGACTGAAGAGCACGCGAAGTCAGCATTCCGGCCAGGCCCACACAACGGAACCAGCTTCCTTCCCTACAGACAGGTACGAAGTCCATATGAATATATTGTAAAAGTCCGCCAGTAGCTGGACACCAGCTACGCCGTGCTGGCCAGGGCCGGCGGCAGAGAGGCGAACGTCAGGTAGCCCGTGTGTCCGGGCATGCAGGTCAGCGGTATGCCCGTCAGGACGTCACGTGGCTTCTGCTCAGTCGCCGCCTTCCGGCTCGGCTGGTCGGTGTCAGTAGTGGCATCTGGCGGCGGCTGTGGGAAAAGTCGGCTCCGTTACCACGGTAACAGGGCGACAACCACGCAGTGAAGAGCAGTCCGTACCGCTGACGATTCATGGGGTCTCGCCCAGCAGAAAATGTGCTTTGTTTAAGCTTCGTGGCCGCAAAGAGATATCCATGTCGCCTCCAAGTTTTTTATGACTTCCACTTTAAAGAACGAGAACCAAAAAATGTGTACTGCGTTGACTACGCAGCAGGTTGTGAAATATACCAGACTGCATTCGGCAAAATTTTTCTCTGCGCGGTGAAAAAAAAATGCCGCAATTTGGCCGTGGCATGGATTTAACAGGGGGCGAGAAGACCTTAATAGGCACGCAAGGCATCGTCAGAAGCAGCGTTTCAGCGGAAAGTGAAGCGCATCGGAGGCGATCTTCAGCCGGCAGGGAGTTTTTGGTGCTGGAAATTCATTTTTGAGCTCTTATTTTGTACTCATTCCGGAAAATATGAGCGTAAGTATTTTTCGTGGGTCTAAACTTTGCGACGGCAGTTTCAAATGCTCACGACACGTCTAGTACCTGTGACACGATATGAGCTGCTTAATATACGGCGTTCCAATTCGCTAGGGGACGTACCAAAAACCAGCTTTGATTGTTTTTACACGCTTGGAACGCATACTGCTCCAGTGCTGTCTCCAACAGGCACTTTAAAATAGAGAGCAAAAAGCAACGAAAACATCCGTACCAACAAGTATTCCGCACGCGTGTTTTTTACACAGGCATCCCAAGCAGGAAACTGGACATCTACAAGCTACGCGGCGATGTCGAGCAAATGTCAAGCCTTGGCCCAGTGCAGATCCTGAACCGGCTCTGTCAGGAAACGAGAACGATCTCCAGCGGCCATCCGTCAGATTACATAAGGATCTCCAGCAGCCATTCATCAAACGCGAGGCACATTCAAGTTGTTCGATCACGTTTTTCAGTTCATAACCGCAACCTACCAACCTGCTAATTGGAGTTGATACATCGGATGAGTATGAATGATTAAAATTTATGACTAGCGGTGGAATTTCTCCCACCGATAACGTTCACTGGACACAATGGCCACCCAAGCATATGGCTTGACAGGAATGCCTGGATCAGTGATCTGATAACTGTCATGTCCGAATCACAGATTACATAATGCAGCACTCTGACCAATATCACGACGACAAAGAGAAAAAACGACCACTTCATTTTTAGCAAAACGAGCTAAAACATTGCCTAGATATCCAGATACAGTGCATTCGGCCATATCCGCGCACATCCAGTGGATACTCGAGATCTACTGATCTTCATCGGCACTCGCTATTCGCCACTAGCAGGACGCCCCCTGTTGGTGTGCGTGTTTCCGGATATCTCTCATCACTGCCTGACAACTGCACCGGACAACGGGGCCACAGCTCTGCTTCCTCGACGAGACCGCTACGCGCACACGCACGCGCGTACGACCTTACACACTGGAGTCGCGCTAGGTAACCTCTTGCCGCCCATGCGTTCCATACCAAAAGCCTATTCACGATATGCGCGACCCGAGCAGTCCGTGGGAAACAACGTCGGAATTGGACCAGGGGGCGCACTGGACCAGCGTCACGCTCCGGTTTTGGGGACGCCACCAGTCCACAGTCCCTCGTCCCACCGGCAGGACCTCAACTTCCCTAGGGACAAGCTGGCCCCAGCACGACCCCTAGAACGGACATGTCATCGCACGTTAACAAGTTCTGAGATACGGAGCGCATTACACATGTTTATGAACAGGGTTGCATAATGCTAACGATGGGAGATCAAGAGTGACAACGTGCAGAGCTGCTATCTTGACAGTAATCATGCTACAAAGGTAACTGGCGAAATGATACGCTGATTCTGTTGAGAACAGTGAAATTTTGCACGCGATATGAGAAAGAAATGCCTTCAGCTCCTGGTTTTTCGGCATTGTGAATTCAAAGTTCTTGTTAAGCTAACGACCTTCAATAGACCAGAAGGTACAGGGTAAACGACGTTGTAGTGGCAAATAACCATTATAATGACGGTGCTCAGTATTGAGGTGCTCCCTATTGAGGATGAGCACAAGTGGCAAAATTTAGTAGCGTCAACATAATCCCTACTTGGCTCTAAAACGGCGTTTACCAGGCACATCCTGGTATCTTGAAGGTCGTTAACTCAACCTAAGAACTTTTAACTCATAAATCCTGAACGCACATGACAGAGCAACTGTGAGGTGCAAATATCGTCTATTGTATCGCCCACATGAGACGGACGGACATCTCTCCATGAGACGGACAGTCATACGGGCATGCCGGGAAATGGAGGACAAATTCAATTCCAGGCATTCGATCCCCTACACGTGCTTATAAACTGGTTACCATAATCTCCCTGCGATCGACCATGTGCCATGAGTTTTGCATGCGTTTTCAAAGTGGGTGTAACTGCTATGGACATAACTGGCAGCGATTCACAAACTCGTCGATCTGCAGAGCGCATCTCGCATGTCTTTTGAAATTATTTGAGCAGAGCACGCAACCATTCGGTTGCTCAAATAGGCATAAATACAATTGCTGTAGAACGGCTACGTTTGTCGGCGTCCTCAAACAAAGGCGTGTGGCACACATTTTTATACCATTATGCACCGAAATGATGACGTCCAGGAAGATAGGCGCGGCTATGAATAGCCGGGAAATGTTCCGTTGGCATGATGTCATGTCTGAGGGCTATAGAACTGCAAGTGACGAGTATTTTGAAGCCGTCGGTTCGGTCACGCTTAAAATACCCGACCTAATTTACAACCAGCGCATGATTTAAACTAGCTCGAAGATTCCCCACATTTTCCAGACTGCAGGCGGCAGTCCTAACCCACCAGCTGACCTTGCCGTACGAGGCCGTACGGAGCTCTCAGTTCACCATGCCATCAGCACGACGAGCCCGCCAGCATGCTGACTTCCCTTCCGCCGTTCGTAAGGGCCAGCTTTCGGCACCAAGGCGGTGTCGACCAGCCGGAACACGGCCGTCCATGCAGCCTGGCACGGCCGAGCAGCGCCAGGCGGCTCGCGATGCGACAAGGCGGTGTTGACCAGCAGGAACACGGCCGTCCATACAGCCTGGCACGGCCGAGCGGCGCCAGGCGGCTTGTGATGCGACAAGGCGGTGTTGACCGGCAGGAACACGGCCGTCCATGCAGCCTGGCACGGCCGAGCGGCGCCAGGCGGCTCGCGATGAGACAAGGCGGTATTGACCGGCAGGAACACGGCCGTCCATACAGCCTGGCGCCGCTCGGCCGCGCCATGCGGTTTGCGATGCGACAAGGCGGTGTTGACCGGCAGGAACACGGCCGTCCATACAGCCTGGCGCCGCTCGGCCGCGCCAGGCGGCTTGCGATGCGACACCTGCTAATCCCCGTCCGATTGGCATCAGCCTGTCAGCTCGCTGTCACCGACGGAGACGGCTGGCTGGGCGACGACGGCTGAGGCGGGCACATTTCTTCGTCTGCCGCCCTCTATCTGTGTCTTAGCGCAGAACGGCCGTAATCCTCCCAGGTCGGTGACCAGAAAGCAGGTGGACATGCTGGCCGTTCCGCTGAGGGGCCGTCGGTGCCAACCTAACCCGGTAGTGAAAAACGCGCTTTTTCTATAACCAGCCTCTCTCAAGGCTTGGTTTCCAGGACCGTGGTGTAACATGACACTTTCCCAAGATGCGATGTCGGATCCTGATACCGATATCCTGACTTGTCCAGACATCAGGGCGGATGGGTGCCGACGCGACAGGGGGACCGGACCGCCGCCGGCGGCTGCTCACCTGGCTGAGGTCGAACACGGTCATGGTCGACTTGCGGACCTGGAACTCGCGCTGCAGACACTCTAGTGTCTGCAGCTGGACGAAGCCAAGCCGCCGCAGACTCTCGCACGTCTTCTGCACCTGCTCTATGCACGGCGAGAAAGAACAGATGCGGCCACCTGCAGCGACAGACGGCGGCGGTCAGAGAGAACGCTAAGGAGGAGCGGCAGCGCGGGTCGAGAGGGAAAGACAGCAGAGGAGGCGGCAAGGGTCCGGAGAGGTGAGCAGCGAGGGAGGTGGCACGCGTGGAGAGAGATGAACGGCAGAGGAGGCGGCCCGGATCGGGAGAGGTGGAGAGCAAAGGAGGTTTCCCGGGTTGAGAGAAGTGGACAGCAGAGGATGCGGCACAGGTCGAGAGAGATGGACAGCAGAGGAGGCGGCACGAGTCCGGAGAGGTGGGCAGCGAAAATGGTGCAACGGGTCGAGAGGGGTGAACAGCAGAGGAGGTGGCCCGGGTTGAGAGAAGTGACCAGCGGAGGAAGCGGCACAGGTCGAGAGAGATGGACAGCATAGAATGCGGTAAGGGTCGAGAGAAGTGGACAGCAGGGGAAGCGGCACGGTCGAGAAAAGTGGACAGTCAGCAGAGGAGGCGACACGGGTCGAGAGAAGTAGACAACAGAGGAGCAGGCACGGGTCAAGAGAAGTGGACAGCAGAGGAAGCGGCACGGATCGAGAGAAAGGGACAGCAGAGGAAGCAGCTCGAGTCGAGAAAGGTGGACATCGCAGGTGGACAGGTGGACACACCGTCACCTGTATGATGAATAAAGAGGAAAGAAAGGGGGTCCTCTATCTGGACGCACTCGTGACGGTAAAAAAGAGGACAACCGCGCAACGTTGGAAACAGAGCTCTTGATCAAGCCACCAACTCTGGTATAATTCCGCAATGCGAATCTGCGCATCCATTTTTTCACTAAGCACAGCATAATTCGCAACATGTTCCAAAGGGCTCTAAACAATTCACCAAGAAGTGAAAAAGGGCATACACAAAATATGGACTTTGCTGTTGGGTTATGGATATCCTTCATGACTCTAAGTGCAAGGAGTGTAAGGAGTAATATATATATATATATATATATATATATATATATATATATATATAATCAAATCTAGAGCGCGTGGGGGACGGGTGGTACGAAACAGGAACATGCTCTGTCAAACGACAGATTTTTAAAACTACCTTACATACAACTGCTTTGGAAAGTCAGACATATCGTTGGAAAATCAAAATTGCGCGTACGCATAACTTGGAAGAACGACAACTATATGCTGGGATTTTCTGTCTTCAAGCCGAAGTGCTTGGGGGCAATAGATGCCATTTACGGAAGCCTGGGTTTCAAGAGCAAAGAAGTCTGGGTTTGCATGCAAAGAAACGTGGTTAACGAAATTAATGTAAACTGTGTGAAAAACATGGTAAGGACATAGTCTATGCCGGGGAGTCCATGCGCCTGGTTCGTTTAAGATATAATGAACACCTGGGAGACACTAAAACACGACAGAAACCACCCCTCTCGACACCATTTTTTTTTGGGGGGGGGGGAGCAAAACACACATAGGCTGAAATCCAGGGAGGTACGGACCCTGTACCCCTTTTATAGCTTAAAGTCACCTACAGAGCACAGGACCATCCATACAGGAGAAACAGTGAATTCATCCTTATAAGAAGTCGCCGACCAGACTCTAACGTGCAGGGCTGATCACGGCCGCTGATACGGCCAACTACGTTAATGTGATTGGTGCCTCGATGTGTGATGCGTGCTACCTTAAAATTGTTTATGTGTATGAGCGATGCCTGACGTGTGATGCGCGATGCCTGTTTAAATGAAATCGTTTGCATGCACAAGTGATGCGTGATGCGTGATGCCTGTTCACTTGAAAACGCTTGCAGGTACAAATGTTGCATGGTGCCTGTTTTCTTGACTTCGTTTGCATGTACAGTATTTTTCGCGCATTTTAATTATTAGTTGGATATACACTGTACCGTGGAAACGGCTGACAATTGCCTCTTGTTTAATCCCCTCAGCGTTGCTGGATCTGTAAAACCTGTGAATCGCTGTTAGAAAAAAACTTTAAAAACCCAGTGGAATCGACAAGCAATTATAAGTTAACTACCGATCGTCGTTCCGATGAAGGTATTTAGCCGAAATTTCAATCTATCTATCTATCCCTTCTGGTTATCGTACGATGCCCATTTCTTTCCGACTGCAGCCTCGGATTTGTTCAGCAACTAGCTGTGCTGAAAAAGCTGAGCTCACATCCGATGGGCACAGCACTGTATGACAGCTTGTCGCAGATATGCTCTTAAAGAGAGTGTCTCGCCGTTTTGGACTTTTCACACACATCAGAAGCGCCTGATTTGGTCCGCGATACCAAATTTCTCGAAATCCTTCCAGCTCAGCATTACGAAATTAAGTGGACGTTCTGATGGAAGAAACGCCGCTGGGCTCCTTGTGTACCAATTTGATAGTGGTACCTGTCATCTGCTTCCCTTTGTCCACGGTGTGTTTTGTTATGTTCGCAATGCGCTATTTGTCCAAAAAGCTTGGGCAAAAAATATGATAGCTTGATACATTTCATGTAAAGAAAGTATACACAAGCGTGATGTCATTAACACGCGAATTCAACGAGACGTCATGCTATGGCTTTTGTCTCTCGCCATGACGCTCAGCACAGTAACTGTTTTGCATGTACACTTTGGCTTTCGGGAACGTTCCTTACTTGTCCGCTAAGTTCGTTGCAATGCTGTGTTTACAAAGCAAGTATGTCCTAGCGGCGTATCAGGTGGTCCAGTGACGCATAAGGCCAAATTTCCAACAATGCCGCTTCTCGCTGAATGGCTTAAACAGCCCCGTTGCAACCACAAGCGTTCTTTTCTGCTGACGTCAGTTGTACTCGCGGCTGGTAGAATAATTCTGAAACCACACTTGGGATATGCCAAGGGTCTGACTTTTGGTGTTTGCAAACATCCTTTTCTCTGTATCGTAAAGGCGTGGACGTTATGAGGAATACTGCACTTAAATGCTCTGCATGCGCCAAGACCGAGGTTCCAAAGGTTAAAACCTGGGGCTACAAAGGAAGAAAAAAGAGAAGTGATGCGACTGAGAAAAAGACACGTTGGCTGCTAATTTGTACTAGAAAATAGCTGCAATCAGTCTGCGCATCACATGTGACTCATGCAGCGGTGGCACTTCCCAGCGCTATTGTTAGACATAACTGGTCCTGAGGTTCCACTAGATATGTTAGCACTGAACATGCCCCGGAGGTGGCGCACTCCCTTTAATCTGCTATCATTAGAGGAATGAGTCGACGACAGCAGAACTTTTGCCACGTCTCGACACATCCTAAAAACTGTCTGAGTTTTACAAAAGAACCAGATCATTATCTAAAAAGGCAAGGCCAGTTCCTGGCGGACACTGCTGTGCCGCGAGTGGACAGGTTAAGCAGCCGGAAACACTATAAACAAACACTCAACGCTGACCTCAAGAAATAAACTTGTGCCCACGCATTCTGCCGTGCCTCTAAGCAACTCTTCAACACGCGCCGCCGCATGCGCGCCGTCAGGCCGCCAGCAGCTCCTCCGCACCCAGAACCATCAACCACATCGCGGTCCGTTCAGTCTTGAGAATTGTAAAAAGTCGACTACGACCAGATCGTGCGAGTAGGGGGCGATCTTTTTTTATAGCACGTCTCTCCAGGTAAGCGGTAGCCTACGGTGCAGCATGCGACATTGTTTTTCCTGAGGCAGACCTGGCGCTCCGCCCCGCTGACTGCCATGTGTGTTGGTGCGGCACAGGTGCCGCGTGGGGTATTTCGCAGGGACGTGATGCCGCAAGAGGGATTGATGTGCCATGTCAATGGGGCTTTACGACGCACTCAGCTACTGAGGCTGTATGGCGTCGCCTGCCTCTCACCCTGGCAGGAAGAGCGGGCACCGCGGGGAATCGAACCCCGTACCTCTGGTTTCGCAGACGTGTAGTGGCTATCGCAGACGCGTCAACCACTACACTACCGGCACCCCAAGAGGGATTGATGTGTGACCTTTCCGCAGACAGCTTGCGCGCGGACATAGGATATGGGGGGGGGGACGGTCTAACCTATATCCCGAACCCAGGTTGCCGCCGGATTTTGGCTGCCTTATGTTGACATATTGGACATGCAGGTAAATAATTCGTTCATTTTTACGTACGTGATGTACGTACGTTACGTACGTACGTCGTTACGTGCGTCATTTCATACGTCATGTGTATGTTCAAGAGAAAAGGCTGCAAAGGAGCTCCCCGCGTACTCGCTCTCGCTCTCGCTCTCGCTCTCACCCTCACTCTCACTCTACTCATCCACGCGGTCTCCGACAATGGCAGCCAGAGCCGAATGGCGATTTTCTATGGTAGCGTTTCCCACCAGCTAGGCCGCCGGCTACGTGGGCGCGAGTAAAGGGTTCGGCACGCGACCTGCCGTTGACGACCATTTCAAGCACGCCTACCGATGAAACCATCAACGGACTGTTCGCAGTGATGTCGCATCGTGTTCATGAGCCATTCTCAGAAATTAATGGACTTGAACAGGCCACTTGGGCAAGAAAAAGGGCGCTGATCACTTCACGTTCATTTTTATCTACCTTTTCTGTCTTCGTCTCATTATAATATCCTCCGACGCGCACTGTTACGGAGAACACGTCAGCGTAAAAATCAACACAGCACCCCATAAATGGTGACCAAACTGAGCAGTTACTTCACAAAGGTAGCGAGCAATCATGCTTCCCATGACAGGTTAAAAAGTGCGACAAAGGACTATCACCCGATGTGCAGTGAGATAACGATGTGGATTAACGCTGCAAAAATGACCCTACAACCAAGATCTGCAATGTCTAACAATGGACACTGCATCCGGATCTTACGGATCATTCAGTGTGAACTTCAGTTTGGAGCCAATTGCCACACACAAGGGCGCCAAAACATGGGCTTCACGTGTATTTATCGCGCCAGTGAACAACACAATCGCCCATTATTTTAAGTCGAAAGGGTCTAAGCCATTCGTAGTAGGATCAAGGCATGCTACAGGTCCCAGAACCGAGATCTTAATTGAGACTGGAGGGCTGTCAGGACGGGATTACACCATGTCGAACGGCGAGAATGGTGGGTCCAATGTAGTGATGACATACGGAGAACACCCAAGAGAACACAGACAACACCTTGAAGTCAAGGCGACTCGATGGACACAACACAGGCCAGTGTCCGTCTGCCGGACCTGCGTGCCGCCAGTGCAGCAGGCGGATCCGCTGTGTTCACTGTGTTCTGGTCACGTCTGAGACCGCAGACAGTGCTCCTGTTGAGTCATGTCAGATCCTAAACCGCGGTCATACATAGACTTAAAGATCTAGTCGTCATTAAGACTCCTGGACGACTCCAAAACTGAAGAGCAAAGTCTACGACTGGGGAAACGGCGCCTCTCCCGACTATTGCCAGGACGTAGACCAACGCGTGATGTGGTTCACCTTCCATCTTGCCAAACGATGTCACCTGATTTTCACAATTTACGTGGTTATTCGTACGTCTGTGACATAACCGTCCTTCACGTCAAGACGAGTAGGCATGGGCACGCTTAGGTACGCAGATGCGGCGCAAAGCACTCAGCTATCACGTGGCCGACAATAACCTGGTCTCCAACTAGCCCAGAATAATGGCCATGCATGCCAGTCACGTCAACACCACAGCTAAAGGTATCGTGCGTCCATTTACACCCTCTTCAAGGTTCATTTGGCACGAGCGCCACACAGTCTGAATACGGCTGGCATGCGCTGCCACCCATGCCAACCATTTGGGCACATTGTGTGAGCTTTCGTGTGGTACATCGAGGCCTGTTGCGTGATTTGACCTCGTGTGAGCCTAGCCTCACATGGCCCTTCCGCCACGGGGATCGGAGGAAGCCGCAGGCTCCAGCCAGGTACGACATCCACTGCGACATTAAAATTGCTGCCAGCCGTAGATATCTAACTTTATTGTGTAGCCACCCGACACGTTAAGAACCGCTAAAAAGGCGGACCGCAGCGGACAGCACAGAACACGGTGCACGGTGCAGCCGAGCGGCCACTATTCTCATGTCATTGTGCATACATTTTCGATCCACTGCTGTCGCGGTGGTCACATACGTGAACCTGGCCTTTCACATACGTGAACCTGACCTTTCACATACGTTCTTCAGGGCATCTGTGCCAAAACGGCTGCAAATCCGTCTTCCTAGCGATGCGCCGCTCCCAGTGAAGCGCTTCGGGGGGGGGGGGGGAGGGGGGGGGGGAGGGCGCGTCCCCGGCTAACCACAGGGGTGCCGAGTGAGGGACCCCAGTCACGCCAGCGCAGGTTGAGCGGCCGCGACGGCCGGCAGCGCCCTCAAGTCTATCAAGCGTACCGACACGACCGTGGAGAGGCATGAGCTGGCCCGCGGAACGTGCATCCGTGTCTGATGACGCGCGGCCGTTCCCGCAATACGTGATTCACTGCAGCCAATCTGGCTGCACTGAGACCGCGTTTGAAACAATGCAAGGCACGTCACAGACGCTCAGGCGATTTTTGCGGTTTTCTATTCGTTTTGTATTCGTTTTTGTACCGACCCCCAGCAGTAGTTCCATACACTTGGGGACAAGATGGTCCGGTGGCTAGGACCTTGGGGTGTCCCGTGGGGGGCCCGAATTTGAATCCCTGTTGCTCCTTGGTTTAATGATCAGCAAGCCTTACTCCTCCAGCTCACACGCCCCTTACATGGTTAACGAATGATACGTGTGCCACTTGTAGGGTGGAGACGGCAGTATTTTTTTCAGAGCTTTCAGGTCAGTTTGACTGCACGCGGAAGTATCCACGCGGTTAAAGCATTTATTTGGTAGGCTTTTGGGCTAAACTGATTTTGTCATAGCTCGCACCGAAGCTTACAATATCCTCTTCCGATAGAAACGCACAGCTAAAGGCGCCTACCTCCTGCATACACTTAGCAGCTTCCGCTTTGACCGATAAACTAAGCCACGTCGGCTCACAGCAATGCCAAAGCCTCATCGCCATGCACGCGCTGGATTCGTTGGATCATTCGCACTGGTTGGGTATGCACATGATCACCGCCGCACCGAACTTAAAATACCTGAAATAGTTATAAAAAAACACGTGTGTCATTAAGGCTCCACGACGCACCCAGCTGCTGAGGCTATACGGCGTCGCCTGCCTCTCAACCTGGCAGGAAGGGCGGGCACCGAGGGGAATCGATCCTCGTATCTCTGGTTTCCCAGACGCGCAGTATTTAACGCAGATCCGTTAGCTATCACACCACCAGCGCCACTAAAACATGCAATGGTTGCATGTTTACATGCTTAGAACACTTGTTATCCCAGTTACAGCTCCGAACAGTATTTGCTAAAAATGCGTAACTGTTTACCGTATGCTTTCGATAAACCAGATGAAAATTTTAGTGTCATATACAGGGAAAAGTATGCACGATGGTACGCGCTAGTTCCGGTACAGTTATAAGTACATCTATCGACGGGATTCTCGCGATAGCCTCCAAAGGGGGCTCCTTCCCTCGAGCGCCGACTGAAACATCATGAACTGAACGTGCGCCATGACGGTGGCCGCGTGGAACGTGGAGCACCAATATACCCCTGAGTAGGAGCACGGCGGCGAAGCCGGGTGAACAGCGCACGGACGAAGCGAGCTCTCCTTTCCTCCAAAAAGGGCGAAAGGAAGTTAAGCACGTATACTCTGGATAATTTCGAACAGCCATGCAGCACGATAAGTCATGAGAGACAAAAGTGAATTACCAAAAGTAAGTTCTTTAACAAGATGATGATGATGATGATTTGGGCTTTGGGGCGCATCGACTACGTTGGTCATATGGCGCCCATAACCTACTTTTTATCTAACATTTGCCTGAAAAAGTGGGGAGATTACGTTTGCCTGAAAAAGTGGGGTTACGTTTGATATATGGCATGGAATTGTATGTCTTCAAGATAACTAAAAATGTGACCGTCAGGTACTGAGCTGGTGTCGTCTCCCAACATACCACAGAGCGTTTGACGCAAGGACCCAGATCCATAATGGCGCATACGCTCCGAAGCGAGGTGGGCACAATCTATCAAGACATGTCGTACGGTGTAACGATCCCCGCAGCGAGGACACCGCGGTTGGTCTTCCCCGCATAACAGGTATCGGTGCGTTGCGTATGTGTGTCCCATTCTCAGGCGGCATAGTGTCACTTCCACCCGCCTCACATTATTCTTTGACAAGAGCTTTCGTGAGCAACGCGCCCTTGGTCGAAGATCTGTTATCACCGCGATAGCTGCGATGCACATTTATTGTATAACCCATACAGTGGGACCTATGTGACCTTCCAGAAACACAGTATTCGGCCCAAGCCCCAGGTCACCTTTGCTGAGAGCTGTACGCTGGGCGTCTTCGGTGATCAGCTCTACCAAACACAGCTGTTGGATGATAAAACCTGGATATAATGTATTCGATAACCGGGTCTAGTCGTCTACAGTTCATCAGTGGTGAGTTCACATGAGCCGCCATGCAGCGATATACCGGAGCACATATCCAGTAATCGGCACGCGACTTCATCTGCGACTGTTGGGTAGTTCGCAAGTGACTTCATCTGTAACTGTTGGGTAGTCGGCACGTGACTTTATCTGCAGCTGTTACGTGACCAGCGTTCATATCTCCGCTTTTCAGTGATCAGCAGGTATCCACAACCGCAACTGCTTAGTGATTGACAAACACCTACAGCTCGAGGTCTTACATGACGAGCACCTACACCTCCAACGTCGGGGCCTTTCCTATGCGCAGGGGCCATACGGAGTGTCGAGGGTGTGAGACCCGGCATACCAAGAGGCGGCGCCGTTCCCCGAGCGCCTCACGCCGCGCCTCAGTTCCAGGTGCAGGGGGCGCTGGCAGCACGTGGACACCCGTGGGAGGCGCGCCTGGCCGGCAGTCACCGTGTGGCTAATCAAGGCAGAGGCATCACGACGTCAACGCCGTCTCCGAGCGTAGAAATCGCGCCTCTACGCCGGTATCTTTACCCGGAATTCCCAACCTGCCCAGAGGGGGGGGGGGGGGGGGAGTCGAGCCAAACCGCGAGCGCGTGCGAGTAGAGCCCAGCCGCGAGCTGGCACAGGAGCTGACCCCGAGTCGGCGGCGGCGGTCGACACCGGCCGCGCGATGCCCGGCGACCGACTTTCCCGCCGGCCTTTCCCAGCCGCGTCGCGGCAGGGGCGCATGGAGGGCTGACGCGCCAGCAGCGCCGGCAGCACGGCTACGGCCGACGCCGAGAAAGGGACGGAGCGGAAAGGGGAGACTGGGCAAAAGAGCGGGGAGGGGAGGGAGCAATGAAGAAGCCTTCTGCCACATGAGTATAAGCCAAGTGGCGATAGCTGGCGGCAGACGCCCTCAGCTGGAGCGAATTACGACACTAGGTTGGGGGGGGGGGGGGGAGGCGGTCTGCAAACCGCAGACCACCTGTTTGGTACTTCGGCTCCGGCTAGCAGCCGTGAGGCCAAACACTAGCCCTGCTGGCGCCCAGAAGAGTGCTTTAGCTGGGGATCTAGCACGGTGGCGGGCGAGAAACTCCGGACCATCTCCGCCCTGCCACCGCATGGAGTGGCAAAGCGTCTACCAGATATTGTCAAATCACTGCTGCTCCCGCTGTGCCGCGGCGCAGTCCCGGTCGGTCGACCGAGTGGACCGACCGAGTGGACCGAGCCTGCATGCGGAACGCCCTGGTCACCAGCCTTCGATCTCAACGTGGCCATGTCCACGACCGCGGCACCGCACCAGTGCGTGTAACAGTTCTCGTTAGCGACCAAGCCACCCCGGTTCCAAGGAGCCGAGCTACGTCTGCACCGGCTTCAGTATATACGCAACCAATTGCGCAGAATCGCCACCTCAGGTCGCGGATGCGGGCGGAAAGGGAGCGCGCGACCCACCTCCCGGCAGTGTCCAGCACCTAATCCGGTGGCCCGCCTCTCGGCAGTGTCAAACCTGACCCGATGACCCGTCTCCCGACAGTGTCCAGCACCTGACCCGATGGCCCGCCTCCCGGCAGTGTCAAACCTGACCCGATGACCCGCCTCCCGGCAGTGTCCAGCACCTGACCCGATGGCCCGCCTCCCGGCAGTGTCCAGCACCTGACGCGATGACCCGCCTCTCGGCAGTGTCCAGCACCAGACCCGATGACCCGCCTCCCGGCAGTGTCCAGCATCTGACCCGATGACCCGCCTCCCGGTAGTGTCCAGCACCTGACGCGATGACCCGCCTCCCGGCAGTGTCCAGCATCAGACCCGATGACCCGCCTCCCGGCAGTGTCCAGCATCTGACCCGATGACCCGCCTCCCGGTAGTGTCCAGCACCTGACGCGATGACCCGCCTCCCGGCAGTGTCCAGCATCTGACCCGCGGGCCCGACTACGGCAGCCTCCGCCGCAGACCGGACTGGGGTGCCCCACCGACGGGCCGGACTCGGACATCCTCCATCGACAGGTCGAACTCAGGAACCCACCACCGGCGGGCCGGGCTCCCCCCCCCCCCCCCACCTCCCCACCGACGGGCCGGACTCGGACACCCTCCACCGACGGGCCGGACTCGGGCACCCTCAATCAACGGGCCGGACTCGGGCATCCCCCCCCCTCCCAATGACGGGCCGGATTCGGGCACCCCCCATTGATGGGCCGGACTCGGGCGACCCCCGAGCGCGACGGACGTGTGACGGTTCCCAGGCGGCCGGGGCCGGCTGTAGTTCCCGTCCGGGGTCTCCGGGAGGGCGGGCCACCGGTGGATGTCGGCCGACCGGCCCACCGGCGGTCCACCTGGCGGCCCTGCCGGCAACGGCCGGACCCGGGCCTCCCATTCTCACACACCCGAACGCTCACAGGAGTTTTACAGCCAGCGGCGGGCCTGATTGTGTGCGATAAATTCGGGAGGAATTTTTATTGTTCAAATGACAAGGATCCGACCGCACATAGAGCTCATCATAATCGGACCGGGTGCAATGATTTAGGACTTCACACGGTCATCGGCAACGTATAATCTGTGGGTCATAAGCGACGGGGTAATTAAACGGAAATTAAAACGGCGTGTTCCCGCAGCCTCAACGTTACAAAGGAAACCACCGCAGCAACAATGAGCTGGCTATTTACAGCGGCGTCAACACATAACATGCATACGAAACATCCGACAGGGCATGGGACCCAGCATGACAAGGTGACGATGTGGGCCAGGATGCTGCCTGCCGCCTGCCGCGCCGCGCGGCAGTCCACCCGAGCCCGCTGACGGGGCATGACACCCCGCGGGAAACCCCACCTCGATTCCGACCGGCCCCGAGCGGCTGACCGGCGGGCCGGCGCCTCGCTGTCGGACTGACCGGCGACGACGCCGGGGCCCGGGGCCCGGGGCCAGGCCCGCGACGGCGCCGCCGCCGGCGGTCGGTCAGCCGGGCGCCGCGGCTCAGGCCGGGTCTGCTGCAGCAGGGCGGCCGAGAGCGAGCTGGGGCGAACGTGGGAGGGCGTCACGGCACCATTTTCATTCACCAGCTTAACAAGTCATGAGTTCAACGTGGGGAAAACAAGTCACATTTGTGGTCAGTGATTGTGATCGCCCTTGCAAACACAGCGTCGCCCAACGCCTTGGACAAACCATCAGGCGACCCGACGATCGTCCACCACACCAACAACACCAGCAAAACACCGCCTCCGTGTTCTGCTGGTGTTGCTGTTTTTTTTTCAACCAACAGAACATCGCTGAAACACGCGCCAGTAACCAAGACGAACCCGCTCTACCCACTCGACCATCAGCGGGCGCTGAGACCGTCGCCGCTGAGGGCGGGACACATCGCTCCCGCCGGGGACGCCGGTGTGTCGCGGCCGCTCGTGACGCGCCTGTTCCGGCTGGCGGCGCCGGTTGCAGCGCATCTGCGCGCGCCGCTGTCCGGCCGGTCACCGGACAGCCGCGTCACGGCCGCCGACGCGCCGGCCGCCGCGTGACCCGCGCGCCGTCGCCGCGCGCGCCGATCGGCCCCACCGGCGAAAGCCGCGCCGCGCACGACGCCGTCGCCGCCGCTTGCTTCACGGGCGGCGTTTGGCGCAAGCCGCGCGAGACGTGGTGCAACGGACGCGCCGCGGTCGCCGGCGCGGCTGCGTCGGCGCGCAGGACGGTCGGCCGCCGACGCCAGGCGACGACGACCAGGTCCGCGCCGCCGATGGAGAACGCGTTCCGCGGTGAAATGGGTCACGCACGGATGGTGGCCGGCGCAGTGATCGGTGACATTGACCGGGAGGGTGTGAACGGGCCCTGAGACTCGGGGACTTCCCTGGATGGGGCAGCGTCGTCTGACCACTGATCAGTGATATACGCCAGGAGTGTGAACGGGCCCTGATACTCGGGGACTTCCCTAGATGGGGCAGCGTCGTCTCATCACTGATCAGTGATATAAGCCGGGAGGGTGTGAACAGACGTCCGCAGGCCGCCTCACACTCGTCACTTTGCGTTACGTGATACTGCAACGCTGTGAGCGGAACAAAACTGAAAAGTAACGGAGCGACAAAAATTACTGACCGATAACGAAAAGCGGAAGATAGGAAAATGCCAATAATGAAGGTCCCATGATGATAATGATGATCGTGATAATAATGGCAATATCATGATGATGATCATGATGGATTAATGATGATGATGCCATGACAACTGCGGCATAATGGTGATTATATCATGATGATGATAAAATGATGGAGATTGTGATGACGAACCCATGATAATGGCGATGATGATGATGTCATGATGTTATTATGCTGCCACCCGTCACACACGTACGCCGCAGTGTGGGGCGCGTTTGGAAACCTCATTGATTATAACGCTATGCTACTTTTTAGTTCCGTTCAGCCTCGTATCGCATCGCATTGCATCGCAATGCGACGCAGAGTAGCGCAGCGCAACGTTAAGTGACCAGTGCGGGTGGTCTTGAGACGCGGGGGCGGCTCAGAACTTCTGGACGGGCTACCGAGGCTCCGGTCGGCAACACAGCCGGCAGTGGCTGCGGCAACAGACAGCTAAATGGGCAGCGGCCCTATTTCCGTAGGGACCTCGAATGACAGGACAGTCTTGCACGCATAAAAGCTGCTTTCATGGACGGTGCGGACAAGATTATTGGGAAATAACGTAAAGCACGGGTGCTTTGCTTTGTATGACGTGTGTTTTACAACAAAGCAGATGACGACCCGGGCCCACCACTCGATCAATGGAAAGATATGCTTCAAAGTTGGAGGCCATTCGAAAAACTGCGAAACTGTGATAACATGTTCGTCGCAAAAATATAGCATATACTAGACACACAGACGAAAACATATCGCCACAGGGGTTTACGAGATGCTATCTGACGGGAAGCTTAGAGGACATGTTTTTACGCGCGTAAGCATGTAACTGCACAGAATAAAACACTTTGACATGTAAATGTCATCGTGATTTTATTTGGTCTCTTCATTCGCGTTGACAGTAGTCGATTCACTTCCTAAACTCACGCGAAACGCAGTCATCCAAGGGCAATAAATCCGACCCTCCGCGATTGGAAGAGCTTCGTATCGTCACGGAATTCAAAATGAAATGGCTTTAAGGCTGCTTATAAATAACATGTGATAAAGCGGTCGGTCTGGAACTCTTCCACGCGCATTACATAACTGCTGACGCTGCTGTTGAGGCGTCGCATCCGTTTGTGGTCAGACTGACACGGGGTAGCGGATCCGTGGCACGGCGGACCGCGCCTCCAGGCAGGGGCTGGCCAGCTCCCTGGCGTAGCTGGTGATGGCGAATCCACACAGCTTGCACACGTGCTAGATTTACTGAATCGTTTAAGCGATGTTACACACGTTCAGTAATCAAGGTCAGGAAGTGCTTCGAAGGGTCGATGTTGGGAAGTGTTGGTATGAAATGACAGCAATGGACAAACACAATAATCAGAAAACAAATTATCGGAATGTGCAAAAGGGTTTATTGCTTACAACTAGCTCGTCATTTATCATAGTACCATACCCTTAGATGTGTATTTTAGCTTGTTACTTACATAGGTTAAGTCGCACGACTCCACTACTCCAGTGGCGACACCTCACGCACCCATAACCAGACTAAGCCGCGTAGAAAGAGGAGAATGTTTTAGGATTTAAGCCATAAGTTAATGGCATTAGTTAGCTCCATGGCACGGTGCGGAAAATAACTCTTCTTAATACATATCCTGTAGGCTATAACTATAAATCGTAATGACGGTAATGTAAGACGCTTGAAAATAGGTTCTATAGATGAAACATAAAATGAAATGATAATATATAAACTACCAAGAGTAATTGCAAAAAATGCAATGAAATGACTTTGTCATGCCACAAGTTAAGGACGCTTATGATATAATCCTAACATGTTTTGGGAATCACTAGAAGTACACAATATGATGCTCCTGTAAAACAACAAAGGACACATTTTCCACATTCTAACGCACAGACCTCTGAGAAAGAGGCCGTCGTTTGGCGTGCCAAAATAGCACAAAGCTACATCTTCGGGGTGTACCGGGGAGGTGAGAGGTGATTACCGACTGTGGTAACCAGCCGTTCGCGGGTGCGTGATCGTTTGAGGTCGGGGCCCGCGTGGTCACCGGTTACGGCGCCTAATCGCCTGGGGGCCGTGTGTGGGTGTGGTCGCTGACCCCCGCACTTGGCCGGCTCGGGGTGGGGCGCGTGTGCTGTGCGATCGCCGCTGGCGGCCACGGTACCTGATCGTTTGATGGCGCGGACGGCGAACGGCACGGCGTCCCAGGGTCGCGGCAGGTCCAGGAACACGGCGTCGGCCACATCTTCCAAAACCGAAACCCTCTCCGCACACGTCTCTGCGGGGGGGGGGGGGGACTCGCCGTCAGACGTCCAAACACAAGGGCCACAGTGGAGGCGCTCCAGGCCACACAGTCCCCATGTACAAACGGAGACGCGTGTTATTCTGATGTCGTCAAAGCTCAACTAGCTAGTGGATGAGACATGTGGACCCGCCCTAACGAACAGACTGTGCCCGGAGGCACCAAGTGACGGTTCCGAAGCGACCTCTGGGCAGCAACTGCCGAATCATCAGCATTCTGTAGCGGACAGGCTTGTCTGATTTGGATCTGTCCGCGGCTCTGCTAGCGTTTATAACCACACCAAAATACAAGTCTGGCCATGGGGACTGCGGAGAACAGATCAGATAACAGGAAAAGCCGGCCTTTCAGGCTCGGTCCCACTTCACGTCGGGGGTATGTGCAGAAGGGATTCGTCAGCAGTGCTGGAGTGCCGCTAGGGCCCCCCCCCCCCCCCCCCCCCCATTCCTTCCCCGCAAGCCCACCGTCCTCCTCTCTACATGAAGACTTCATCTAACGACCAGATGAGCCTGATAATTCATCCTCGCTTCACCACGGTCCCTTTCGTGACAAGGCTAGTCCGGTTTTCGGAGCATCTTTTTACGACATAAATAATCCTGACGCTAGGTTAATATCTGCAATAACACTTCACTTTTCACTCACACTTGACCTAATGCAGGAGAGAAAAACTTCAACCACACAAATGCACATATCCTTCCATTCTGCGACCGTAAGTCAGTAACGATGAGGCCGCCCGCCACGAACATCGGCCTCGTTGTAACGTGACGTTAACCAACCCTTGTGTTCGGCCGCGAAGTGATTAAATCACTTGCGTTGGGCCGTGCCGTCATAGTTCAACTTTGACCATGACGTCACACAGGCAGCCACATTCGGTCGTGAGCTGGGATGCCGCGACGGTCACCTGTGTTTGGCCGTGACGTCACGCATTCAACTCTGACCATGACGTCACAAAGGCAGCCATCTTGGTCGTGAGCTGCGATGCCGCAAGAGTCACCTGTGTTTGGCCGTGACGTAGTCGGCAACGCCGTGTGCGCGGAACTCCTCGCCGGCCAGCTGGCTGCGCTGCTCGTGGAAGTCGAACGTGTGCAGGTGGCCAGAGGGCGCTATGGTGCGCAGGATGGCGTGCGAGAGGGAGCCACTGCCGGTACCTGAAGCACGTGCGGCGGTCGTGAAGCACACGGCGTGCCAACCGACATCCGGTGAAATCCGTGGACTTGGAGGTCCTTCTTACGCAAGCGCTTCGTGTCTTACCTTTACCTTACCTGTCGCCTTACCACACCTCAACAATGCACAAATTCTAAGTAGCATTGGAGACGGTAGCACACAGACGATGATTGCGTCTTTGAAAAGTTCCAGCCCAACAGAAATTACACCAAGCCTGACCTGCCCATTACCTGTCCAAGTCAGTCAGTAGGCTGAACTCCCCCGCAGACCATACCACCCGGCCTCACTCCAGACCCTACCTCCAACTGAGTCAGCTGGCTCACCTGCCTCACAGACTACACTGCCTGGCCCCAGAGCACATGTCAGACCCCAGTTCCAACTAAATCAGCTGGCTCACCTGCCTCACAGACCACATTACCCGGCCTAGACGAAATTCTAGACCCCAGCTCCAACTGAGTGAGCTGGCTCACCTGCCTCACAGACTACACTACCTGGCCCCAGACCACACTCCAGACCCCAGCTCCACCTGAGTCAGCTGGCTCACCTGCCTCACAGACCACACTACCCGGCCTCAGCTCCAGCTGAGTCAGCACCATGCTAATGTCGGGCGTGTAGAGGATCTGCGTGCGGTGCGGCAGCGTCAGAGTCCACAGCTCGGG
Organism: Pollicipes pollicipes; assembly: GCF_011947565.3. Taxonomy (NCBI): domain Eukaryota; kingdom Metazoa; phylum Arthropoda; class Thecostraca; order Pollicipedomorpha; family Pollicipedidae; genus Pollicipes; species Pollicipes pollicipes. The sequence goes on along the minus strand of NW_023596921.1, from coordinate 8,343,489 downwards.
CGTCGGGTGCAGCGCGAACGCCCAGCCGCGCGACATCTGCACTTGCGAGCCGTACTTCAGACCTGCCCCACACAGATGGCAGCACAAACGTCACGCCAGGTGGCATCAGCACCCAGTGGACATTAGCGCCAAACCGGCTTCGCTACAGCGAAAGGTCCGAATCGATCAAGGAAAGTGTGAAGAGAGTTGAGTTGGTCAAACAGACTTATCCGCACAAAAAAACAACTTGAAAGCACTGTGGCATAACAACGTGGTGCCAAGTAATCGGATCACGGCGTCACTACCACATTGAGCCTGGTTTGAGAAGTAACTTTATTTTTACCCGCAGGACATTGGCGAGTTAAAACGACTGCTTACCAACAAGATCCTTCACCTTCAAGGCACCATAAACAGTTTGGAATATGTTTGGAACCATGTTGCCTTTTTTGTTCTTGACCTCATCTGATACATTAATGGCATGGATGTTCTTGATGTTCAGGTACAGAATCACGGTGTCTCCTAGCTCCACATGTGTCTTGTATTCTTTGAAACTCATTTTGCTCTGCTGAAAAACACTGGATATTACAGCACACCATTTGATTTCATACCTATCATAAACATGATACAATACAATCACATAAATTCACGAAGTTCAAGGAGTTAGAAACAACTACACTTCTAGTGGTTGATGAATTTTAACCTAGCATTTACAATCAGTGAGATTCAATTCATATCTGCGAAATGCAATCATGGCAAGTGCTGACCCTATTTCAACATCACTTCACACATTTCTGGCATGCGTTTAAGGGGGTGAGGAAGAAGTGGCACAGCCTGAATAATACAATTTGACAAAGATCAGAGTGATATTCATAAAACTTGATGTTCCCAATGAAGGTCATGAAGCATCTACATATGTAATGCCCAAATCTGAAATAACCACTAGTTGCCATGACAGCATGTTAAGTGTGCAAACATCTTTTCAGCTATCATGTGTATTTCTAACTGTAATTTTGAACTTCTCCGTATGCTTTTGTCTGTTTTATGCATGTTCAAAATTACTGACATTGCACTGATACATATTCAAATACATCTGAAGGAACACAAACAATATAGAGCTTACAATCCATGTAAGGTGAGAACTATCATAGTTTCAAGCATTACATATGCAAACTTGGTCATGGCTTCAGCATTCCAGATGATATATTTCATGCTAAAAGGCTCTTCAATCCTCATCTTGCTGCACAAAGTTTGTTGCTTTTACATGAACTCACCTGCCATAATCAGGCTAGAAACACCCTGTTGTAGTGCATCAATTTGCTTCATCCCTTTTTTAATAGAAAATGGTGTACATAGGTGTCATCCAATGCTAAGCACAGCTCTGCCACCCAAAAAGGCCTACGCACCACTAGCTAGCATGGCACTCTGGCCTCCTTGCCTTTGGACAGCAGAGCTGCGCAGGATGCAAAAAAAGTAGATGCTGGCCTGAAGTAACAGACTTTCGCCTGAGGTCTCAAGCTGTTATGTCTATGCAGTATGGAATATACAGTTTTCAAAGTTAACTTTCAATGTGTAACACATTAACCTTTTACTAAAAAAACAGAGTAGCTGTGACTTGATTTCAAAATTATGCCCCCAATGTACAAAAATGTGTCAAGCATACATTCCACACATTTTGCCTTATAGTGTTAGCTGAATTATTGGACATCATATTCAGGCCAAAACAGAAAGACAAAGAGGAGAAGTGCTCATGTTCTTTAGCTATGGAGCATCTGTCTGCCTGCATTGGAGTACAAGATTGTCTGGTGTAGGCAGGGTCTGAACAGAATTTTCACTTCCTCCCAATGAACACAACAGATGTGCGCATATAAATACAAGTGCTTACAATTACCAAGAATCTTTCATGCAAGACCACATGTTAAGCTTTTATAGACAAGACAATGGTATGCCAAATAAAAATTCCAAAAACAGTAAGGAGTGTCACACTCACATGTTTTGCAGTTCCCTGCCACAAGCATAGAATATGAAATGCTAGTTGCAAAATTTCACCAGCAAACATAAGCTGATCATCAGGAGTTGCTCCAGAAAAGGCTGATGACAGTCCTGGAGAAAAAAGGTAAAGTTAAAAAGATTTGATCAGTTTTTTTAATCTTGTGATTTTGCCTGATTTTACACATGCCTGCAGGCCATCACATACAAACAAAACCTTTACACCAAATTCATCCAGCTACATCCATTGCTTTTATATGTTTTCACACATTTCACATTCATTGTTCTCTACCCATTGGTTTCATATATTCTGTGTTTCGGGAACATTTTATATTTTGGACAAACGTCAAATTTTGCTTCATTACACCTCTTATTCTCCTGTAAGATCCAGACTTTAGAGGATAGCATGGCAGATTATGCTCACAAATTACCTTAGCAATGTCATATCTTCTGAACATATTAGCTATATCCACTGACACCCATACAATCATGAACCACAGTCAGAGCACTCAGATTTACTTCATGTTTACAATAAAATTATAGCTGGAGTGTTGCTGCTACGCAGGACATGTTCAGCGTGACGTGTATTTGTTAGTCCAGCCGGTAAGCTACATCGGGCGGCACACACCACGTGAACAATGTCGCACCACGATGCTATGAATAACGCTAGGTAGACAGTTTAACACTCAGCTGTATGAATTCTTAAAAATTTGACATGTCCGAGAAGTGAATGTGCCGACCTTCACACCTTTATACCGAAAACGCTACCGCCACCCACGTGACAATGCTGAAACGCAGGGATGAAACTCGGGGCAGATTCCTTTCAATTCAGCTTTCCGTGAGTTCCCGCGCATGTAAATGTTATTCATGCGCTATATTTGTGTGATATGGAAGCCTTTGTTGGTGTGGGTAAAAGTACTGGTTCTTTTAGAGCAGTAAAATTTGGGGCATTGCCGATTCCTATCATTCCCATAGCTCCCTGCGCCTGAGCTGCAGCACAACATTTCGCATGCCTTAAGCCCCTTTGTTTACTGAAATGCTGATATCATTCTGCACAAGCCTGCAGCTGGAGCGAAATTTCTTATTTCAGTTGGGAGCAGGGTCAGGGTCAGGGTCAGGGTCAGGGTCAGGGTCAGGTCTCCAATTTATCCTCCAACTTTTGAGAAGAATGTGGACGAAATCCGGGAGAAACACGTTTGTTGGCATCTGAGGGTTGGCTGAGAAATTATTTGCTGTTCAGCCCCTCACCCTTCACTTTGTGAAACTAAACTCCTGGTATCGGAGCTTCAACACAACGTTGCATCATCATGTTGACGAGTGTATGTGGCGTATATAAATTTGCCAGCTTCGGGTAGCTCGTCTCTGTATGACTTTGTCTACTTGATTCAGAAACATTTCAGGAGAGCTTCTTTCTATTCGTTGTTTTTATGTCGTATTATAGTGCACTTAAAATACCGCAAAACCCTCTTCTGGTGTGTCGCCGATAAAAACGTCCATGCTTTGGTTTGGTAATTCCTTGGACGTCACAGGAACGTCCACGTTTGTCTTAGGAGCCTCAACAGTCCCGAATCGGCGCATACAAGAAAGGCTGGCTAACATATTTCCTCAGTTAAATGTTCAGAGGCTGCACTATCTCCTGAGCGATCCAGTATGTTCGTTTTTGTCAAGTGCTCGCTTGTCGTAGAAGCTCTGAAAACTTTGGCTTTAGACTGCGTTATGTGGTGATCGAATCAAGGTAATGCATGTGGGAATCGGCACAGTAGCGACTAACTTGCGCGTCTGAAAAACCAGATGTCGAGGATGCGACTCCCTGCGGTGCCCCTCTCTCCTGCGGGCGAGAGGCTGGCGATTCTCTGTGGTGTCCACTCTCCTGTGGGCGAGAGGCTGGCGATTCCCTGTGGTGCCCACTCTCCTGCGGGCGAGAGACTGGCGATTCTCTGTGGTGCCCACTCTCCTGTGGGCGAGAGGCTGGCGATTCCCTGTGGTGCCCGCTCTCCTGAGGGCGAGAGGCTGGCGATTCCCTGTGATGCCCACTCTCCTGCGGGCTGGCGATTCCCCGCCGTGCTCGCTCTCCTGCGGGCGAGAAGTTGGCGATTCCCTGTGGTGCCCACTCTCCTGCGGGCGAGAGGCTGGCGATTCCCTGCGGTGCCCACTCTCCTGAGGGCGAGAGGCTGGCGATTCCCTGTGGTGCCCACTCTCCTGCGGGCGAGAGGCTGGCGATTCCCTGTGGTGCCCGCTCTCCTGAGGGCGAGAGGCTGGCGATTCCCTGTGGTGCCCACTCTCCTGCGGGCTGGCGATTCCCCGCCGTGCTCGCTCTCCTGCGGGCGAGAAGTTGGCCACACCATATAGTCTCAGCTGTTGCATGCGTCGTATAAAAGATTATGGCCGTGGCAGTACGTGCCGCCTTAGTGCTGCGGCGTCGTAAGCAGTGATTTTGGTCAGAGCAATTCGGTGTTATGCGTGCGCGGTACTTGAGGTCATAGCACTACGGAGTCGCTTTAAGGCTGTCTTTGAGACCGCGGTCTTACGGCGCCGTAGGCACCAGGCAGTAATTACCACCATATGCATCACAGAGACGTGGGCAGCAACAAAAACCATAGCGTTACGACGGCGTAAGCAGTAACTGAGGCCAGTGTCATAAGCGGAATACAAAAGCATAAAAGAGGGAAAGCTTATGTTGTTCGGCATATGGTGATCTATATAAATGAGTTTTTGGGAGTGCAATTTTCACATTGCATCAACTCATTAAAAATGAGTTGTGAAACATCTGATAGAATATTCAGCTGATAGTATTACCTCGGGATCTGGTGATAGCCATTGATTCAACGGTGGCTTTCTATACACCGTTGGGCAATCCAAAGGCCCTCAGCTTGCTGTCGAGCACCTGGGACTTCTGATCAGGCTTGTCTAATTTTTCACTGAGCATCTGGTCAGATTGATTCATCTTTGATCGATTTATTGCTCGCCTTTAGGCGGCCAACGCTTATTTCACCGTTTTTGTGTTCGTGCTGTTTTGTTATTCGTGCGTCTTTGCTGGACCTGCTGTAAAGCTTGAGGGAGGTTGTTGGCATTGCGAGCGCTCTGACATTCTTGGGGCTCCATAGCGTATTGTTCTGTATCAGCTCTTACAAAACTCGTAGGCATCCTACCTCCAAATTTCGCGCAACGCCGGACGCCGACGAGCTCGAACAACAGTACGTTATGGTAGGTGGTGTCCCGGAGTAGGTAACGTGTACTGCCGCCAAGCCTCGCGTTTTTCCAATGCTCTGATTGGCTGCCGTCTCCCATGGCACTAAATTAACACTCTCGCTTAAAATACATGACCGGGCCGCGAAACTCAACCTGGAATTTCTCGTATTAAGTCAGATCCATACTTCCCAACTCCTTGCTTCCCGGAACATAGCACTCTGAAGGGGTGTCGTTGCTTTGGTCTGCACGCGGCAAATTTCTACCGCACCAGTAATTTTGCGGGAATCACCAACGAGAATGCTTGCCTCCCTCTACTGATTCTTTGCCAGTATTTGTGAAAGGGAGTGGCGCAAAGCGTACGGACATGCAATGACCCCACTCCGCGGCCTGTTTTTCCCACTCGGCTGCACCTCTACCTGCACGGCGCCACAATTACTACAGTGCATTCTCCTCTGCACCGTAAGACTACACGCCAGCACTAATGATATTCAAATCTCCTAAAGCCTCAGCGGCAAAATAATTGCTCACTGCCAGTTCCAAGGCTTACCAGCGGGCACCGGCCATCAACGTAATCGATGTGTGCGCTATGTTTAGTACATCACCATCTAACACACACCAAAAGAAATTGGTTACATGCATATCTATGCCATGAACTTCAGCTGCTGCACATTATGGAAAAGTGCCGGGTACATAGCGATAGCTGGCATGATTAAAATGTCTAGACACTTGATTCAGTTGACAAACCTGGGTGCACCTGCCGGCCCGGATTTATAAATCTGTACCGGGCCCTTGGACACGATCATATTTTGCAGACAAGATAGACAGGTGATTTGGTGTACAAGCCGCGAACCATGGCAGCTGCCTTTTTGGTGTCTGCCTCACAGCATTTCACTGTGGGAGAACACGCCTGCACGTATCACGAGTGTTTATAATAACCTCGTTGATACTTTTTCACGACCCCCGATGCGGACCCCAGGTCTGCAGGTCCCATAGTAGCAACCTTTCCACACTAGTGGTTACAATGGAACAGGGCGATACTTAGGCAGCACGAAAGTGCAATGTAGTGCCTACATCTCTACGCACCAAGTGTCATGCATCTCAATCCCTCTGAGGCGGCTACTATCCCAGCCGCTGCAGCCCAGCCGTCATGGGGCCAATAACCGAAAACTACACACCCATCGGCCTCTCACGCCCTCGCATCTCGACCTCCGCCGAACGCTGCTTCCCACGTTGCGGCCCGTGCGCGGCCGCGCTCGCCATGAATGAACCTAGCGTCCGCCTCTCGTGCATCTCCGAGCGTCCGGCGGCGGCGGCGGCGGCGGCGGCGGCGGCGGCGGTCGCTCCGCGCCGCTCCCACGGCTCGGTACCGGCTCTGGGCGGCGCTCAGCACGCCCTGTGGTGACCCCAGTCAGCGTGACCTCTGGAGGCACCGTCAGGCAGCGCCGCCGCTCACCGCCGACGGGCGTGGCCCGCCCGAGGCCGCCGGCGGCGCCGCGCGGATCCAGCGCGGATGTGACGATAGCGGCGCGGTGTACGTTCACGCGCGGCGGAGTGGTTACGTTGGAGGGTGGCCAGCTCCTGACATGATGTGGGAAGGGAGCGGAGGGGATGCTCACTGCGGGCAGAGCGTCATCAGGGCCTTGGAGAGGAATTCAGGGCAACTCGTTGTGTGGTTTTGAAAGTGATCTACATCGCAGGCGATCAACAGTGCATTTGTTTCAATCGTGCATCCATTATACGCGAGTATTTTGAGTGAGTTGTGGCCTTGTTGTGTCGCGGCGATTCCAAATGGATTCATGGAGCACAAATATTGACTTTACGAATAAGATCAGAAACCTGTGTGCAGGCCAGATCAGAAACCTGTGTGGTGGCATGGTGCCTGCTGCACTGGAATAGTGCCAAGTCCTCGAGCCAGTTCGATCCGATGGTCGATTCTGATGCGTATGACTGCGTTGGCCAGCATCATTGGCAGACTGTTCGTTTGCGCGAGTTGTCCGATCAACGGTGTTCTGCAGGCTGGGGTGTTATGTCGCATGTCATGAGACGTTCGTTAAAACGGCAAAGGTTGTTTCCCGATTGGACGCTGGCAGTGTCACTTTGTGCGCTTTGGAGGCACGGGCAATGCAGAATTTCGGATGGTTTAACGTTAGGCCCTGGCGATGCATGCGAATTGGAAAAAATAGGAGTAAAAGGTCTCGGTGTATTGTTAGAGTTCTCGCCAATCATTCCTGGAAAGTGACGCCCCTGCTGAAAAAAAACACCCGTCACGTTACACATGTGTTTGAATATAGCATGGAAGGAAAGCATGTCCGCATTTCCTTTGCGCGTAGCGTAAAGGGACAAATCACATTGTCAAATGTTCTGGCGCTAGATATTTACCAAACATTAACGATCTGTATCAGGCTTTGTTTACACTTTGTCATCACTCAGGGAACTCTTTACGGCACGTGTTCCAGGTGACCCCGTTCTGAAGGGAGGCGGAGGTCGATACGCCTTGCCACCTCACCGATAACCTCGGCGTACGTGTCAGGTGCGATCTTCGCGCACGTGGCAGACAGCCCCATTGAAGTCACCGAGGCTCTGACGGCTCTTCATGCAGGCTTGCCATTTCAGGAACGCCGATAGGTAAGCATCACGGGCGGGGGTGGGGGAGCAGATCCAAAGTGTGAGCCGTTCACGGGCTGTCCGTCTTTCAGCTGTTGGGGCGTTCTCTGAAGTGGTCTTCGGCCAGAGTACGGCCATCACTGATGTGTGGTGAGCCACTCCGCCATGCTGGAGCCAGATGCTCTCCTTTTTACCCCCGGGCTATTGCTGTAATTGGCCCCAGACGCGCTCAAGCACGCCGCCGTGCCGCTCCATGTTGGTTGTGATTGTGGGGCCCTCTGCACGCTGGAAGAGCAGGAGGTCGACACGGCCGCTGGACCTCCTGCGGGGTCACGCGTCATCCTTGGGTTGTGCGGGAACTGCCAAGCTCTCCAGCTCAGTCAGGCGGCATCGAGACCCACATCAGGCGGTTGGCATGTTTACTGCCCAATTCAGGTGTAAATGAGCCTCTTCGCTGACACGGATGCGGTTCAAAACCGATGACTGGCTTCAGCCGTCGTCTTCAGCCAGATGCTAAATGCCATTCGGTTCTACTTATCGGCTTTTGCCAGTTTTTGGTGGACGGCCATTTTGTCGGAGCGTAGTGTGAGCTCATTTTTCAGAATCTGCGGCAGGGCTGCGTGACCGATGCTGACTTACTGGGCCATCTTTTGGAGAGACTCACATCACGCCACCGTTTTTATTTTATGGATTCTTATTATTGACTTTATGCTAAGTTCATACCGCAAGCAGCTCTGCTGCGTCGGTGAATGCCAGTCAAGCATAGGCGTAGGACCAGGTGGATGGCATAGGTCCATGCTCCTCCCACTCCACTCTGTATGTATGTTTGACATCAACTGCAAGCTTACATGAATGACATTGCTAATACTAACCTGGACGTAACACACAGACATAACTTGAACGCTCGTCTCACAATGCATAGCCTTAACATCTGCTGGGCATTAACGCTGTTTACCTGCAATATTGTTGAAAATCTTGCAACGGTTTCAGCATGGACTCGGCATGGGAAGCCTGTGCGCCGTTAATATTCCAACGTTACATCGCAGCACAATCCTATCGCACTACACTAGGACACAGGCGCTGCCACTGCCGCGAGTAAAAAGCTGAGAGGAAGCTCAATGCTTTTCTTGAGCGCTAGTTTCCTGCGACGCCTTTGGCGTGATGTTGAATGTTGCAAAAGTTTGTCGGCTGTTTGGCATTCCGTCTCCATAAGCTGACGGAACATAAGGCCATTGCTCCCTTGCAGGAGGTGTTGTTGTTTGCAGTCGGTTGCTTCTGGCTGCTACACTAGGAGAAGCTTTTAGCAGTCGCATATCTATCGCTCAACAAACCATGTCTGTGCAGTTGGACTTAGTTGAGCCATGGAACAGTGATCCATTGAACACCAACGACAGTTAAGCTTCAAAGAAGAAAACTGCAAGCTTACATAGTGCAACGGGTCTCGGTGGCTCCGCAAAGTTTCGGACTTTGGAGCCTCGCTGAAAATGTTTACTGGTTGTTCCTGTTTCTATAGAACGCCTTTATGAGCATTTCGACATTTCGGCATCAGTATTGACACCAACGGCCATCTCAAGCGTACGCAGAAGCAATCCGTGTGAATAGATGCATGGACTTGTGCTGCATGAAGTATCATTTTCTGAAGGTATGGCATAGAAAACATTTCCCGCTCTGACAGGGAATGTTTCGCATTTGAAGCTACTGAAGCAAGCATCATATATGATGAAACAAGCTCACGTTTAACTATTGGTTTATCTATATATCTTAAGTAGAACAGACTTCTAGACAACACAATTCATATGTTTGGTGAATATGCTCCTCGATCCGTCATTGTTTGATTAGGTCATAGTACCTTACGCAACATGATTGAACGCCAGCTGAAAATCGCATATCTGGAAATCGTGCTTACGAATGCCAGATATGAACGAATCAACCACTATATTTTGTTCTGGCCTTGATCGCCGTATGGGTTGTCGAATGACAATGATTTGAATGACGTTATTATGATGTTATGAATGCCTAATGTGACTGGAAATACTCCTTCCCGAAATACTCCCCCCCCCCCCCATTTTCGCGACCGTGAAGCTTAGAAACAAGAGGGATTTAGGTTTCAAGAAGGACAGGGCTGTTAACTGCACCAAAAGGTCGTCAAAGCGGCAATTTCAGTTCAAAACCCATCGAATGTGGAAGACGCTCTTAAAGCAGCCGTTCAGAAAGTTGTTGAGCTCTCGTAGCGCTTCGTGAAATAGCCTGCTCTATTTTTATTCGCATGCGTAGTGGGATAGGCTGAGCTAAATGGTCCGGTGGTAGTTGGACAGTCTGACGTGGGGACTGACAGCTGATGGACGTACAGCCGGCAGTCCTTTTGACGAGCCCTTCTGTGCTGCAGCTGTTTCACCATGGTTGATGATAAGTTGAGGATCTACTCAAGGGAGGCATTTGCTGAATACCGATAAAACTGGCGACGACAGACGCAGGTGGTACAACACAAAGTGTGCTTGCACATTAACTATTGTGGCCTTGATCTTATTTTGGGTCATTTATTCAATTATCTTATCGATGACCAAATTCGCAATACAATAGCTATTCGGCACACAGGCCCCCGTTGTTGTGCTGACTGTGGGTCTCTCATGAACTGACTCCACACTCCCACAACACACAAACAGGGCAACGCCTCCCGAGCGGGCCCGCAATTCGTTGATGACAACCACATGCACATACAGCGAACATCTGCTGCAGCCACCGTAAAATATGCTGGGAGCTTAAAGCTACCTACTTCAGTCCTCCCTTCGGTCCCATTCCTGCTCATGTCCTCACGAACACGAAAAATATCGAGACCAGTGCGGTGACGGATGCCACTCTAAGGCGTTGGTGAGGTGCGCGTTCCTCCCCGTTCAAGGCGGTTCGTCTTATTTTCCATTTTCCTTCCGGTATCGCACAGTGGACTCTGTGCTTGACAGGAAGATGCATACTCATGCCTCTCAGATGTCAGCTATGTCCTGGCGTCCGTCCGTGCAAACTTGGCCATCGGGTCCCCCGTCTCCAGCCGCCGAGGGTTATGACGGCGCGAACCTCGGTATTCCGGGGACGAGACGGCGGTGGTAGCCGTCCGGACGTCGGTCCAGGCGACTGCTGACCTCACGCTGACCCCGTCCCCGCCGAGCAGCGCGGCCGGTGACCACCGTGGCGCCCTGAGGCGATGACTGATGACCCGAAGATGTTGCCAGCCGGGCGGCTGGGACCACACAGGGGCTCAGCCCAGAGGATGTCGCATCCGTGGAGCCGGCGAGGGCAGCGACAGCCCCACCCGGTGACCCCACACCGGGGCCGGCGCCGCTGTGCCCGGAGCCACCGAGCCGCCGCAGTGATCTCATGCCCCTCTGCAGGGAGCGGGGAGAGGGCGGGAGCTGGCAGCCGGCGGGCCGCTGTTACCAGGGTGGGGTCAAAACGGGAAATTGCAGTGGTGATCGGGGGCTGTGCGGCTGAGGAACTCCACCACTATCTGATGCCGGGCCGGGAAGCGGTGTCACACCCGGAGGCGGTCAAGCGCGGTCAACAAAATATGGTGGACGTAATTCAGGGACGGAGCTCGCGAAATGCATACGGTGACAAAGAGCATCTTAAAGCTGCACAGTGCTGTAAGCTGCTATTGGTGGCTTTTTCGGTGATCTGTGTCTGAAATCAGGGCCCAGGCAAACATTGTGGGATAAAACCTATAAGCCTGCGAATGCTGACGCGCGGCAGTGCCTAACTCACCCGCGATGCAGAGGCTTCTCTGGTGGAAGCCATGCTCAGCGTCCGCGTGAGCCACCGCGCGAGTGAGGGGCGTCTTGATCACACGTCCGAGGCCGTCCCAAAGGCCGGCCCTGACGCTGATGAGCCGGGATTCTCTCCGCGCTCTTCCCAAGCCACGCCAATATCCCACGGCCGCCGCCGGCTTTTTTGCCATTTCCAGCATCCCTCGATAATTGCAGAGTTCGTCAGCCGTTCCGAAGCGGTGCCTTAATTATCGGCTACACGGGGAGGTGCCGCGCCGCCGCGCGGCTGTCCGGCTCACCCTCCGGCCGCCATGGGACGCGGCGGCCTGTGAGAGCCTGGCCACGGCACAGCGGCCTGACACGCCGGCCAACGATCACGCCGGCTCGGAATGTCACGCAAGGACGCACCCGGGCTTTAGACGCGTGCCCATCCCCGCTCAAGCAGCTAATCGCCTAAATCAGACACCAATGGGTTGTGAGAGGCCTCGGACGACGAAAAACACGCGTGCACGCGAACCGGCGAGGAGGATGCATCGCGGTCTCGGACCGCCTCGGAATGGGGATGGCGTCTATCGGGTGGAAGTGCATTCCTCGCAGTCGTTTAGCGAGCGGGGGCGTTGTGCACGCGGGCCGAGCTATTCGGGCTGTCGCGTTCGGCCCCTGTTGCCAGGGGCACATCTGGGCGAGTTGCCTGCGGGGGCCGGTTGCCATGACCACGGCGCGCACATCGTTGGCACAGTGTGCCCCTCTCGACAGGAACCCGCAGATCCCATTAATAACGCAATCGCTGTTTACCCATCCCAGGATAGCAGCAGCCGTCGGGTTCACACGTGACTCACCGTACACCGGGCCCACGGCAAACACGGCCACGCGGGCCGCGCGTATGAGCAATGACCGATCCCTGCTATCTCAATACACGCGCCGCGGCCGGGCGAAGCCTGAACACAGGCCAACAGCGCCACTGTCATCGCTCTGTGTGTTGCCGTTGGCCCGGCGCGGGCGCTGTTTTCTGGACAGCGCCGTAGCCGAGGCCGCTACCCGGCGCCAGGGATCAACGTGCCCGCAAGTTGCCGGCCGCCGCCGCGCAGCTCACTTTGAGGCGACCGAACAAGCCGGCAACACCACGCGGCTGAACGCGTGCCGTTGGAATGAACAGGTGCTGTGAGTGTGCGACTCATCACGGCTGCTCCCTGTGTAAGGAGGGGTGCTTTGTGCTTAATCAATCTTGCATGTCCGAAATGTTTTCGGGTGCTTCGAATATTCGTGCGGAAATATCCATGCCCGAGGCGGTTATCCCCTTCACGTTAACTGCCCGCAGAAAACATACTATGCTGATGTGCTTTGCAAATTGTAGGTTGAACAGTGCACCACGCCTCCCCAACAAAGCATGCTTTGGTCTGCTTCGTACAAAGAGACTTCGCAGAAGCCTTGTGGTTCCAGCACTGGACCAAGGTTCGATGGCTATTGCCAGAGACGGGAAACGGTCAACGTTTACGCATATCTCGTAGTGTCCAAGTTAAAACGCTTTGCGCGACACAAAACCCAGATCTGTGGGTGTTTGGATTGGTTAGTTGTTGCTTTCTGGCTCATGAAGCGGTATTTACCAGAGCGGACGCCGGACCCGAACACAGTAAGCTGCCTCCAAGGCTCCCCCCTCTAATAGGCACATTAGCTTCATTGAGCTTACACTAAGCAAATGCACCTAGCCGTCTCGTCACTGTCAGGCCGTGACCCTCACCTGTTGCAGGTGTCAAGAAACGCTTGTGATCTTTGTCTCGAGTTTCACGGAAACAGTGACCACTCGATGGCGCACCGCATGCAACGAGGATGGGCCGCCGCCAGTCATGCGTGGCGGGAGGAAGCAGGAAGTGAACCGGACTGACAGCAAAACGCTCCCGGCGTGAGGAAACAGCCCACTTCACCTTACATTTGTGACATGAAAAAACAACCGACCATCGCCTGTGTTCGACGCGTCAGGAAGTGATCGAATACCGTCAGATCTCATGACAAGGGGAAGCGACCGGCCGCAGCCAGGCGCTCGTGACTTGAGAAAGCAGTCGACCGCACGTGTCGCGCCGCGACGTGACGTGACGTAGGTCTCGTACACTCTTAAGTACCCGTGAACACCCGTTGCATCGTATACGCATGAACATTCGTGACGTGAGAAGGTGACCTCTTGACACCGGAGTGGCGTATGAGTGACACAGAGCAGCTGACCTGACCGAGCCCGACTCCGGCTCCAATGTCGCCAGAGTATCGCACCTGGTATGGATCAGCTCGTGAGCGCGCCAGAGAACATGCCGTCACCTTAGCGAAGGAGAGACGCTGCTGGCGCGTGGCCCTTCCGCTTGGTTGCCAGGGGAGTGAAGCGCTCCTGTTTATTTACCTTTCTGCTCAGCATATCGTTAACAGACTTCATTAATACAATGATTAATTTGGGGAAAAAACACAGGAGAGCACTCAAGCAGAAGATGCCACTGACATCCCAACATGAGTTTAGAAACGTGTTTAGCATTTACACATGATTGCGTATCCCAGCTGTGGAATGCATCAGTCCAGAAAGAGATTCTCCAGAATTGCTATCAAAGAAGTCAGCTACGATAGACAGGTACATTGTGAGCAAAGGCGACATTTTTTTACCTTTGGCGACACATCGCACCTTGGCAAACATATTTGATTTTAAGCGTGTGCATTCTTGGTCCATGTTCTGCCACCGTGTTAAGCATGATCATGTGCAGTCTTGCTTAGTGTAGGTCGATCGGGATAGCATGTAAAGAGAAGTCTCTGAACGGCCTTTAAGAGACGATTTTTAAACGGATCATATTAATAGGCCACTATCTAAC
>NW_023596921.1:8128511-8329033 GCF_011947565.3 Pollicipes pollicipes | reverse complement strand
GTGACAGGAAGCCAAAGGGCTCATGCTGGTGGCAAATGCCCGGCCGAGTCCGTGCCAGAGAGTGACGTTTTGCGCAGGGTGCGTTCCAAACATGGATCCCAGAGACGTTGTGAGAACAGATGCCAACGCCGCCGGTTGAAGCAGGCGGGATCGATAAGTTATGCTTGTCATACAAATTTGAGCTCGCGTCGGCCTGAATTTCGGCGATAAACATGGACCCGGCAGCGACGAATTTCGAATCACACGTAACTTCACATCCCAGTGAACATCGGTCTCTGGGGCGTCTCGATGTCTGGTCGAGCTCGACTACGTGTTCGATGAATAGAAAGCAGCCACGTCGGCACTGGCAGCAGCGAGAGGCCGCCGCAGCACAGTGCGGACCGCCGCCAGCGGCAGCTCGCACTGACCGTCGTTTCGTTAGCGTTGCCCGACAGGTCGATCTTGCTCCATTCGGCAGTCGGGGTCACGTGGTCGGTACGAGATCACGTGACCGATGAACTCGCCGTTCATGGTGGAGGCATCGGGCGGCCTCCAGACCACCTCTATGGCGTCGGGCCCCGGGCTCAGGGTCTGGATGACCGTGGGCTTGCCACTGGGATCTGTCGAATGGCGGTGGGAGCGGGTTTTGAAATAGAACACGAACCCCTGGGGAAAGCGATGAGCTGCAGTGATCACTGGTTATCTGGGGCCTTTCATGCATCGGCTTACTTTGCTTCAAAGTAAATTGGACGGTCTGATGAGGTTAGGTTCTGGCATGTAAGGTATAGTTCATGTTATTAGAGATATGCAGAAAGCAGTGTCGAATCTCGAGCAGGTGCTGAGGCGATTTGTACTGAGGCAATCGCGGTGTTAGCATTTTTGGGGCCTTACCTGTCGAAGAGTTGAATAGTTTGATTCTGATAAAAATCAGTTTTCTCATAAAAAGACAGGTTATCTATTCATTGCCAAATAGCAACCGAGTGTTATGTTCCAAACGTTTCTGTGACATTTCAGTCCAGCGTTCGGATGTCTTGGACGTCGGCATTCTCAGAAGCTTCCGTCAGCATTCGCGACACTAGCTAATACGACAATCACCGGCTGCTGGTGGAGCGGTCACTCACGTTCTCGGTGCGTGACCATGGGGTATGAGGGCTCGCTGGGCTCGCTCCTGCCCACCCTGTTGACGGAGAACACTCGGAAGCTGTAGGCGGTGAACGGCAGCAGGTCGGTGACGTTGAACATGGTGGTGATGGCTGGAATCTCCAGCTCATGCGTCTGGTCCCAAGGACCCGCGGATCAAATACCCTGAAAAAACGCACGTAACATCCGTAAAACCGGGGCTCGCGATCTAATCGTATGGTTCTGAAGCACAGACAATGGTTTGCCGAGCTGGCTTAGGCTCTAACCATCAAAGATTTCAGGTATGATGGATGTACGACGTCAACTTGCAGATTATTACGTCATCTTCAGACGTGCTTCGTAAGCAGCACGGCCATACGCGAGATGGAATAGCCATATATTATTGTACTATGCAGAGGCCTATTGTGTATGGTAAACATGCATCACACATGCATTGTAAGCAGCACGGCAAAATAAATGCAATGAAACTGATAACAAGTTGCAACACTATGCGATCGTCTCAAGACGTGACGTACCGAATTGGGCAGCATCAGTGTCAGCCTACCATCTATCTTGCAACACCAGCAAACAATATCAACAGTTGAACCATCTTACCGCTGCAGATAGTTCTGTTCAAGATGACATCCAGGCAAAATCAAACATTTTCAAACAACTGGCCGCAAAAAATCGCACACCCAACGTGTGCGTGGCAACGAACACCATACAGGCACTGCAACTTGTAAGCATACACCCCTCCAGCCTGCTCTGGTCCCGGGGACACATCACCGTCTGACCTTCTCCGGCCTGACGTACCTCTTCTGCAGGACATAGCTGAGCGGCGGCGTGTCCGTCTCCGAGTAGCGGGGCGCCCAGGAGAGCTCGCCGAGCGCGAGGTGAACCCCACCACGAGGGGCCGCTGCGGCGCCGGCGGCACGTCTGCGGCAGGGCGCCAGGATACGGTATCAGTCACCGGGGCGGGCAGCATGCAGGGAAGCGCGCGTCGACACGGCCTGGACCCGCACTGCGTGCACGGCTGGACTGGCCGCGAGAGCGGCACGTCTGCCGGCCCGCTGCCGCGCGGAACGCACCGTCGCAGGGCCGAGGCGCCCGCCCGCCGAGCTGCTGGTAGGACATCGTGAATGGACATGTGACACAATGTCCAGCTCGGGCGGTATGATTCGGCCGCAGGTGTCCCCCGGCTCGGCCGCGAGGTCAGCCCCATCCGGCCAGCCGCGCCGATGCGCGACTCACGAGTCAAGGTTAACCCGACTCTGCCAGCCCGCGGCCGATGCGCGACTCAGAGTCAAGGTTAACCCGACTCTGCCAGCCCGCGCCGATGCGCGACTCAGAGTCAAGGTTAACCCGACTCTGCCAGCCCGCGGCCGACGCGACTCAGAGTCAAGGTCCCGCTCGGCCAGCCCGCGGCCGATGCACGACTCAGAGTCAAAGTCCTCCCGACTCAGCCTCGCAGACGCGCGGGCCCTAACCGGAGGCTTATCCGCGGAACCGCCGGCCGGTCCAGCGGCCATTAATACTGCGGACAGGCGGGCGCGTGCACCGAAGGTCCTCCGCCGCCGGTGCAATCCTCTTACCACTCGCACCGGGGGCCCCGCCGAGAGCGCGCCCTTTGGTTCGGCGCGCAGGCCGTCTCCAGGCGGCCATTCGGCTTTGGTTATCAGCCGCCCCCCGCGGGCGCGAGGCATGTGAGTGTGCGTACCACCGCCAGTGATTGTGAGTTATGGTAGGCTGGTGCCACACAGGCAGCTCAGATACTGCTGTCACAGGACACGAGGCAGTGCATGTGCAAGGTGGGGGCTCATTTACATTGGTCCAACTGCACTAAAATATGGGACCCATAATGCATCGAAAGTGCAAGTCTATAAATACACTGAAAGCCCGTTCAGTCCTTTGCAAACATAATCACCATGATATTAATCACGAACGTATGACCATGAAAAAGAGAAGAGCAGTCATCACAAATGAATGCAAGGGACTAGTATCAGCTGTGCATGATAATGAACAGCGGACTTGGTTAGCTCGGAGCATGAATTGACATTTTAACATGTTTACCTTATGGCTCAAAAATGTTGGCGAGAGCTGCCACCAGCACAAGCATCACTTCAAGCTGGGTCGCATTCTAGGCCGGGCCTACTTCAAGCTCAACTGCTGCCATAAGGACACGTTGTGTGGTGGTCAGCCAGAGAGCATATGTTTCCAAATCCCAAACAAATACGCCCCATTGCGCTATTGCTGGGCTTTGGCGCTATTGCCACTATTGAAATTTAGCTCCTGCCCTGAAGTGTTGGTCTGTGGGAATTCGCTAGTCCGTAATGAACTGAATAATGCCGTAACAACGAGAATAATGAATTGCCAAAAAAAGTCTTAATAACACATCGAAAGCTCTAATTATCCATAAAGCCGCAAGTTGCCACAGGTGGACAGATCCAAATCCAATTTTGACGTGCAAATAGTATGTGTTGGTAGTGATGAGCAGGCAGTCCGATAGCAGGGCTCCGTGAAAATCCCTATTTGGGCTTGAAAATGTGAGCTAATAGGGATGATTTCGAGAGGATAGTTCTGCAATTAGAATGTGACGCCAATCTGGATGCACAAGTGTGTGGTCCAATCACGACATCAAGGATGATGCTCTCCGTTCACTTCTGAGCGGCACTCTGCACACATCTTGACGTTTCGTTTATTGTTTGTACCGAGGACGGACGTGATATCGACCCGCACTAACGAGCTTGACGATATCCCATGGTCACAAATGGGAGCATTCAACACATCCTAAGCCGCTAACCCGTGTACGCGATCGCGTACCGCTGTCATGCCGCGACGATACGGGCCATGGGACGTCATGGTATGCAACTTCCGGCTGGTCGTGCAAAGGCCCCAGAAGAACTGTGGGCGAGGCTCAATTAACATTTTACACGGTGTTTCTTTGTCGTTTCGTCAGGCTGCGCGGTTTCTTTAAGCGAGCTGCGCGTCGGTCACCGCGGAGCCAACCTGCATGTGTGAGAGGCGATCATTATCAGGAGATACGCACTGCAGCAGTCTGAGCCTGCGGAGCGAGCCGTGATTGACAAGATCTGGCATCGCGCTGTCGTCCCTGAAGTGTTATGGACGAGGTATCTTTCGCACTCTAAGTGGCAAACTTGGCCGTCACCCTCTGGAAAGAGCGCTACCCGTCACGTGATGACAAAAGTTCCGGCGTCTGGACAGCTCCGATGACGCAAATCGAATTAATCAACGGACAACGGCGACGGAAGAAGAGTTATACTCTCCAAATATCCAGCAAAATAAGACTCGCCCAGTGTGAAACAGGGAAAATACGAGTGACACACAATGCACCAAGAAGCCGAGCTCAGTATTAGAAAAGTCACACAAATAAAAAGGTCACAAAATCAGGAGGGTGGTTTCTTATTGAGTTAAATGGCTTTATCCTCCCCCGCCCTCTCCCCTTCAACATGGGCCTCGGGCCCTGAAAATAGACTGGGCCAAATTCACGACGAAGCCATTTTGCTGGTGCATTTTGGGGCAGATTTCGCCATTTTGTCACTGTTTAGCCCCCGCGAACTCATTTTGGGAAACTACGCCCTTGATCGCATCAATCCAGCTTTAAATTGCTCGCAAACTTTCTTCGTGCCACAAGCATCATGCAACTGAGTGCACTTCCCACAATTTGTAACGTTGGAAGTAAACGCACATAGCTTTTCTTACGGGGATAAAACACAGCCAGAGACATGTTTTTGATTTAGCTTAGGAAAAACGTACCACGACCTCTCGGCTGTCTAAAGGCGGGTAACTTTAGCGAAAGTTACACCCATCCAACATGTGCAAAACAGTGCATTACACAGCTAGCACCGGAACCGTAAAACCACCAACTAAAGCTAAACAAAGCCAGCGGGAGGCATTTTACGTTCTTCAGCAGCGAACCAATGACAACAATTTCGTGTGCGACTTCTATCCTGTTTATGCGACGTTGTCAGTGGCCGAACGACTCGGATATATCCCAAAGGAGATTTGGCGCAAGCCGAGAGCTGAACCAAATTTGGTGCGATGGCTTTACGATGTCGTAACGGAGGAGATGGCCCCGCCCGGACCCGGCCGTTTTTATGTCAGATACTCAGACTGTAGCGGGGGCTCTGGCAAAAAGTGACAGATGCGTTTGGCGCCATATGCAGCATAACAAAGCGGACCTGCAGGCGCTACATTAGGCTTATGTGCTTGGAAGAGAACACAGCTTCTGTGCACAAATCAACGCCATTATATTTTTATCCACAAAGACAAAAGTATAGATTTCGCTGGGTATGAGCAGAGACATGCTTTGTGGAGCCTGAGAACCCAACAATTTAATATTTTGGCGTTGGGCCTGTAGCCACGCGTGAAAAGGACATCGAAAAGTTCAAAGTTACTGTTGGAGCCGTCTCCAAACATTTTTGGGAAGTTGTGTCCTGAGATGATCATATTAGCGGCCCCTAACAGGAACGACAGAAGAATGCTCTTCGCTATTGCTGACGCAAAAATTCCCGAAATAGCACGATGCTGCCTTGTTATCCCACAGACGCCCGAGTCACACGTGTCGCCCCTATTAGGCGAGATTACAAGGGATTCGCAGTGATTGATCACATGCATAACCTTTCAGCGCACGCCTTTATCCCAGGGCTGGCAGCCGGGCGCTATTCCTGCTAAAAGGCTCGTATAGTCGGTGACGGAACGTCTCTCCGAAACCGACGCGAGCACACATCTTGCCGCGAAGGACCGAAAGAAGCGCGTGGCCGTGGTTCCCGCACACACACACACCTGTAAACTGGTCATGAAAGCTGTCATGAATGTGCGTCGAACATATGATCGCGGACATGCGACCAGTCTTCGTGATCTCCCAGCCATACACACGCGGGCTCACCCCTCACCCCCACCAACCAGCTCCGTGCCGGGGCGCGAGTGGAGGACGCGCCACGACAGCCAACCCGCGCCCCTCCGCCGGCCGGCCGCCGCCAGCGACAGCCGCGCCCAGATGCCGCATTCGGCGCCGGCGTGTTTCCCGCATTCGGTGCAGTTGTACAGGTGTAGGCGCCACCTGCGCCGCCGCCGGGGCGCCCGGGCACGTGACGCCCTACGGCGCCGTGCGCCCCTGACACGGCTCGGGCGGGCGGCGCCGGAGACCGTGTATTACCGGCGCGGCGGCGGCGGCGGCGGCGGCGGCGGCAGCGGCGGCGCAGGCGGGCGCCAGGAATGCACGCCGCGCGGGCGGAGGAGGGGGGGGGGAGGGGGGTCGGCCGTCGGCTGTTCTCTTCCGGGTCCTCTGCGTCGGTGCATTCCGGCCTGTCGGGAGGCCTTTCCGCCCTGTCATCGCGCCAAGTCTCCATGCGTGTTTACATTGTCGCTGGCGGTACCTCTGTCGGTGAGCTGGATCCTGGGCAGGTCAGGCCGGGGACAGAGTCGGCGATCACTCCTGAGTGGGCTGGATCGCCAGCCTGTTCCCTGCAGCTTCAAGGTGGCTGTTCACAGCGCCACGCTCGTTTTGTGCAGCGCGGGAGTGGGATCCGTGTTTTTGACGGCGTGAATGTCAGATGTTACCAGGAACTGCACCAGGAGCCAGGATATGGCCGTGTGTGTCACCGCAAGAGGCGTGGTGTGGCTGTGCGGTAGATTTCGGCGGTGCGTAAAACAACTCAGAGTTGTCTAGCTCACAGCGCTGGACAATTTTCCCCACATCTAGGGGCATTCGTGACTGTCCAATCCAGCACTCGTCGCGGATAATATCTTTGGTGAACCCCAGCCTAAAATCATCCGGTTCAAATGTTTCAAATACGCCCGTATCGAATTAATCGCGCATCAATCGTGCCATTAGTTTGGTATTTAGATTTTGGGAAACATCATCCACTAATACAGGGATATTTACAAAGCAAACACCGCGAAGTGTTCCCATATTTCCAACTGAAGAACATTGGGACAACCGATCCCATCCGCTATTCGAAATGACCTGCGGGGAAACACGCACAGCACAGCTGGCAGTACGACTCACAGTGCTCCAAACATGTCACCCAGTCCGCTCCCAAACCATTCACCAACTCCTGTCGGCAGGACGGGCAACTTTACCGAGCGGGTGAGCGTGTCACGCCCGCGCGCCACGCGAGGCACCCCACGACGTTCAGCACCACGCTGATCGGCTCGGCAGCAGCAGTAAAGTCATGTAGTTATTTGTATTTGTAGTATTGGGTGTATTTTCAGCGCTCGGCCTCCGAGGCCGGGACCTATCTGATTCGATTCATTGCTGCAACTAGAACACAAACGCAATGCCCATAAGCTGCGGTGCACCACACCTAGGTGAGACGAGTCACCTTTTTTGGCCGCAAAATCGCCCACACTCGGTGCGGTAACGCCACAAGGGCGCACAAGTGCGCATACCACCAGATGTGAGCTCGTGGCGCAAGCGGAGGGTGCAGGTGTGCCACGACACCCGCCGCAGCGTTCCAGACGCAGGTTTTCACGGAATCGGGGCAAAACGTGACTCATCAATGCCCCCTTCCCCGCCCACCGCGCAGGCGAGCATAGAATCGACGCGATGCGAAGTGAAAATCGCCTATTTGACCTTCTCAGCTGTATAGTTTAGGAGCTGTCAGGAACAAGGCCTTGGCGGCGAACATTCGGTGGGTGAAACGACAAACTCAAACTCCCTTCTGCTGAAATCAGCACCATGAGGAAGCCGTGCCATGCAGACACCACTCCGCGCGTTGCATCCGGCGGTATAGGCGGTGCGCGGTTTCAGCCCATTACACTAGGGAAACTGTTTATCTGGACCCCCTCGAGCCTCAGAACTGACATCCCTGTGCAGGTCTTAAGCATCACTTTACATGCAGGCATGCCCTGCTCCGCACCGTCCGATGTAGCCGTCCGGGCTCGGCTACATGAATGTGTTATTCAGGTTGCTGCCGCTCAGAGCCATCAGACTGATTTGCTGCTTAGCCTGCCTTGGAATCGCCGCCCGCACGCCCCAGCTTCCTGCTGGGTATGCACATCAAGTTCACAAGCCGGGGTTCGCATGTATGTTAGCCAATGGCAATTCCTCTCGTGGAGATATGTCAATATTATACGTGACCGGTCACGCCACGAGATGCCTCAAGGGGCAGATAGCCGGCATTTTTATACCCGTGGAGGTGAATCACGTATTGCGCAAGATTAATACAACCTGCGCTTTTTACATATCACAATAGGTATTTATTCCCATGCACTTTAGATGTAATAATGTATACGCCAACAAACACAATTTATGGCTGGCGGCTGGTGTCAACACCCTTGGCACGTGGGACATAGTGTCATTCTGTCTAGTTGTTCCGCAATGGCAAACACCTTTTCAGCGATCATCTTAACACGTCCGCATCACCATAGAGACACTGTAACCAGTCTTCACATGATGTACATGATTCCGAAGGTGGACTACCTCTTATTACCCTTACCCTAGCTTCCGGCCACA
Organism: Pollicipes pollicipes; assembly: GCF_011947565.3. NCBI lineage: Eukaryota > Metazoa > Arthropoda > Thecostraca > Pollicipedomorpha > Pollicipedidae > Pollicipes > Pollicipes pollicipes. The sequence goes on along the minus strand of NW_023596921.1, from coordinate 8,320,458 downwards.
AACAAGTGGCGATGGTAAGCCATCGCCTCAATGACTAAAACTGCTGAGGCTATTTTCCCTCATGATGTTCAGGCCGCCGACCGCTCGGGCACATTTCATACCCTCCCCCATGCTGCCACACCTGGAGGTCACGCCGCCGCCGCCACTCACCTTCGACGACCACGGTGACGGCCTGCGTGGCAGGCGCATCGTTGACGGTGCACTCATAGACGCCGGCGTCGGCGGCGCGGACTGGGTAGATCTGCAGCTGGAACGTGGGCAGCACGAGCCGGGCGCGCTCCTCGGAGCGGCTGATGGTGCCGTCCGGGCCGTAGCGGGCCACCGTCAGCGGCTCCTGCGCGCCCCGGCCGCCGCCGCCGCCGCCGCCGCCGCCGCCGCCACAGCCGCGACACCGCCAGGTCACCGTCGCCCGGCCGACCGCCTCCGAATGACGCGGACACGAGAGCGTCAGGTTCGAGCCCGCCAGCACTGTCTTCGTGTTGCCCCCGGCTGCAACGGAGCGAGGCACGCGTCAGCAGGGAGGGAATGGAGAGCAGGGCAGGTCAGACGGTGGAATCATGCCGGCAATACGCGGCAGCCGCGACCTCGGAGTGCAGCCGGGTCATGACGCATGCCTCGCGGCGGTCGGTAGGAGTGCCGTGCAGGAAGGCCAGATATTTTCGGGCTGACCACGCTGACAGACGCTGATCGATGTGGTTCGCACGGTGGCACGACTTCCTTCCCAACTTTCCGCTTCTGGCCAGCCAGGTAAATTGCTTGATAATAAAAATATCGATATTTTCCAGTCTGGCTCGAGGATAAAATCACTGCCATTCTCCGTCCATTGTTTCGTGACTTGGAGGCTGTTGATAGTATCGTGCTATCGAAGGTCTGATAATGACCGCTGATCAAACTGGCATGCTGTGTAGCGTTTAAGAGGCCGATGCCCAAGCAGGTGCGTACCTCATTTGCAGATAAACATTGTGATCGCAGTGAAAAACATTGTCAGGTCATTGCAACAGTGCTTTTTTTTTAGTAAACAGGAGGCAAAGAGATTTCGCTGTTTAAAGCGAGGCGCGGGCAAAGACGAAGCGAATCTTTGCTCCGAGCCGCTGGGTAAGTCTTGAGCTGCAGCTCCTTTAACGCATAAATGGTCAGAGCAAAACACAGTCTATGGTGCGGAACTGAAGCCGTCGCGACCGCCGAACGTCCGTGCGCTAGTCCAAAGAGGAAAACACGCATGCGAATGCGTGCTGCACACCAAATTGGAGCATGCACGACGCACTGTGCGTACTTACATATATACATATATACACTATCCAAAAATATGTTCGTAATTAACCAATCGATACAAACATTTTAAATGCATGTCTTCTAAGCCTTCCAGATCCTGACTGTTGATAGCTTCCTCCATGTTTCACAGCCTTTCCAACACATTCGAACAAAAAAGCTGGGACAAATACCAACCGACTTGTCTCCAAAGATGATGCTAGAAAACCGAAAAAAAACTGTTCATTGCGATGTGTTTCACGGAAGAATGTCGGAACAGATTCCATTGTTGCGGCCATTTATTTTCGTTTTCCTCACAGCGTGGCATGCCCTGAAGGAAATTGCCCTTTTGGACATGCAATTTAGAGCAATGCAGCTGACCCACGGGACCATCGCATTTTAATCTTGGTTACTTTCAGGTCGGGCTGATACTGAATGAGCTTGACTGCGCGTTTCGCACGAAACGTTTGATCATATCGTGGGACTTGAGTGTTCGAAGTGGGATTGCACTCCGTTCATCGTTGTTATATCCAGCACCCGCTCTCTCTACACCCATCTATCCGTCCCCCTGTACCCAGCTGTATCGAACGTTGGTTTTCTCCTCAACATTATGGGGACATGTCAACGCCACAATCCGCCAGAACATCGCCCCGGGGTCTCCGGAGCACCACGAACGCCTCGTAGTCCGACAGTACACCAGTTTTAATAAAGTGCGGAAGTTGCACAGGCTTTCCAGGAAACAGCTTGTATCCAAGCCAGGGCGGTGTCTGTGATGAGCACTGGTTGCGTTTTCTGTTGCGGGGCACCTTCAGTCCCCGACAAAGCATTATATATTAAAATTGCTCTCTCGGCCACTTCTCACAAGCACCGCTAGCGCTAACACACAAGCGATAACGCTAGTTGTTCCTTCAGCATCGGCCAGCCATCTCGAACGCTCGTCGGCACCCGCACGCGGCCGGCTGCGTCGGTCACAGCCTGCACGCTCTGCACCCCACGGCGGTTAACTAGCTAATGGCCGCGGCCAGTTCTCTGCAGCGCCACGCCGCCCGTCGCCGCACGCTCAGGCCGCGGCCGAGGCGTGTCTCACGCACGCGTGACACCGCCGTCAGCACCGGCGGCCGCGTCAGGCCCGGCCCGGGCGGCGGCCAGCTGGCCGGCCGGACGCGTCGCGTGACGCTGCGCGCGTAAATACACGCTAGGGGTAAGTGAAATGACTGGGGTGCTGATAGGGAGAAATTAGGCGTCCACACGACCGGCCGGGGAGGGTCCAGCGCTTAGGGCGTGCTTTGCCTAACAAGGCAGTCGTGACGGGCCTGGTTAGAGGGTGCGCTGCAGTGTGCACGCTGGGGTTTGGGTAAATGAACTCAAATTGCGAGTTATCACGAACTTAATATAGGCTCACCTTCGTTAGCAGTGAAGAAAGATGGATATCTATCACGGAAATGCATAGAATGCCTGGGCCATAGAGGGGACCATGTGACGGCACTACGGAAAAGTGCGGGGTGATGTACAGAAGCGTCAAACATCTTCAAACATCTTCATCTTCTCGCCTTCAGCACTATATTCGTGCGGTGATGTGAGGCCGGGGCCCAAATGACCGGAGCGGCGCGCGGGAGCGGAGTTCCCCCGTTCCGCGGGTGACGCAGCATGCAGCGGATGCCAACAGCGGCGCTTCGGAGCGGTGCCAGGGACGGCACGCCGACCCCTGACGCCCGCTTCACGCCGCCAGCATAGCCGGCATTCTGCGGCCGAGTGGGCCAGCTCGGCTGTCAGTGGCGTGATGTCACTGGGACGCGACCCCACACCGAGGCGGAGGGGAGCGAGCGCACACCTCCTCTTTTGGACAGCGCGGGCGCGCGGGGTAAACCGCGGTCACCGCCGCTCTTCCGTACCAACTAAAAGCACATTGAGCACTTATCTGTTTCAGCATGGGTTCTGGATGTTGCAACAGCAGCCATTGCAGAATTCGCATCGCGCCCACGACAGCATAACCTTCAAACGGCATAAACGGACCTTCAAACGGCACAGAAAGGTTGCTGAAGTCAGGTCATAGAAGAATTGCAGAAGGAGGCTGCGGTAATGATTTCGACCAGCTGACTCTCTGACCCGACCCCTAAATAGCCGCAGGGCGCGGCTGCCGGTAACGCCATGTGAGCCCGGCATTCTCCCGCCTCACATTCCCCTCAACCCCAGCACAATAGCCGCTCAACCTCGCTCAGACAAGAATGGCGCGGGAGAGTGATGTCCCGTCCCGCGGCATGTGAGAAGTGAAAAATGGGGCTTCGCTGATGCAGACCAGAAGCGGTTCGGTGTAGCAGGATGCCGGCTGGGGGCCGTACTTAATCCTGGGCCACTCTGCGAGAAATGCGGCGCCGCGGCCTGGCAGGCGGCCACGCCGGCCGGCCGCGTGTTGTGACAGAGCCGCCGCCTGACTCAAGCCTCAAAGACGGCCGGACGGGAGCAGAAGACTGGACGCGTCCCAAGATGTTCAGGCATTTGTAGTGCCAGCATAACGAGTGCCCGCCGGCCACGCTCCGGCGCTGCCCATCGCTGGCTTGGCCGGTGTCGGCAGCGGAGCTGAGCATCCCGATTCGGAGAAGCTGAATATTTTAACAAATATTCAGATTCCGCGAATATTGAAACACCGAAATTTGCGGGCAAATTTTCCGAACAGTAAAGAGCACGATGAAAACAAAACAGTGTAAGAAGGCATAGCGATAGCCACGGATCTCATGAGCAGGTTACCTTGAGGTCTCTATGATCGAGGGGACTCGACCGGGACGGGACTCGACCGGGACGGGACTCGACCGGGACGGGACTCGACCGGGACGGGACTCGACCGGGACGGGACTCGTCGGCCATCGACACCGGGTCCGTATGCCAGAGAATGAACTGAACCACAATGCTACAGCGAACTTTGATAAAAACCGCGATGGAAGCCGTTCATACACATTTCTGTGTTAAGACCAAAGACGTGTTATGCGAACAATTTCCTGAGATTCATGAGGACGACTGCCTAGCATTGACCTGTTTATCTGCTTATATGTAATATGACAGTTCACGTTCGGCATCTGAATATATGAACACAACACTGAAATATACCTACCCGAGCATTCGACTACCAACACCAAACCGAATACCTAGCTGTAGTCACGAGGGGCACTGCACGGTACGTGAGCTGACACCACGCGACGCCGTGTCCTGACCCCCTCCCACAACGAAATCCCCCCCTCCCCCCCCCCCCCCCCGCTGTCGTGTCCCTATCCATCGTGGGCCGCTCCCGCCCTCGCAGCTGCGCTGCGTACTACATGGGATGGCGCGGACTGCATCCCCAAAGTGCAGTGCATGACAAGAACAGCCGACTGCAAGTCCGCGCTAGAGGAAGTCCAGGCGGACGCAGACTGCACCGCCGCAGCCTGGCGGAGCCGGAGCCATGCGCCGATTGCAGCCCCGTAATGCAGCGGAAGTCCGGGCGGGCGCGGACTGCACCGCCGCGGCGTGGCGGAGCCGGGGCCGGGCGCCGACTGCATCTCCGGAATGTAGCGGAAGTCCAGGCGGGCGCAGACTGCACCGCCGCGGCCTGGCGGAGCCGGAGCCGGGCACCGACTGCAGCCCCGGAATGTAACGGAAGTCCAGGCGGGAGGGCCGTAAGCCCGGTCGTCAATCTGCACTGCCGTCACTACTCATTCAACCAAAACGGCATGCAAATCTGCAGCCAATCGGTCGAGTGCGGCGTCCTAGCCGGACCGACTCCGCAACATTTACCGTTTATGAACAGCCAAGCCAAGGTTTGGCTACCAGTAGGTACGTTTGCCCCTTCCTATTTCAGTAAAACGTTCGCCAGCTCAGTCGCGTTTCCATCCCATTTCCATTGCGATTCCCTTTACCGTTATCTCACATCCACCCCTTTCTTTCTCTTGGATGATGTAAGGCTGGCATCTGGCGTGCAAAAATAAATCACTATTGATTGGATATGGCGTGAGGACGACATATCCACCCGTTCGGCCCGTCTGGGTAATAACGAGGCGCTCGCGCAACGGCGGGCGGGGCCGTGCGGCATCCATGCAGAAAGGAGCGACCAGATGGAACAGAAGACGCAGACGAACAACAAGGGCAAGGGACGGCCGGCGCGCAGGAACACCGGTCTGCGCGGCAGTTGGTTGTCGTTCCGCTCCACAACGAAAATAGATTGGAAAAACTCCATCCTGTGGCTCGCCTCCCCATCGCGTCGGTAAGCCACAGGGCAGTTTTGTAGCGTGTACCGGCATCAATGAAATAATTCACAAATGGCTCCACAGGGAGCCGGGAGGCTCAGCAGCCAGTCATGTCCTTATCCGGGACGTCTTGCTGAGCGCTAATCCTGACGCTCTCAACCGAGGTCAGTGCCCGCTGTTACCAGCGGCCAGCGTGGCGTCGGGCCGAGACCGCGCTCCGACGCGGCACCGCCTCGTCGGAGCCGACGTACCTCGAGCGAAGCGCCGCGGCGGCGCGTCAACCGTCGCCGCCGCGAGTCTTCAGCTCGTGAGTCACCCTCATCGGCGACTTGTCGGCGCAGGGGGGCGCAATTGAGCCCTGCGTACCGGCCTGAGTCACAGTGCCGTGCGCCGCCTTGCGTGCTGTGGCCTGCTGAGTCAGCAGCGGGTGCCATGTGTGAAGCACCGCCGCGCTGCCGCCTGAGTCAGACGTCGCTGGCTGCAGCCGCAGATGCTGGCCGCACGCCCGTCGACGCTGATCGGTTTATCCGGCGGCGGCAGATGTTTGCCCCGATCGGCAACAGTTCGCCGCCGGCGACGCGCCCCTCCCTTCCTGCCCGCACGCCGCCCGGCGAGGCAGTTAGATAACGGGGCCCATCTCGTGCTGGCTTCAACTGACGCCACCGCCGAACTGACGTGTGTTTCATTCCGGGATGTTTGGAAACACAGTTTGCGAAGGTTGAGCGTGTTAGTGTCAGGCAGCCGGTTCAGTCGGCGCTGTTCTGTGCGGCTGCCAGCATTAGTCAGCCTCTCTGGAAGCACGGGTGCGGTGGGAGGACCGCCCACCCCACGCTGTAGGTACAGGCGGTCGACGCGATTCAGACATCACAGCAGCATGATGAGGGAGGCTTCCGGTCGCCGGGCCGGCCGGCCCCACCAGCGCCCCTCCCTCGCTATCGGCCCCCGTCGGTCGCTATCGGCCCCTATCGGTCGCTATCGGCCCCCGTCGGTCGCTATCGGCCGCCGTCGGCCGGCCCGGTGACAGCTGCCGGGGTGAATGATGAACGACCGGCCGGAGTCGCTGCTGACCGCGCCGCCCGCGGCAATCAATCGGCTCGTCCGGCGCCGGGAGGCGTCCTGGTGGAGAGGCGGCCGGCACGCCGCGAGCTGCCCACAAAGGACGCGGGCCGCAAACACGGCACGGCCTGAAAGGCAGCCGCCGGGGGGCGCCGCGCAATAACTCACCGGCCAGCGGGCAGAAACACGCCGTAAACGACAATATATCAGGGGTCTTGAGATCGGCTATTTCATCAGATAAGTGGATACGGAAGTCACATTTGGGCAACTGGCATGTGTATTGGTGTCATGACCATCAGCGCGCGCAGAACCGATCAAAAGTACGCGTCGCGTGCTTGTTAACGTCTACGCACAGAGGGCAAACTCGACATATACAAGATTTACGGCTGTCTCGGCGGCTTTATCCCATAACTAGCACTATTTGAAGCGTGTTTTCAGCTTAAACTGCCGTAACGAGATCAGCTGCACTGGACTAGGAGCCCTACCCCGAGAGATGGCTGTGCACCGCCGCTGGAGAGCTTCGAGCTGCGAGATGAGACGTGCGTGACTGATGACCGACACAGCATCGCTCTCACTGGCACCCGCTGTCGTGCCGGAATCTCCGGCCAGATAGGCTGCAAATCCCCGCCGGCAGCGGACGGCCGGGCGGCGCCGAGCCTGGCGGCTAGCTCTGAACTATCACGTCTCGCCAGTTCACCTGGAACTGCAGGCGGCGCCGGTCTGGTGACGCCGACTTCGAAGTCACAGATGGACTGGTGACGCGATAAATACATGCTCGCGATGTGGGTAGAAGGTTACCGCTACCGCAAAATGCGGTATTGTGGTCATAGCAATTACATGATAAAACAGATGGCTATCTCACCTGCTTAAATGCTACAAATGCATTGGTGTTACTGTTGATACATATCTTGCTATGCAAGCACCCGGATTCCCCAAATTACTTCTTGCCCCAACAAGGCGCGCGCCCTACCTGAAGACAACTCGGAAGGGGCTCGGTCGCGCAGCTCAACATCGTTAAAATACTCCAGCGCCCAGCGACAACCCCCACAGATCTGCAGCCACGGCACCGGGCCGCACCGCTCTAGTGCACACCACTCGGACCCGGCCCGTGTCCCCATCTTGGCGCGTGGCCGGCCACCGCGGCGACTGCATGTCGCACCAAGCGTAATGAGATTAACAAACGAGTTTCGCCAGCTTCATGAATCACCCGGCACCGGCTGCAGATCGGGGCCCGGCGCGGCGGCGCCGCCGCCGCCTGCTGTGTCGGCGGGCCGCGACCGCCGCTGCAGCAGCGGCGAGTCTCCCGCGCGCCGTTGTCACGCCAATAGTTTACGGTGTCGTGCATCACCTGGCGCGTGCTGCTCGGACGCGGGGTCGCGGCGGACGCCGTGTGCGCGCCCCCTGCGCGAGGTGCACGTGTCCTCACCGCACGGACTGCCGGGTCTCACGTGTGTGCTTGTTGCCGATGGTGCCGCCGGTGGTGCCTCTTGTGGCTGCGCCACTCGCTGAGGTGTAGACACGGCAGACGCGCTGGAATATTCGCCAATTGCGCATTTACACACAGTGGGACAATAATTGTGCGAAGGCGCTAAGTCTTCTGCCGGCTTCAATGCGTCTCCAAGCGCGGGGTTGGCACGGCCGTCAGGGTGACCACCTCACAAGCGTCGCTACCGCTGCGACCACTCAGCAACCCATACGCTGCGCCGTTCCGCCGGGTCCATCCCGCCTCGGCCGCGCGCCTGTCCCGGGGCTGCGGCCGAGCGGCGCCGTCCAGCCGCGGCTCGGGGCCGCCGCGGGCCCGTCTGGGAGGGCAGGTCGCCGGTGCCGTCTGGTCGGGCCGGCTGGCCGCGGCGCCAGACGGCCTGCGAGCCGAACGAGAGCCGGCCAGCTCCCCCCCCCCCCCCGGGCCCCCCCCCCAATCAATACCGGTCGCGTAAAACATCGACATCGAACCATTCGTTACGGCGACGCCTTGTGACAGCGCGCTGCCACCTCCTTCATCTAGGTCTGGCCGACAGATATTGGGAGGAAATGTCCCCACCCGGCCGTAAATGTCCCACACTGATAACTATCGACACGTCGGAAAATTGGTGGACATCTAAAGGCACGCCGCACTGTCGTCACTCGGAGATGTCTCCGCACATCATTCTGCGCCTGTGAAACACGCAGATTGTAGCCAGCGGTAAACAGCAAGGTCGCTTCTACGAAGGGAAATACGGCAGCTCCGCGGCTTGCGTGTCTGTAGAATTGGACCATTGTCGCTGCCGCGGCGCGAGAGGCCGGGAACGACGTGCAATGACAGCAGGCACGAAGCTTTTCAGTTCAGTCATCGAGGGAAAGAACCGTCAATGCCGAGTCTGGAGTATCTGTATCTGACGCATCCCGCGACGCACGTCCGTCTCATCTCCGCTCGTCACATCTGTCGCTGGCTGTGACAGGATAGTTTCCGTGGGGACACACAAGAAAACTTAAGCACGCATGTCTGCTGCCAGTGTGCAGCGCCACATTCAGTAGGACGGCACGGCTCATCACACGGGACATACGGCGGTTGCATAGCACTGGTCTGTCTGAAGCCGCATATGAGCGCCCACGACTTTCGCTGATTCGTCGAGAAAACAGCAGTTAGCGCCCCTCAGCGGTAGCACAGAATTGGCCATAAATTACTACAGGCCCACTCCGCGTCCGTCGCCGGACCAGAGAAGGATCTCATTTTGTTTTTAGCACTGCCGGCGGCAGCTCCGACAGGCAATTTGTGGATGAAATGTGTTCGGATTTATCCGCACCGACTGCTTTCATAGCCGACAGCGGATGCCCCCGCCCATTGTCTTGATATGTCTCATCGACCACCGACCAACCGTACAGTCGCTTTAGCGGCCAGTCGGGGCAGACGCCGCCGCCGGCGAGAAAAACCAGCGGCCCAGACCCATCGCCTGGGGCGCATCGCCATCCACGCTCTGCCCGCCTCGGGTCTCAATCAAATCCCGCACGTGCTTCACGAGATCCCCGTTTTCGGCACGTCCAACACCGCTGGGTGCTGAATGTGGGGCGCCCCGGGGTCGCTGGGCCTCACTAGCTGCGGTGCACCGCTCAACATCAACAAACAGTGCGTGCCCAGAGACAATCGGTAATTACGCCACCACTATCCGTCAGCGGTGCGCGTGCACTCGCGGTCGAGCGCCCATCACTAATGTGTTTTTCCAGGTGCGGGGAGGCGCGGGGCAAAAATGATGGGTCAAATGGTGCAGGCCAGACCAGGCGGCGCACGGCCACGTATCTCTCGCAGCACGTGAACGCAAGCGGCGTCTTCCGCAACATCACACGTGCACGTGATGAGTCAGCCTCTGCGGCTTACATATAACGCCCCTCTCCACCCGCAGCGGAAGAGCCTGTGTGACACGGCACGCTGGTCGCCGAACGCCCTTGGAAGACCCCCAGCGGAAGAGGCTGTGTGGTGCGGCATGTCGGTCACCGAGCGCCCGCGGAAACCCCATTCATCGACAAAGAGGCGGCCCGTCAGCGCGCAGCGCCGAGCCATGCCGGCCGGGTCGGGGCTGGCCGTGCACACACAAGGCCGGCGACGGCAAGCCGCGGCACAACACGTGCACGGCAGATGGGTCGCTCGAGGACAGGACCAGCGCCGACTTCAAAGGACGCCGGCCGGCGCATCACAAGACGGGCGGGCCGCTTCGGAGAGCTCGCTTCGGGGAGCTCGCGACATGCGCCAGCCGGAGACCGCGCGAACAGACCCTTCTTCTCTGTTCTGTCCTTGCACGTCTGCGCGACAAGCAGAGAGCTTCTCTGAAGAGTTTCTGAGGCCCTTACGCCGATCCAGCGTAAGGGGTTGTGTATCTCTTTAAAAAGAGTGAGGAGGTTTGAAGGGACGCTGACTCGGTAGTAAGATAATGCCAGGCGTGGCTGCAGTCCCGCGATGCCTTTGCAATCACTCACGATATTGTCCGGACAGGTGAACCACCGTTAAATCTGATTATTTCATTCTGTTTGGATAATGTTTGGAAAATAAGCGTGCAACTGAGTATTTTCCCTGTCATTTGTATGGTGGCAGCTGGAGAAACGAAAACAAATAATAAAAATGCATCTCATGAATAACATTTGGCTGCATTCATGTTGTTTCTTTAAGCCGGGATTACAAGCCGCAGAGTAAATACGCCGCCATCTGCGTCCATTCATTGTTATTTGCTCAGCCCGCAATGGGCCTGACCGGCCGGCGTGGGCTCGATTAGTCACACACCGGTGCGGGCCGACACGGGCACCAGCAGCACCGGCCTGCAACCAGCAGTACCCGGACAGCCGGCGGCAGCGGGGGCAGCACCGGCCTGCAACCAGCAGTACCCGGACAGCCGGCGGCAGCGGGGACAGCACCAGCCCGCAAGCAGCAGTACCCGGACAGCCGGCGGCAGCGGGGACAGCACCGTCCCACCACAGCCGTACCCGGTCAGCCAGCGGAAGGGGGTAGCACCGGCCGGCCACCAGCAGTACCCGGGCAGCCGGCGGCAGTGGGGAAAGCGCGAATTCGCACACTGGGAGCCGGGCCTCGGCAATTTACTTCTGACAGCACCACAGAGTGGATGTGTTCCGGGAACACGGGTGCGGTGTTCCCAATTTGTAAACGTCCTGCCGCACCTCGGCCTTGTCTCGGGGTTGGTACTCAGGACGCTGACGACCACAGCCTTGACGCAGCTGCCTGTCGGTCGGTGCGACACTCCATCGGAGCACCACTTCCTAAGGCTGGTGACGAGGCGACAAGGAAGTGTACGGCGGGTGCAGGCGCACTAGCCGGACCTGCTATCGACGAGCTGCGCGGACATGCCGGGGGGACGAACATAGCGCACCTCTTCCCGGCCTCTCCACAAATGCGAGAGCTTCACGGTGCGCGTACGTAGCGGGATTGCTTATACGTAGTCCGGGATTGTGCCGCTTCAAACACAGTGCGCTCCAGGACACCGGCCGCTAACTCCTGATGACACGCTCCCTGCATGCGACCGCGGCTCCAAGCGTGCGCCGAGGTTTAATCCGACATCACAGAGCCGCAAGGTTCAGATGGGTTCTGAGAGGAGTTCGTCATGAATAAAACGCGACGTGCCACTAACGCTGTCTTCCACTGGTCGTGCCTTGGCAGATTACTTGACAGGCTAATCAGAAGTGGCAGCCGTGAGCCCAGGCTGGTGATCCGACGCAAGTAAAATGCATGCCTTGTGTGTCCGCAAAAACGTAAATATCTTAGCGATCTTTTCGTATAATCAGAGCACCGACGACATTGTACAATTGAAGAGTCGTCGCCGTGATGTGCCCTTTGGGTTTGGTTAAAGACATATGAAGCCGCACATCCCAATATGCAGGCACTTCATTAAGTTACCGCACTGCTCGGCAACTAGCAAACAATGCCAACGTCGTGACAGCAGGCAGTGTTATCGTCAGCGCTCGCCCAGCGGCCCACTGCGTCAACAATCTCGCAATATTGCCGCAACAGTCGCCAAAGAGCAAGCTTCACCCACCCCGCAGGGCGCTCCGTAGGTTACATCCAGTTATTTGGTCTCCAGTTTCCAATGCGAGGTCATTGCCGGCCGGACGCTACGTCGGCCGCTGATTCTGAGGGCTTATTCATGGGGAAGGTGGGATTTTACACGCTTTTTCACCGGACTGGTCCTCATGGGAGGCGGGGTCGGCGCCCAGCTGTCCACCGACGAGACTGGAGCGTTATGAACGGCACCCAGTGGACGGCACGGGGCATGTCCGAGGTTTTTGCGCGCAGAACGCCGAGGGAAAACGGCTGCACTCCAATCACCGGAAGTTCAGCGGAAAATGCGGGAGTGCCCTGAGCGAGCGGAGATGAGAGCAGAATCAGGATCCAACCATGCCAACAACAAATCCCATGCACGATGTGCTATGACATAAATGCGTTCAAAATGGGTTACTCTCATCTTAAGCTCACATGGGCTATTGCCAATGTCATATCCATTTAAAGCGTGATAAAAGCTGCGTCTCTTGACACATCCATTAAAGTGGAGTGCAACAACAATGAATTGGCAAGGAGCATCGCAATCCATCGATTTATTGGAGGGGGAGCTTCAGCTGCGCATTGAGCGTTGCGTGATCGCCAGAAAGTCGCTCGCAGATGACTCACTGATCGTTACACCTATCAAAGATGTCGGCAATACCGGACTGACCGGGGTGTGAACGTAGGCTGAATGCGCGGGGACGGTAAGAAAGGCAGGACAGGTTAGAGAGAGGGGGTCTTTCTGTTTCTTTCTGCACTACTTCCTAGTTCCTTTATTACCGTTGGACTATATGCAACCAGGACAGTCAGCGATCGCTTTGATCTTCGCCTCGCCTCAACAACCGCAGGCTAGATGCGGCTAGATCATTCCACTCACGCAACGTGCCAAATGCACAGTGGCATGCACATCTCATACATGTCATATCAGCGAGTCTGGGCCGCAGTACTGGGTAGAACAGACCACCCGCGGCGGCGGCGGCAGCGCCGATTTGACGCACTTGGGTCCTGGTCCAAGGCAGCCATCCGCCCCCGGGCCGGACGCCCCCGCCCCACCCCTGGCCCGGGCAGCGCTCCAGAGTCGTCATCAGGGCGCGCCGACCTGAAGAGACGACTCCGCGCGACCGACCTGGCCCGGTAACAGGCCCAGCGGCGGGCCTCTGGCACGAGCCACGCGCTGTCCCGGATCGGGCGGCCGTCGTCGAAAATGCGGCCTGCAGATAACGTCATCGGCAGGCGATGACGGCATGTCGCCGCCGGCTGCCGGGCGGCGCTTCCGCCAGGTGGCAGTGCGGTCGGGCCGGCCCGCCGCCGCCCGCGCGCGCTAACCCAACGCAGCGGCGGCTCTCCGCCGGACGCTATTGTGGCGAGGGCGGCTCCCCTCAGATTGGCTCGATCCCCCGAGATTGGAAGACTGTTTGCACAGCTCCCGGCGGTCAGCTGATCTCCCGGGGCAGCCGTGCGGTACTCTCGGCACGGCCAGGTCATCCCAGCGCGGCAGATACCGGCCTGCGTCCGGGCACATCTAGAGCCAAGGATTCACCGCAATTCGGGATTCAAATCCTTTCTTGGGTGAGTTCAGTTTCGGCTCCGGACTCGCGGTGCGAATGCATTTTAATGTTTGCATCGAAGTCTGAAAACGCAAGGGTTGTGTAGTTCCCACTTTTAAACCGATTGCATTGGTTTCTGGCTGATTGCTCTCAACGCTGATATGTATGCAGCTGTGATCGATGCCCTGAAATCAAAAATCGGGCAGAGTAATCGAGCTAATGTGCAATTTTACGCGGACAAGCTGCTTCGTTCGCGGAGGCCCTCCGAAGATTGAGGAGGCCCTCTTTGTCGGAAACAGGCAACTGTATTTTTGACCACCCTCTCCACATCCTGCTAATAATCCACGGCGACAGCCCTGATGTTTGAGTCGCTGCAAAGGCTGTTTTACTTTCGTTTCCACGGTAATCCACCGAAACATGGTGGTGGATGAGTACCACCAGTAACATCAGCCATTTGGCCCGGCGAAGGCCAGTGCGGTGTAATAAAACAGGATAGGCAACTGACTCCGATGCAGCATTTAGACACATACGTGTTACATCTGGCTTAGATAAAGCAGGTTTTGAGCCTGGGAACATATTTTAAGGCATTTACTTACACATCTAACTGACAGCATTCGACAATCGACTGGGGTTCTTAGGATTCGAACCCTGATTTTCATGGTTCATATCCTCGTTTTTCAAGATTCGCGGATTCATAAGCTGCGAATCTATTCGAATCTCTTCGAATGCTGTGAATTCGAACCCTCAGCCAAGTCCGAGACCTTCGGGCAGGGGCATGATTTCTTGACAGGCATTGTCCGGCGTGGTTTGGCCATGCACCAGGAAACATGAAGCTTCCTGCTACATATTTATTGGGAACCAATGAAACGGCGACATGTTTGCCGAGAGCAACTGGCTGCCATAACGTGACTGCTTACGGTATAACAACAAACAAGTAAACACATATCCTAATCAAGATTGAACACGTTTGCTGTGAAACGAAGAAAAAAGTGAATCGAAATCGATGTGATAACCTAAATGTACCGTCATCCATCAATATCGAGGATATTTAAAACCACAAATGGATACAACATTCTTAGAGCTGCATCATGGAAACACAAAGTATACGCGGTCTCCATACCGCTGTGGGGGTGAGTTAAGCAACACTGCGGTAACATTTTTAAGTTTTGACACTTCCAGGCCTTAGAGGCTGCTCAACGATGGGCTACTAGTTATATGCATGAATTTAACTCTCCGATCTACCCCGGATTTCTAATACAGGCCCCGTGCGCAGCATTTGGGCTCAGTTCGCTTCAAGCCCGGGATGATTAGCCGATTTTGCCACGTTTCTCACTACTCTTTTATCTTCTCCGCTATTGCTGAGGCACTATGGCGGGAAATTGATTATCCCTTCCAGAACAGTCGCGTAAGATGAAAGGGCCGATATTAGGGCGAGACTGCGGACCCATTTATTTTCCGACACTGCACTGCTTAGTTAAATCTCGCACCCTGCAAACCCGCCAGTAAGAGCCTAAAATTACCCGGGCGGAGCAGCTTACGACGACAACTTCCGCCAACTGCTGCCAGACGACGGAATTCCTTCACCACCATTGTTGCGCCATGATCCATGGACCTTGTTGACTACCAATTACGATAACATCTCCCATCAGCCATTGTTGGTCGCTGGCGCCTTTCTGATGTCAGCGCTGACAAAGTGGTGCCGTGTTGAGAGTCGGGTAAATGAGTCGGGGTGGCGCGCGGACTCGGCGTGGGGTCTGACCCGGACACGCCGATACGATCCGGACGGTCTGCCGGGTCGGAGTCGACTGGCGGGCACGGACGGCGCGCCCCTCCGTGGCCATCGTCCAGCGGTTACGGGCCGGGCTATCGCCGCCGTATCTCCGCGAGATGGAGCGGCGGGGAGGGGCGGGGTGCGGCGGAAGGGGTGCCGGGCAGAGCGGCGCGACCCGACCGAGCCGCGATCCGGCGCACTGACAAGGTACAGCCTCTCGGGTCGACCGACTGCTCCCCGATCGGTCCACCAGTGCGACACCAATGGACCTCCTGATATGACTTGCCCTTCCGATACGGACCATTCCCCGACAGACCCATCCGCCACACGGCTCATCTCCCCACAGGGACCATCCATCCAGTACGGACTATCCTCCCGACACGGATTACAGTGCCGACACAGACCACCCTCCCGATACGGAACATCCTCCTGGCGCGATTCACTCCCCCCCCCCCCCCCCCCCCCCCCCTCCTCCCCTGAGGCGAACCACCCTCTCAACACGATAACTGCCCTCCTCCTCCCCAAAACAACCCTGCCCACAAGTGACCTACTGCTCCAATGCGAACAGCCTTCTGTTGGATTCCGCTTTAGTGGAATCTGTTCGGAATGAAAATCAAGTTGAATGGGGCTGAATTCAGATATCAAAATGATGGCTGAAAATCGGAGCTGAATCCGAGTTTTACTCCGGCTCGAATTGCATGACTAAACCTGATGTGGATCTGAATCAAGTGGGTTTTGTTAATGCAACAGTCGGTAAATATACAGGTTTGCAACATGCAATAAATATACGGGTATGCAACATGCAATAAATATGCATGTTTTACCATGCACCTACCTGGAGGAATGTGAACACATTCAATTGGCAAATCGCTGTTAAGCAATGCATATCTTGGTTTATGAACGAATACGCTTTCAAAGATAACTTGAAGAGGAAGACAATCCCATGGTAATAGGACAGGCGTGCCCGTTTATTATGTCATAATATTATTGGCGTTTTGGTACCTCCAACCTTCCAAGCTACTCACTGCTGTATGGGACCATCCATGCATTACATTGGGCGTAAAGAAGAGGGGTTTTAATGGCGCGTAACCAAATTGTGGCAGGAGGGACCGGCAGCGTAACGCTGCTCCCAGGTGGGGTTGCAACTCATACCAAAAGTATTGATTCATATCTTAAATTTTTAATGCCGGATGCCACTTGCTTCCTCTAACAACAAGCAACATGCACGTCATTGTCTCGCACCTCTACCTCAACCAGTTGCCAACTGGACATTACATTTTGGAGCGTGACGCTTAGCAAAGCGCAGCCAGAGTGGAGACGGTTTTCCCGAGGCATAAGAGTGAACCCTCTTATGCTCTTATAAGAGTGAACCCTCTTAAGCGGGCAAAATGCGTAACGTTTCTTATAAAGCGCCTCATTTCCAGCAACTGGGCACGCTTTACCAATTCCCATGTAGTGTTTGATATCATCCTGTATTAGGGTGGTAACTTAAGCTATGCAGTGCCAAGTCGGCCATGCAAAGGTCTCACAGATTGCGGATCTTTCCATGAATCAGATAATTCCCAAGCGACTGACGTCTGATTCTGTCACAAACTATATCAAACAATTCCGAGTTCGATTCAGTCGGACGACCAATGAAGCCCAATCCGAATCTGACTCCGGCCGGCACGGAATCGACTCGGCTGGAGTCAGGCACTCCGGACGTGACCTCGTGTTCTGGCGGGGGCGAGACGGGGCCGGACAGACCGTCGAGCTCGTTCAGTCGCGTCCCGCCGCCGGCCGCCGGTCCGCTGACACTGCTCTTAGCCCGAGGCGCTTGACCCCTGGCCGCGCCGGTCGGCCGGTCCGTCTGATATGACGCCCCCAGCGTCAGTGTCCGGTCGGTGGACGCCAGCAGCGGTAATCTAGGGTTTGTCATTAGAGACGGAACGGCGCGACCCGCTCAGGTAATTGTCTTGCAAAGCATGGCAATCAGGGCTCGACTTCAGCCCTGGGTTGCTTTAACGAGCTCTGGCGCAGCATATGTGCGTTTGTTAAGAGTGACGGGGCGAGGCGGCTAGACTCATTGCGACAGTGGTGCAGTGAGCGTCGTGAAAAGGTGGACAAATCTGCGGACAGAACTTATACCTGATCTGAGTTTAACTTACTGACGCTATATTTGCGTAAGCGGCGGATCGACAAGCACTAGCACACTGCCTCGAATCAGTTCGTGAAGCACGTAAAAGCACGTAAACTAGTTGTTTCGTTCACAAACTAGCTATCTCGGTTTATCGGCTAGCTCATTCTTTATACGATCTGCTGCACCGATCCCTATCTATAGCATCTGCTGTAAAACCCACATTAAATCTGGCTGAACGCCGATACGCCTGCTCTGACGTGCTGTAAAAACTACAACGAGCACAAAAACGTCCGGTTTGTTCTATAATTCCCGCGCCGGCAGACGTGTCCCTTTTCAGAGTCCGATTTATCGGTCATGAGCGTCACCCGCTGACCTCTGACCTGACCCGGGTCTTCGTGCGGCTGTGACCCCGTCTTCAGCGCTCGACTCGGAGGTACCGATCACCAGAGGGTAACGAGACGAGCAGTGTGTTCGCGTCAGGTGCTGGCTTCATGCTACCAACCTCCATCCCGTTCGCAGCAGCGTGGCAGAATGCGTCGCATCTCAGGGGCCTGCGCGCTGGTGATCGACTTCTCCGGGTTTCTGAAAGTTCGGCTAGCCAAATGCTAGACCTACAACGCGGACGCTGTCGGCCTTCAAGGGATACCGTCCAATCTCCGACGCATGCCGCTCGGTCAACGAACACGTAGAAGTTAACGACCGAAAACGCATCTGACGCCGACCCGGCCCAGCCCGATTATGAAGGAAGCCGAGCATGGCGGCCTACTAAATCGTGTTTGGAGTTGAACGTCGGACACCTCTCCGCATACCTGGTAATCGATCCGCTCATATATCACCCGTGTCATTGGATACAACGGCACCGTTTATCATGCTAATGAATGTTATGACTGATCCGAATCCGAGACGCGGTCAATGCGTCGGTTTGTTAATTCTCTGAAACAGTCATGTCTGGCGGACCCCAGTTCAGCGCGAGGCAGCTTGTGAACGTCGACAGATCGTACGTCTGATGCCTGCAAATATACCGATGCTCGCGCCGTGTTAATTAAGTGCAGAAAAAAATAGGCCGAAGGCATGCCGTGGGAACTCCCATTTCACGTTTCAGTGGAGTCTAAAAACTTTGGCCCTGCATCCGAGCTGGTATCTTTGCGTGCGGGGACGGTGCGTTCAGGTGTGGTTGTTGTCATGCAAAGGAAGTAATCAACTCCCGTATTGCGTGTATTATATCAGCGTGTATTTGCGGACAGCACGCATGGATTCTCTTAACAATGCTCACATTGCTGGTCTGAAAGGTCGCAGTTCAACCAACAATCTTGATACTTAATCGGTTTTACGCTGATCAAGCGTGCAACTGCCCCAACGCAAAGAAAGCATCGCCCACCAATTGTTACCTGCATTAACGGTCCCAATGCTCACAACACGAACGTCTTCCAGACACGCAAGAGAACAACGCCACACAATATTCTCACGCAATTACCGTGCCTCTCGCAGCGCCGTCGTGGCCGGGCGCCTTGCGGGATGCAGCAGCCGGGCCTGGCGGCGCCGGCCGCTCCTCTACGCGCGCACCCCGCTGGCAGTTGGCGGTCGGGCCGCTTAGCAGGCTAAACACCGGCCCTCAGCCGCGCTGTCCGTCTTCCCACGCGTGCCGTGGCCGCCGGGCCGTGCCGCGGCGGCCGGCCGGGGCCCATACTGCGCCGGCGCGCGCGTGACCGGCCGGGCCGGCGCCCCGCTTTCCCACGGCGGCCGGCGGCGGCGCCGGCCCGGCAAAAACGTACCGGGGTGACCCCGGGTCAGGGGGCGGGGCCCGCAGCGGCGCACCGTCTGCACACCCGCTAATGGCCGACTGATAGCGGCGCCCCCCGGCCGGCCGAACGGCGCGGCGCAGGCCGCCTCGGCGGACGCGGCTCCACCGCCTGCGCGGTGACGGCGAGCCAGAACCAACAGAACCGTGGCGGAACCACGTCGGCGTGTCCAGCTGGCGGCGAGTGCGCGGCGTCAACTCCGCGCCAAGCTCCGCAAGCCGCTGCCAGGATATGGCAGGCCGAGGCGGCCCCGTCGGGGACTGCTGTCCGGCCGTTACAGCCATGTCGAGTTTGTGCTCGCCATTTCCCATAGCGAGAGGCCGTCGGGACGGAGGCAGGCATCAGGTACCGCCGTAAAGGAACATCAGGCGGGCGAGGCTTGCGGGTGGCCGGCTGCAGCCTCGCAGTGTGCCTCTGGAATGCTCTCCTGGCGCAGAAGTACGATGGGGGGAGGGGGAGGGAAGGGTCGCTGTTGCCAGGGTCGTCCCCCTCGGCCGTGCAGTCGGCTGATCCCTGGGACCCGATGACCTCGCTCATACGCGCCGAAGTCGCGCTCAGGTGTCGACCAGTCGTGTCGCGCCCCCATCTGCCAGGTAGAGGTTCGGGGTCGGGGTTTTGGGCGACGATGATAGGGTCGGAGTCACGCCCGGGTACTGCAGCGGCGGGCTTTGGCCCCACCGCTCGCCGATAGGCGAAGTCAACCAGCCGCAAAACAGCCCTCCTCCCCATGAATATTGCATCTGCGACCACCTGCCGATTTACACGGGCTGATGGGCCACAGCCGTCCCGAGTTTGCCGTCGCACTTTGTCGGCGTGCGCTGTGTTGCCGTGCAGCCAGCCATCTGCCGCGACCAGCCAACGTTTTATCAGCTGGCCGTTTTTACTGGCGGCCGCGTTGCGTCCGCCGGCGCTATTAAAGCGCCGCGGGCTTTGTTTGCTCGTGGCTGTGTTAGATCTTCATTAGTGGGCGGGCCGGTCGCTCGGCGGTGCAGTCGGCTACCGGCGCGGCTGCGGCGGCGGCCGCTAGTGCGGCGCCCACAAAAACCGGCCGCACGCCGCACGCCAGCCGCAGCGGCTCGAGCCACATCGCCGCAGCGGCCCGAGTCGCCCCGCCGTAGCGGCTAAAGCCACACCGCCGCAGTGGACCGCGTCGCACCGCCGCAGCGGCCCGAGCCGCCCAGCCGCAACGGCCCGAGTCATCAGCCGCAGCAGCCCGAGCCGCCCGCCGCAGCGGCCCGAGTCGCCTAGCCGCCGAGTCACGGTTCCGCGCGAGCGAGCTACGCTCACGCCCCTTGGATTATTTGCAGGATGCCTGAATGTGTTCAGCACAAACAGCTTCAATTTGTTGCCCGTGTTGTTGGGTTTACATTCAGCTTCTTGAAGCACGAGCCACCGCAGGTTTTCAGGAAAAAATCGGAGGTGCCCCCCCCCTCCCCCCGACCAACGATGTCTTCGCGCTGAATGCTGAAAAAGGCCATCGTTACCACGGTGAAAGATCTGAGAGGCAGAGCTCATCCGCCATGGTTCTGTGACAACAGGAGCCGCGATCTCATCACCACGGCGGCGCCGCCAGCCCGGGCGCATCCTAGCCGTCCCCCCCCGGCGGTCACTCACGAGCCTCCCGCAGACAGGAGCTTTCCAGGCGACCTTCGAGCGTGACCACAAAACTCCGCCGTCGCACCCGGGCTGAAGGTCGCGGGAGCCCCTAGGGGGCCGCCTGTTTACACGGAGGTACACGGGCCAGCACGCGTCAGGTAAACGCGGCACGTGTGGGCCCGGTCGACGCGTCGAGGCAGCGGTGCGGGCCAGCTCGCACTAACCGCCTGCGGCGTGTTTGGTGTGGGGTCGCTGTTTGCGGCCGGAAAACAAACAACCAAAGCGCTACATACAAATAAACCGCCGAGCTCGGCATCTATTACACCAAGCAAACAAACAGGGCCGCGCCACCGCGTTCGGACAATATGGCAACATTAGCCACGTCGCCCCGTGTCGCGGCCAATGTTCGAACACCGCCGACACGGGCCTGTCCGCCGGCGGCGCACGTGCTTGGCGGGCCGGGCTGGCCGGGTGACCCGTGGCGGCTCCGCTGGACGGCTAATCCGCTTAGGCTGGGACGGTGTCGTGCGCCGGCCGCAGCCAGGGTCACGCGCGCGACAGGTGCTGAACCGCTCTCCGGCTGTTTTGTGGAAAACTGCGCTCCGGCGTAATGGTGTCATGACCACTTTCATGCACTGTCGGGAGCTCGGGGCGTCAGGGCACACAGTGCATTCTGGAAGCACAGTGAGCTTCCAAAATGCATTGAGCTTCATCAGATTGGTGTCATGGCATTTATAACCTCTGCACCACTGTATCACGATGCAGGGAGCATGAATGGACCTGCGTGTACCCAAAGGCACAGCATAATCATTGGGAGCGAGCGGCTGAGCAGGCCCCCTCCCCTCCAACCCGTACACCAGCACATAAATGTTCATATTTTTTTCTTGTCTCATCCTTTCTTTTCTCTTTACGCACGATGCTAAATTTCACGGTTTTTTAGTAAGAGGAGCCCACGTCCATCCCACCTCCACCCCAGACTACCGTCTGGTGTGGATGGATAGTGCTTCCATGGCTGACTAAATGCGATGCAAAGCCCTTTATTGCCAATCCAGACGCATTGTACATGTCATTGTTTCAACCACAGGAGAGGATGCAACTGCTTCGATGCCGCTGAAGCGCATTGCTTCCAAAGTCGCCGATGCGTGGTATGTCACCCAATCCAATACTTTGTTCATAATTTACTTCCTGTGTACCCAGTAACTCAGCCAGGACAGCTTCTGCCAGCCGACGACGGCGGAGACGCGCGGTGCTGGCGGCCGGCCCGTCGGCGCCGACAATACCTCGGAGACGGGAGGTTCCGCACGCTGGCGGCGCGCAGACGGCGCCGACGGAGGCGCGAGGGACGGCCAGCCACCAGCGGAGGAGGAGTCGGAGCGGGGAGATCCGTCGGTCATCAGCATTCATAAGCAGTTCTTCCTGCGGCCAGCACCAGCTCCGGCCAAATCGGGCGGCACACGACGCGATGGCGAGACAGACCCAGACCCCCAGAGCCAGACCCAGCTGACCATTCGGCGGGGACGGCAGGTCAGCGTCAGATCGCAGTCCGGCTGCTCGCTTTGGGATATCACAACAAATGAGGCCCGTTGCACTGCGCACGGCACCAAGCTAAATAAACGCATTTTCAATTTTAGGAGTGTTATAGCTCAAACACACATCGTCCAGCAGAACACCGGGCGATCGCAGCATTCAACATGAACAACATTGTAGTACAGTGTTCCTACGTACAGCCGATGTTACTGGACAAAGCAGCGTGGAGTATATCATTTGCTAGTTGGAAGCATCCCAGCTAAAACGGTCAGAAAAGAATATCGGCGCCCTGCGCTGGATGCGTCTGTTGAGCCATGCCTCGTCTGACCTATTCTTCAGTCCTGATCTATGGCTATATTCGTTACATTTTCACAACCTTGAGCGGAAAATGTGGCGGACATGGTCCTGCCTACCCCTAAATTCGCGAACATTTCCGATTCAAGCGGGCCGCATGCTGATCTTATACGGAAATGACGCGGAGCTGCTATACCTAGGATTCGCCACGAAGTAATCTCCCTTGTAGCAGAAATATTTTGATGACCACTTTCGCGTGATTTATGGATGGATCCCATTCATGACCTATGGCTGCAAGCTTCATGTCCAGTTTGATTATGCACGAAGCTAACAAGCTCATGCTTGACAAGGTTTCTTTTTCGTTTGAGAACCTATTTACCCGAGCGGAGGACCTGAGGTTATGCTAAATAGGCTTGATTCCCAACTTGCATCCGTCACATTACCCGGACTTATGGACTCCGATTTTGCCTGGAAACTGCCGATGGCAACTATTCGGGTGAGGATGTTGTGACGTAAGGTTTGGTAGTAGGCGGACAGTAAGACATGCGAAAAGCGCCGTGCGTTTTCGTCCTCCCTCCATTTCGCCCCTTCTTCTCGGCGTGCGCTCGAAGTTGACTCCAGGTAGCAGCTAAACTGCAGCTGGTTTCGGAGTAAACAGGCGTCTGATCGTAGTAAATGTAATTGTTTTCATGCACACTGCTGTGCCAATCCTTCTCAGCGCGCCCAGATGACTAGGCAGAGTAACAAGTCACGATCGTCAAGTAATCTTGTCGCTCACTACACTTACCGTCATGGTATCATCCCCATCTCACAGCGTTGGGTTCCTGCCACACATCGCTGAATAGGAACCCGAGGACACTCAACCCGGAAGTACCGCGAAGAGCACCACTGTGTGCCTTGCTCATTTTTTCACTTTTGTCAAATCGAGTCATCTGCGAGTCGCCGACAAAAATGAAGTCAAACTTGGGGCGGAAACGCGCGTGTCTCAGAAATGATCGCGTGTAAAGGTGCTAGCAAACGCATCACGATTTGGACATTGTGGGAAAAGGCCTGACTTGCGCACACCCAGGCTGGTGTAAGCCGAAGCGCACAATAAGCCGCGCTCAGTTCTCCTGACCTTCTCAATGGAGGTATGCCCTCTTCAAAAACACAACGAAAACAAATCATACCGGACGAGGCAACTAAAGAATGCAAAAGACAGATAGGAATATCAACTGATGGAAAAACCTAGGCATATTATTCGACACCATAACTTGTTTTGGCATTTGAGTGAAGACAAAACCATCCAAAAATATTATTTGCTGTTGGATGAGCCGTTTCTGGGACGGCAGTATGCAAAGCCTGGCTCAGCAGCCGCCGTACGATCAGCTCGGGCCCACTGGAGAGCCCAACGTATTGACACGCCGCGCGAAGCCGTGTCGTCACAAGCTGTCAGATGGTGCCAGGCGGCAGGCACACGTCAGCCAGGCCCTTACTTTCGGGATTTAGCCCACCGGCGCGCAGCTGGCTGGGATTATGCCAGGTACAACCGGAACTCACTGCAACCAAACGAACTCCGCACGCAGTGATCCAGACAAGGCCTCAACTAAGCGCTGACCAGGTGCGCTCGTCACGCGCGCCACGCGCACGGCGCGACGCACAGTAGGAGGTTTGGCGATCACGGCGCGCTCAAACATGCCCGACAGCACGAAGTGG
Organism: Pollicipes pollicipes; assembly: GCF_011947565.3. Classification (NCBI taxonomy): domain Eukaryota; kingdom Metazoa; phylum Arthropoda; class Thecostraca; order Pollicipedomorpha; family Pollicipedidae; genus Pollicipes; species Pollicipes pollicipes. The sequence goes on along the minus strand of NW_023596921.1, from coordinate 8,296,077 downwards.
TGATGAGATTCCGACACGTCTCGGTAAGATGGTTCAGAATGAGGCCGTCCGCGTCGAACAGGCGCGAGGTCGCGGGACACCAATTTCAGCCTCTCCCTTTCGCTAGTGCGATGTCAAAGGCGGCTAAAGCCTTTAAGCAGCGCCATCGATTCGGCGCCTAGGAATGGCATCGTTGTATCCCAGGAATTAGCATCAGTTCTTTATTGGCTGCAAAGCTCAATCGATGACGCCGTTCGACAGTCGTTCATAGGGCCTAGCGACTGCAGGTGACAAAGCAGAAGAGAAATGTGGCCCATATGTATAGGAAGAGGCGCGGGAGCGTGGGAGGGGAAGGGGGAAAGAAATGTGGCCCATATGTATGAGAAGGGGCGCGGGAACTTGGGAGGGGAAGGGGGGGAGAAATGTGGCCCATATGTATGGGAAGGAATGCGGGAACTTGGGAGAGGAAGGGGGGAGAAATGTGGCCCATATGTATGGGAAGGAATGCGGGAACTTGGGAGAGGAAGGGGGAAGAAATGTGGCCCATATGTATGGGAAGGAATGCGGGAACGTGGGAGGGGGAGGGGGAGAGAAATGTGGCCCATATGTATAGGAAGGGGCACCGGAACTTGAAAGAGGGAGGAGAAATTCGTGAAGCTGAGCTCCCTGCCGACTTACTGACAGCTTCACATTGGCTCTACGGACGTTGGCTACGAAGAAGTTACCAAAAGTGGCTCTCCGTCCCTCTCCAATTCTGGAAAACCTCTGGTGCCCTTCCAGATGGGTGCGTTCAAAGCATGTTGACGACATCCATAACACGTACTTGCACTGCGAGACTGCTGCCTGGAAGACAAAGTGATATCTTTTTCCAACTGGAAAGAAGTGTCGAAGTGTCGAATATCTGTCTTGCTCAAACTCCAGCTCAGCATTCGACCCTGACGTTTCCTGGTATCGACCGCCGCTTTGTGATCCAGACGGTATTACAGCGGCAGACGCGCGGCGCTGGTCAGATCTAATGCACGCTAGTCAGATGGGGCAGTCACCGATCTGGAGACCGGCCCACAGCCTCATGCGACTTTATCTGAGGCACGCTCGTCAGATGGGGCAGCCACCGATCTGGGGACCGGCCCACAGTCTCATGCGACTTCATCTGAGGCATGCTCGTCATATGAGGCAGTCACCGATCTGGGGACCGGCCCACGGCCTCATGCGACTTCATCTGAGGCGTGCTCGTCATATGAGGCAGTCACCGATCTGGGGACCGGCCCACAGCCTCATGCGACTTCATCTGAGGCATGCTCGTCAGATGGGGCAGCCACCGATCTGGAGACCGGCCCACAGCCTCAGGCGACTTCATCCATTCCATCCATCGAAAACTTGCGGTCTTTACTTTTAAAGTTATGACTGGCATGTTTTTGGAGCATAAGCTTTGTCGTGTAATATTCATGTCGTGTATGTTTTTTTGTTGTTGTAAAAGGTGCAATGTCGCGCAGAACTGAAGACTGTTTAAGTATTTGCTGCACAAGTAATGACGAGTATGAGTTTTGTCGTGCAGCACTCATCTCGTGCGTGAGTTTCAGCTGTAGAAGCAATGTCGCATATAAGTAAATATTGTACAAGCTTTCGCAGTGGGTGTCGTAACGTATGTAAGTTTCTGAAGCACAAGTTATGTCGCGTAGCATTCATGTTGTATATAAGCATTTGCAGTAGGCGTCATGTTGCATATAAGTAAAGTCTGCATAAATGTTTGCAGTATAAGTAATGTTGCGCATAAATGATGGCGTAGCACTCCTGTCAGAATAATTTTTGCAGCAGCACTAACGTCGTGAGACTATTGAAATCGACCGGGTGGGGGGGGGGGGGCACAGTTTTACTGCAAAACGGCCGACAGAAATCTTCCGCGAACTGTTTTCCACGAGCGCAGCCATGGTCAGATCACCCCGAAGTGCGGCATGCGAAACATGACATTTCCTGCAAAATAAATTAGTTGATCTGCGTTGGAGATTTTACGTCGCGGGACGGTTATGGGCGGCATCGTAAATACACGCAGTGCCAAGCCAAACATACGTGTCCATCCGACTCAAGCCGCATGTTGCGTCGGACCTGAAGAGACAGCGTGCAACTCATATTTAATTTTGACTGAAATATGTGTGATACATATGGTGTTTAGCTGGTTTAAGCAGTGGGATCAAGCGTTGGAGCAGACGCGCACGCTGTGCACCCCTGCCAGCGTGTCGTCTCATGGCTATGCGAGCTGATTTATAATGGGGTCCGTGGGTCTTTTTTGGCAACTCCATGGCGAACAGTAACGTTCGAAATGATGGTCGGGGGTTTTATCAAACTGGGGATACCCGTGGATTCAAGTGCTCGTGAGTACATACTGTGCTTTAAGCACATAAGTAGCAATTTGTGGTAAGATGGTATCAACAGCCACGAGTTTAAACAGAGTCAGCCGAGCTTTACTTTATTTTAGGGAACGTAGAGAACTTTTAGGGAAGACGACATTCACATCATGAATATCGAGACGAGTGAACCATTACTCACGACGCAAGAGCATGTGCGCGTTAAATTACGCATTAAATTTTGATGATAGCGTGGTTTATGTCAGTACAGTGAATAAATGCATATGAATCAAGATAAACTACATGCATAGCTGCCGAACCGCAATAAACTAACCGCGACAACTTGTAGCGCACAAAGCTTAATGCACACTAGCGGATGGCTGTCTCTTGATCACATCATTGACACCAGTGATCAATTATATGCCCTCAATGGACAAATCATTGAACTTTAACGTTGCAGACTTCTGACAATCCTTAATCGTGCTGCGGCACAGTGCTCAGCGTTTTGTGACGGCTCCACTACGTCAGCACGCAGAAGCCCCCCAGCCTCCTGTATGTGGCGCGCCCGGTGCCTATCTTCAGTTGTTCTACGTGATAACTTAAATTCATGCATCATACATGATGTGGTCTACCACAAGTAAATCTGAGGCTCTGCTTCAAATGAATTGAGTAATTCCGATTTCGTTCCGAGTCCACCGCCTTTTCAATTTCTCTTTGCATGTTAACTGCACTAGATTTGTCCATTCCTTTGCAGATATTCGTTTTACGCCAAATTCTGGCACAAATTAGCGAACTGCTCACGGTCTTATTTCATGCACTGTGACTACCGCTATATATGTGATGCATGAAGCCAAGCGGGGTAGCTGCTCCCGGTCCCGGTTTTTAAAGAAAGACCAGCCAGACGTACATGCCCGTGACTACGACATATCCTCCTCTCCTGCAATGCTAGTCCTTTCATTGCCGGAAAGCATTCACATGTAACCTAATTCACTGCTCTATCATTACCGATTTGCCATTCTACCGTTGGAACGCGTCGAGTGATAAAAAGCATCGATGTTTTTTTAGGCCAGCAAGTCAACACATGTGTTCGTAAACACGGTTCCGCACTGACAGATGACCTCTTCAGACCACTGACCTGAGCAGAGGACTCCGCAGAGGGCCGCCGCCGACAGCGCAACGGCGACGGTCTTCAGCATCGTGAATTGCGAGCGCAGAGTGCGTCGGATATAGACACGAACGGCAAGTCTCAGCCCCGCCCGCTGCCACGCACGGCCACGCAGCTCACATCACCCGCAGCCGAGCGGCTGTTCTGGAGGTCCACGCCGGAGCCAGAGGTCCACGCGTGAGCCGCGCGCGCGAGCTGCCGCCGCGCCTCCTCCCGCACCCACCCCTGCGACCCACCGAGCCGGACTGCCGACCGCGCGCCGCCGCGCCGCCGCCCGCCACGCGCCGGGCCCCTGGCGGCCGCTCGCCGAACTACAGAGACTCTCACGCCGGCCCGCTGGCGGAGGAGGTGGTCTCTGGAGGCGGCGCGGCATCTCCGGACGCGAGCAGACCAGTCAGAGGTGCACAATGGACCCGATTAAAGCCCGCCATTACCTGCCCAGCTGATAAATGGTGGCGCGCACAATCGCATGGATTGGGCAGACCGCGCGGCGCGCATTCCTGTGATGATCAAATGTTTGCCTTTCTTCCGCCGCCCTCGACGGGCCGGAGATCAGGAAGGGGTGGGGCGCAGCAGGCTGTTTGTGTTGCGTGCCGGCTGCTGATTGTAACCGACTTTGGCCTTTGTGAGCGCATCAGCTGTGACTAATCGACACGCGTTTCGGACAAGACGTGACAATGGGGATGATTGTGCTGTTAAAAGGCTGCAATTCTGCATTTTCTTGCCGAGCATTTCACACGGCCATTTCAGTGCAAAGACCTTAGCCTAGATAAAACGAAAGAGTGCTTTGCGAAAATGACGTCACAGGATAAAGTGACACCCTGTGGAACATCCCATCGTGCATTAAGCTCAACATTGCATCGCATATACTTTACGAAGGGTTGTGCCAATTGGATCCAACTAGGTAGCAAATTGGATCCAAGTAAGTATCTGCCTAACCCAGTGCGTCCAGCTGCGCGTGTTATGCACCGAAGGTATTTCACAGGGTCTGTCGTGATGTTTCTTACACGCATCTGGCACGGTCGTTTCTCGCACATGCACTTTGCTACAACATCCGAACACAATGAGAGCGTTCCCGTATGAGACAGATATGAAAAAAGTTTCCAAGAAGTTTGGAGGCAGGATAAGCTGCAAGTCATCTTGGGAATGCAGCGGCACAGGGCTTGTCTTAAATATCTCCAAAAATGTGATCGCGGCGTTGTCTCTCTCCATTCCCGTTCCTGTTTTTGATCGTATTCGAACACAGGTGCGGAGCTCACCAAATGGTGGGTAATTTGATAGCTCGAACGCGGCGCAAAAACTATTGGATTTAGATCCGGGATATCGTCGTTTGCCTGACTTCGTTTCCCAGAAAACCCGCCGCATTGTACACAGATGTCGCGTCGTTTCGTCTCCCAATATGGCCTTGGCCATGGGCCACAGCTGGATCCAACGCACCTCCGTCTCCAGAAATGATCCGCCCACGTTTGGAGGGCTTACGGGGACTTACATGTGCTGGCCATGCGGTCGGTTAAGCCGTCCTGCAGATTACTCAACTGCACCCGCTCAAATCATTGCTTTGATCAAAACGGGGACGCGGTTTGTCTGCCGTGATGGGGATACAGATCCGGCGGAAAACAAGGTGGTCTTCACCGACGGAGACGATGTTGTTTGTCTTCAAGCCTTAAAATGTCAGCTCACACTCGATTACGAAACCACGATTGTCCATCACTGTTGTACAAAGACGTCATGCTGTCCAGCTGATCAATTGATGTACATGGAGGCTCTATCAGATTTGTGTATTTAAAGGAAAAAGACATGTGCGAAGGCCTCGTTAGGAAAGGGTATTGGATTAAAGCAAAAACATGAGCAAAAACTTGCATCAACGGTGCAGCAAATAATAGCTTAAGTCCCTAAAAACATATGCTTAACTATCGAAGGATTTAGTGGAAGTCGAATAAAACATGACCATGATAGAGACGTCCACCATTATCATACATTTTGTTAAAAAGGTAACAGCACTGCATCCCAATATGCTAAATCCTAGACGTTGCAAAATTCGTCCAAACGCTTTCTGTATTAACGCGAATACGTTGACTTTTTAGTGGGCCTTTCTGTCCAAAATCTAGTTTCAAAGCGAGGCCTGTATAACCACTTGTGACTGGATATCCTTTATATCGGTATTTAAGATTCTACTAACTTCGCGTCAGGTAGCCTTGCTTTTTTCCTTGCCTTACGGGAGGTCAACAGATTAATTTTTCCTAATGCTTTGAGCGCAGGTTGAACACGTCGTAGGCCACAGCTCGGGTTTCTTCCACTGGCAGCAACATATGCCGTGTTATGTGCAGTCACCGAGAGCAGCCGGTGCACGCTCGATGGGTGAGAAGCATATATGAGTTCATGATCTCGTCGTGCCCGTCCACGGTCATATACGTGACCCATCCGTGTGAAGTGAGTTTATGAACTCGTGCTCGTCCACGGTCACACACATGATCCAGCCGTGTAAAGTGAGATCATGAACGCGTACTCGTCCACGGCCACACACGTGATCCGTTCGTCTGAAGAGAGTTTCTGAACTCTTGTTCGTCCACGGTCACACACGTCATTCAGCCGTGTGGAATGAACTCATGGACTCGCACTCGTCCACGCTCACACACGCGATCTAGCCGTGTGAACGACACCGTGCTACATCAAGTAAACGTTATGTGATGTTTAAGTCATGTTTGAAATCAGTAGTTGTAAGCTTAAAACGCTATGTTTTCTGGGGTTTTCAGGGTCTAATTGAGAGCAAAACACGTAGATATCTCCACCAGTTTTCGGACCATCTCGGATCAAGACTGGGACAGATAGCCGCTTCCCACTAGGATTGCCAAGCACCCCAATGCGATCCTAAAGGGCCATCTTGGAAAGTCAGCCATCGCAAAGCGCAGGTGGACTTGCCCTAAGGACATGCCACTCAATTAGGTCAACATAACCGACAGGAGCCAGAGCTTTTGGGAACAGAAACCAGTCGAGTCTCAAGCCGTTTTTCAACATAAACCTTCTCCGGACAGAGATAAAGACCTTGAGCAGGCACGGTTCAGGAGAGCAGCAAACAGCTGAACAATGAAAGCAAACTTAGGGTTGTCGCGATAAACCGGCCGTTTGCTGTTTGCGACAAAGAAGTTTATCGTGTCTCAGGTTTTTCTGAGACCCGTGTGTGTCTGTGCCGTGCATAGGTAACAATCAGTGTTTCTGTTCAGTTCAGTTTATAAGTTGTGTAGAGGATGTAAGTGCGCATAATTTGGATGCAAGCGGGTTCTTTATCACTGGTGCCGGGTTGAGCAACGCAGCTACTATTTTGACTTGCATTTCAATTTTTTTGAGTCGCCATATAAATCACCGTTTATTCATCTATATAAATGCATATATATATATATATATATATATATATATATCTCTCTCTCTCTCTCTCTTTCTATATATATACATATATATATATATATATATATATATTCATATATTCTTTGTTTTCGCTTGTCTTACCAAGACGCCGACGCCGGAGCCTCTGTACATCCGGACAGTTTCTTACGCTCCGCACTCAGATCTGTTCGCTAGGCCATTTCTTATATCCAAATCACCCAATTTGGTACCAAGTTACATCGCTGCCGAACAATTCTAACGTGATACGGGCTTAAATGGCTACCTGATACGTACAGCTGAAACACCAGCCTCGTCTAGACACGTACATGGTACAAACATAAAGTTAAATCATTCATATGCGAGTAAGAGTGAGGCATGAATATTGCAGAGGCGGTAAAAATTTATAGCATTAATGACAATGACACATAAGTGGTGATGCACATAAAAGGACATTTTGCCTGTAATGGGCACAATTGTGTAAATAGCATGTATGCACGAAACAGTAGAGTCATGTCACGACTGCGTGTCGACTTCTTACTCAAAAGGGGAGCACTGTTTAATGGAAAAACCTTCCCAGTCACGTGTGCGTTGGGAACAGCGTCAGGCGACAGCTGACACCATACGCGGCCATAAGGCATTCGCCGTGCTTCAACTAACGGCACCGTTCCTCCACAATGATAGCGTTCGAATGGAAGGCGTCTGGGCCGATTAGTCGCGGGGCGGCCTCATCTGAAGGCGCCGGACCCCATTGTCTGGCCTCGGCGGTCCGGTCTGCCGGCGGTCTTCGGTCCGGTCCGGGACAGACCGGCACCGGCGGTGGGCCCAGCTACCCGCTTCGAGGGTTCTGTTGTGGTCTGAGCGAGGGCTCATGTTCATCTGTGTCAGCGCGCCGGTTATGAAGACAGCTCCCTGAGCATGGCTTATCCTGATCGGCTACAGTCTTCGTTCTTGGGTCTTGTAGCCGCTGAGTGCAGCTGCGTCGAGCGCCACGCCAGCCAGACGTGGGACGGTGAGTGGCCGGTGACTCTGTGAGCTGCGCGGCAGCGGTACGCAAGCCTCTCGCCCCTCCTGACAGCTCCGCTCCACGGTGCCGTCGGCTGCGGCCAGGCCTCGTCCTCGGCCGCCGGAGGCCCGGTCACATCATTGGTTCCGCATGTCAATCTGGCGCCTTCTCCTTTGTGCCGGACGCGCCGGCGGCCGGCTGCCGTCAGCCGGGCGGCAGCGCTCTGCTCTGTTCCTGATGGCATGTCCGGCCGGGGGGTCCGACCAGCCCCAGTTTTGGACGACCATTTGTCCTGACGCTGGTGGGCTCCCAGAAGTACCGTTACCCACTGTCGCATGTGATGAGTCATTGCGGTTTTTAGTATATGTTGTGGGGAGATCAAAGCTAATGATTTCATTTCCTTCGTTTTTCCGTTATTTGTTTTACGTTCGTTTCACTTTATTATTTCCACCAGAGATGTGGGGACTGCAAATGGCAGCGCATACAATATCTCCCTGCGGTTATCCGGACTTTCTAAGGAAGGGAAATAGCTCTTTGCCTGCTACGTCTCCAACATACAACCACAATGTACGAAAAACAGCTTCATTTACTGATCGAAGAAGTATGGTCTCTTTGCGTTTCAGAAAGTGTTCCTTTATGCTGATGAAGAAGCCGCCTTAATCTACAAGAAGTCATCAGCACCACGTGAAGTAGCTCATGTTCCAATTAGGATCCGTCCCCAGTCGCATCAATGCTTCTGCGAACAGGCAGGGGCGATCGGACTTATAAAGGCGCCATCGCCACCCAGACAAGTAACTCTCAATCTGCAAGTCGTGCATCAGAATGGCATAAAGCACAGGTCTGAGTCGGAGCCCACGACAATTGCAGGAGGCACGGGGGCTCCAGCGTCGTCCCCTTGGTAAGACAAATGAAGAGGGCTTCGAAGTGCTAAACAAACGCTAGGCCCAAACAACACACGAAAGCTATTACAAACGCAGCACTTTGTCTGAAACTAATACTAACACATAGTTTGAGCATGGACGCCAGGTCCTAAATTCTGATGTCTGCGAAACGACGGGTTTCATTATAAGAACAGCAATGCCAGTTAACGTAAAGCCTTCAGAGAGGCGTGGAACCAATCCCTATCGGAAAGGTTCTTTAGGCCGCCATGGATGCACGGAAAGGGCATTCCTGAAAAGGAAGCAGGTACATCAGTACAGGGTGAATACGCCGCAATAATAAAGTGTGATATACAACAAGTATAGGTCACGCTAGTGTTCTCCATAGCCTCATCGCTAGGCGCGTCGCTAGCAGACCTTCGCCTCGTTTCTCCGTGGCTGACTTGCGTTGGCGGCTACGGACACATCATTTGGCAGTAATTCCGTTTCGAGGACGACCCGACAAATGTCTCACCAAGTAAATTAATGATTCCTGCTCGGAAAGATTTCTCAGGCGACTCATTGGGTAAACATCAACATTGCTTCGAAATTCGATGATGTTGACATTTAAATGCCGAGCGTAGCATAGCAGTTGGTTGGAATAGGATCAGTGGGGTGTAGCCAAGAACCTTTCATTGTCCAGGATGGTATGTTAGACTCACTCCATGTTTCCATGATGATGCCTGGGCTGGTTTGTCCCTTAGCGCATTTCTTGGACCGTCTGAAGTCGGCCAGCGCCCAATGTTTAGTGGCCGGACGCATCGATGACGTGGGCCAGTGGGCAATATCAACATCCACCGACCCGCTGGCGTCGGCCGCCGCGGTGCTTCACAGGGGTCGCATTCATCTCGAGGTCACGAGGTCAAGGTCAATCGCGCCCGCAGCTGCCAAGAACGCGCGAGATTCGGGCGCGGTGGGCCACGGTGGTGACGCAGGAACGTCACGACGCTCGCCTCGGAGGACCTGGCACGGCGGGCCGGGGCGAGGCAGCTCGGGTGCGCCCGGCCCGGCTGACGGCTAATCCCACATCCGGCGCGCGCTCGCCGCATCAAGGCATGCGCCGTCGGCTGCCGTATCTCACGGGCTATCGGCGCCGACCACACGCGTTTGGAGGCGCGGCCGTGGTCAGCCCTCCACTGCGTCTGCGCTGCAGTCGATGCGAATTGCGGTCTTCCGTCTGCCGGGCGGTTTCGCAGGTGCATGAGACAATGGAAGATGGGATTCAGTCTCGCAGTTGGTGACAAACTGGAGGACCGAGGTAGAGTGGACGGGAGCACACTAGCTGGTTGTTCGGGGATCGATAGTAGTCGCCCGGGGCTGCGGTCGTGGACAGTCTAGGTGCTTGTAGTTTCTGAACATTACGGCGATGGAGGTTTACTCATTCTGACTCTGATGATATGTTTTGGGCTGCTGGTTTTTCCAAAACCAGAGCGAATCTGACTTTTGCTATGAAACAGTTCAGCAGTGCATGATAAGTCGGCCAGGTGAAAACACGGAAAACAGCATGCAATCTGTGAAGGAGACAGGGCAACCACATAATTATTGCGACATCAAAAGATCGTGTTTTTAACGCCCGTACATTCAGCTGAACGCGGCCAGTTTTGATTTATTTCAGACAAGACAGTAACGAGCAAGTGGTGAAAATTGAAGATAGACGACCACCGAAATGTAACAGTTGCAGCTGCTCATAACCAGAGAGTGCTCAAAGCTTGGAGGGCACCGAAACAGTGGCATTGGAGAAGTGCCAGCAATCGTGAATCTCTATTCGCTGAGCAACAACGAACCGCACACATGCGGCGTGCTCAGCATACCGATCTGCTCACATTGTTGGCACGCGTTTCATATTGAAAAACACTGAGATGCCAAATTACGGATGATAAACAAAAAGACATGCACAGATAGGGAAAGATACCCGATTGTACATTCCGTTTTCTGTCATGAAGTGAAGCCCAGTACGCAATGGTACATATCATTGTGTCTTCTGCAGCAGGTCAAGCGGTCTGATGGAGACAGACCTACCGCGGCTAACGCTGCTCTTCAAGGAATGACGGTATCCGCAGTCTGCAATAGCAAGGCACAAGGCGTTGGGCCGGCTTTGTACTGCATCCCTTATCATACGACGCGGTGGTTTCATGGATTTAAGTTAACGTGGGCCGCAGTCAAAGGCGGGCCTGACATCACCCTACCGACTAATAAGCTGAGACGGTTTTCAAATGAAGCGCACTCCCACTATTTGCCGTGTCCTCTATTTAGCGATTTAATCCACACATACAACATCTAAACGACCCTCCCCAAACTGCCGTACGCAATACTGAATCCAGTGTTGGGCCTCCGCATGTCTGCGTGAACCCCATCCCGCACACAGCTACCCCCACGAAGAAGCCGCTAATGACGGTTGGGCGTTGAGCAAGCTTGTTCACTAACGTGAGCTAATGTGCTTACGAGCGTCTGTCACTATCGTAGTACAGCCCGGCAGGCGACTGCATCGAACAGCATAATTCACGCATCAACCGGCCACCACTGAGGTGCGAGAGCACCGTCGCCGCCAACGCGTCTTGTCACGTCATCTTGATGTTTACGATCCGCGGTGTTGCCAGGGTAACAACCAGGGACAAAAAGTCATGTAAATAATAAGGGAGCGAGCAAGGCGCCGGCAGCCCAAGATCTCCCTAAATTTGCGTTTTTCAATGCGCTTGGTCAAAGTAATATTAACGAACGGCAATTGTTGTGCTAAATCAGGAGTCGATCATCGATACAATTTTTTATTTGGGCGGCATGGTGCACATGCTCATCTAATTACACCTGGTAAAGGCATCCTTCGTGTACGTTTAACTTTTCCTCAACTTTTGTTAAGTTTGAAATCGAGTATCAGTGGTCCAAGCCGACCTAGTGGTCACAAATCAGCAATGGCGGACAGGCGCTCACAAGGGTCTAAGCCCACAGATCTAAGCTCCTGTTAACAACAATGTTTTTGATTATTGCAGGTGCTCTCTTTGCTCAAGCTCGCAACAAGCGATCTAAAGCTTCTCAGCCACCCAGCTCTCTCCAGGCCATTATACCAAAATTGGCATCGCCTGTAACAGCCAAGCTAAAGCCTTCAAAGTCGCCCGCAGCTTGTTCTGCTGCAGACGGACCGCGGACAGTCAAGACCAGATGGACGTTCTCATTGGCGCTCAGGGTGACATGAAGTCACACAATTTGGCTTGACGTCATACTTCAAACATTAGCACGCGACAGGCGGCCGCCTGCAGAATCTGCTGCAGAAAACGGACTGAGGCGCAGTAATCTAAATGGGGCCTTGTGCTCAAACGCAAACACACACACACAGACAAAATAGATAGATTGATAAAAACAAAGATGTAAGGGTGAAGAATTAGGCTTGTTAGAATATAACCCAGGTTTCTCCTAACCAAATTCATGCTCGTAATCAGCATTATAGATAACAGTATGTCCGTATTATAGGGTCATGGATCTGATATCAGCGTCGCATTGCTTGAGTTCCTGTCGATCTCCCCTTGGAATGCAAACACATATCTATTCCATGAATAATTTGCTATTAAGTAACTATTGGCTGCAAACGGTGTAGAGCTAAATCCCACGGCAACTCCTGGCATACGCCTTGCTTATCGCCCCCAAAGCATACTCTACAAACTATTGTCGATGTTAAGGCTGGCAATTTAACATTCATGCATATTTCCATTTGTCTTAAATGATCGAGGTCATGCATTTACCATACCACATAGCGTGAATCAGCATATAAGGTAGTGCCCAGCTCCGTGATATTAATTGAAGCAAACGTCATGACTGCGATATAAGCTGACCATGGCGGAGATAATTATTGAAGACGTCCGAAAGCAGCCATGGACTAGAAGAGCACTCGCTTGTCATGTGTGCAGCAGCCTGAGCTTCACAATGATTTATGGACTTGCACGCCCGTGCGATTAGTCATTACATGTATCTACGCCTTCCAAACGGCTGCCGTTCAATGATAGTGGCCACCTGCATGTAGCCTCATTACCTGCTAACTATCGCCGCCAGCTGTTCGCGCCCCCAGGTCCGCCCTCCCAGAGCGTCCTCCCCGCGAGACCAAGTGTCCCGTTATCTGGCGCCGGCGCTGGAGCGTGCGATGGGAGGAGAGGAGGCCGGGCCCGCGCGCCGCCCGCCGGTGTCAGCAACGTCGATGTCGGCGTGCTGCAGGGGCGCCAACTGTCACCGCTCGCGGCCGCCAGCGCCGCCACCAGCCGCCGAGCAGCGGCGACGGCGCGACGCTACCGCCGCAGCCGCGCAGGGCTGCGGCGCAGCACCCAGCGCGGCTGCGGCGGTAGCGTTGTATCGACTACAGAGGAGCACTTGTGCAGTGTACCTGGCGTGCTTTGTCTGCGCGGGGCTCACGGCGGCGCGTCGCGTGGCGCGGCGGCTGTAGCAAGGGTGCCGGTAGTGTAGTGGTTAACGCGTCTGCGTTAACCGCTGCGCGTCTGGAAAACCAGAGGTACGGGGTTCGATTCCCCGCGTTACCCGCCCTTTCTGCCAGGGTGAGAGGCAGGCGACGCCATATAGCCTCAGCAGCCGAGTGCGTCGTAAAGCCCCAATGACACGTACATGCGGCTGCAGCACGGCCTGCTGCTCACACGGTCACTCGGCGTCGCGACCTCCACGTGCGCAGGGGCTCCGCCGCGACTTGGGTGCGAGCGACATGTCAGTCGTCAGGCATCTGCACGGGCGACACCTGTTGACCGGACGACGGCGAGGCGCGTTCGTACCCGAACAGCGCGTCAACGGGTCGCCGAACCCGCATTCTGATTCTGGGTGCGTCAGTGAGAGGCGGCATCGTGTATCGCTTTGTCGTGGTGTTGCAGCGACGCAGCTGGTGTTGACGATTTTTTAGCGGAGTCAAGGACTGAGATAAGAAAATATGCGTAATTTACGCATGTCATTTCACAAGTAGTTTTGCTTCCGAAAACCATGACAACATCCGTTTACAAACGCTCCAAATTAGCAAACTTTCTTTTGGCTCGAAAGCAGTCGAGGATGCCAAAATAGCTTCCAGTCATTGTCTATACCGCAACAAACGGTAAATAATGAAGACGAGAGTGAAGACATATGCAATGTGTAGAACCAGTTACCGCTAACGTTTCATCCTCTATGGACTTTTGGGCATCGGCCCATGGCCACAACTCGCGCTGCCTTCACACCGTTGCATGAATACCGCGCAGCAGTACTGGTAGGCACCGGCCATTGGTGCACCGGAGCAGGATGATCCCCAACGCTTACAACAGGTTACAACGCTGTTACAAAACGAAAATCTAGCGGCTGGCAAAGAGCAAAGTGCCGTGGTGATTAGCAGTAACTAACGCAGATTTCTACGCTTGCGCTTAAAACACTCAGTCGAGCGCGATTACTTTAAGCAAACTTAGAACTGCAGCGCAGACATGCCGAATTTTCTGTCCTGACCTCCCAAAGTTCCATCTCTTTCGTGATCTTGCAGGTCCCCAATCTGCAGGGCGGGTGACATAACCCGTCCGCTTCGCCAATAGGTGCTGCTGCACCAGTCCAGCGTTTAGCCACCATCAGCCGAGCGAATACTTTGATTGTGATATGGCCTGTTCGGAACATTAAAGTAGTGATGTCTCAAACGCTCGTTACTTAGTTCCACCAAGATTTTACAGTCACCTTATCGTGATGCAACCTAACACGTGTCGACCTACCTGTCCGTCACTGCTTTATTTCCGTGCATATTTGAAGAGACCATAATCACGTCTTCACCTCCATTTCGTATTAATCACAAACATTTAAACTTACGTAAATGCTACTGCTGTGAGAATTCAATATTTAAATTATTTCATCCCAATGTCCGCTTACTACACGAAACCGAATGAGTGCTCTTACAGCATACCTGGACAAGAGCCGCAGATCATAAAGCTCCGATAGTGTAAAATGAAGTGCTTGATATAAGAAAAAGACCTTCATTGAGGGTGAGCATAGCTCGAAATATTGAGTACCCTCAATACAATCGTCATTTAGCTCTACAATGCTGGGTTAACCAGCACCTATTGGTATGTTGGAGGCTGTTAACATAAGATCTTTGAACTCATAATGCTAGAAAGGAGTGTCACACCTTTGGGACGTGTTTCAAAAACATGTGAAAAAACATATGCGGTCTCTGGTGAGACCGTAGGGTCTATTACGTCTAGTAATAGCACTGGGTAGTGCCACTGCGCCACTTTTGCGATATAATGAGGATATTGATTTTGATTATTTTGACTCCAAATAACGCTTTCAGCGTTTTATCACAGCAGCCCAGTTCTTTCCGGCTTTATAGCCTAGAAGCGCAGCTCTGACACGCGACAGCAAACGACGGCAGAATCTGCTGAGTGCTATCGTCAGCTGTTACGGCAGTGGGGTGCAACATTTGAGCTTTAACCCGCCCGTTGGGTGCCCGCGGGCCTAAAACTGGCACCTCTACTGATATAAATAACGGCAGCACTAATTAAAGGTGGCGTTGTGATTGGCACAGTTGGCAGCGAAGAGCATTTACCGAGAAGTGCATTGGTTGACGTTTGAGCCAGTGCGCCACTTTAGACCATGTGATTGCGTCTGCTTCCCGAAGTCAAACTTCGCTTCCAAAAGAGCCACTGTGCTAAACGTTAATGGCGAGAAATCAAAGCTGAAATATAGCGTTTAGTTGAGCTTGCGCGAATATTGTCACATATTTTTGAACCTTTCTCCCAAAATAAGATGTTAGAAGCTCTCGCAGCATTTACTGCCAAACACTTTGGCAAATTAGTGTATTGCAAAAATTGCAGAACACACACAATAGGAGAGGCAAGTAAATGAAAAGTATTACTCTCACAGCAATGAACAGAGAGTCCAGTGAGATTTCTGAACAGAGAGTCCAGTGATATTTCTGAACAGAGAGTCCAGTGAGATTTCTGAACAGAGAGTCCAGTGAGATGTCTGAACAGAGAGTCCAGTGAGATTTCTGAACGGAGAGTCCAGTGAGATTTCTGAACAGAGAGTCCAGTGAGATTTCTCCCGCCGGGTCGGCTACTTCAAATGGATGGCGCAATGCTCGCGCGCTTGCTTCGCTAAGCGACAGGGCGTCTGTGGACGATTTGTGTTTGCATTAAAATCAGTTCAAATCGCGAGGGGGCTTGTGTATAGAAGTGGCAGTTTTGCGTTATTGATGGCGTGCGTGCGGTCTGCTCGGACCGCGGCCATCAGTTGATCGTGTAACCCGTGATCCTCCATTTCTGAACCACGAGCGCTAGACGTTCGGTAGCAAGTGCATGTCCTGTCCTATTACCCTGTCCTTTTCGAAATTTGGTTGACGACGCGAGAGATGAAAATGTGGGCGATCACCTTCCCAGACATATTCATCGACACCAAATCCTAGGGCGGCTCTTGGTTTGCTGCACACTTGACGTGCGGTGGCGGTCGGCGCTCTCCATGCTGTCTCTGGGCTTGCCACTTTAGCCTGCCATCCATTTGAGCCGGACTCTTGTGTGTCTTTCAACGCGTCCCTCCCTTCTTTCTCAAGCTGGTGATACGTGTTAGAAGCTGTTGATAAACTAGGTCAGCAGCAAACGCATAGCCACCCTGGTATTAATCGCAAACGAAGGAGACTTGGCGCGTATTTATACATTGATGCTCATTACCGCACATGCCAGCAGCCATACTATCAGAATGAAGCGATGCATGTAAGACGACTTCTTTAAAGGACACGTCAACAATAACACAAAAAAACAGCAACACAGTACCACCTTGTGATTGAAAATGAAATATGTGCGATTCCATACCGTCGAAATTTTAAACGTTCGTGGGGACACTACCGACGCATCAAGTCCAGAGAGCAGAAAAGATGGCGCTCATCGATGGTTAGTTGTGAACGCGACGCAATAAGACGTTCAAGTGTGACGCGTAAATTTGACGTAGAAACTTATATTTCTACGTGAATACGGTTGAAGAAAAGGGAGGAAATATGTTTCTTGATTGAATTTACACCTACAAACTGAATTTACAAGGAATACCTCTTACGATATTTTATGATCCTTGTGCTTATCATTAAATTGTTTTCCCACGACATTGCACATGATAAATTCACATGGTGTGTAGTGTCTAGGAATTTACTTTCCCCGCATGAGTTACTCTTAAGGAAACGAACAGAACAGTATCCCAAGTATGAACGCTGTGGGTGCGTGGGTATCATTGGCATTATTAAAAACAGCGATAGATTTAACTCCAATTTGTTTGCACCGACACGTATTTTTGAGTACTTTAGTTCTCAGTTGGATATACACTATGTCGTAGTAATTGTTGACAAATACCCCTTGTTTTCTCCCGTGAATGTTGGTGACCTGTGAGAACTGTGGTTGGCTGTTTGAAAATAAAAGAAAAATTCAATTGAAATATCGAATAGGATCGGCAGGCATCTCTGAATTTACTGTTCATATTCGTTTCGATAAAGGCATGCAGCCGAAATGTCAATGAGTCTATATCTCCATTTTCCTGGTTATTCTACGAGGAAAGGAGCTATTATTATTGTCTTACTTATATCATAATGTTCCTCGCAAATGCACCTGACAACTTACGAGAGATTAGGACGTGGAACGGAACTGGCCAAAAACGGAGGCTGCAATCCAAGCAGAGCCAAGTTTGTAGTCATGTCATTAATCCAAAACAATTTTTGGTTTGTTTATTTTCAGATAGGAATCAACTGCCTATTGGTCGGCAAAAATCAAGCGCTGCCCTCTCGGCCTCTACAGTTTATAACCATGTTCAACGCCATTATTTCCTCATTAACGCTTTATTGTGCTTGCCCTTCACCCCGTCGTTAGAAAAGAATTGTACAATGCGCTCCGTAAAGAGGCAAACTACTACAGATACTTTTCCAAATGCCGCCCCCAATTCAATAGGCTAATCCTGTGGTGGCCAATTTCAAACGCGATCTTAGTTGCAGTGCCTTCCAAACGACGCAGCGATTGTGTGGAATCTTCGAACGCTCCGTAAAACTTGACAACATTGGAATTGTTTTCTTCTGGCAAACAGGAACGTAATTCGAAGAGCGTGTGAGTATGGCCAATTTGTGTTGACCCGCAAGCTGAGTAGCCTATGGCCACGACAGGCGACAGCAGACAGCCCAACAAATGTCAGGGGTAGTATTTGCAGACATGGTTTTATTGCAAGATGACCTGCCATCTGTCCAGCTCAGATATCGAAAACACCTAGTCAAACTTTTTTTAGTGATACATGGCCAGCAATGGTTCTTAGCATCATGCTTGAATTGTTAGTCCAGAAGATTAGCAGGACACCTTAATGGTAAAGTGATAACAGAAATTTCATCTGAGGAGCCCCCCCCCCTCTCTCTCTCTCTCTCTCTCTCTCTCTCTCTCTCTCTCTCTCTCTCTCTCCTCTCTTTCTCTGAACTTAAAGTGCAGCTCGAATTAGCGATTAGATCTTGCCATTAAACACATGTCCGTCGCAGCAACACCATGACAAAACTGCCTCGTCCAACGCGAGGCTGGTGCCAGGATGCATCACAGTGCCCATTTCTCTGTATATGTAAAGCCTGCATTTCTGCATAATGTATTGGCGGTGCAGCTCCAGACGGAACACTGTTATAACGACGGCCGTCCAATCCCTCTGCTCGCCGCGCGCCCCGCACCGTCCCGACCTCGCCGCCCGCTCCCGTCACACATCGGCGCCGGCTACGGGTAAACGATCGCTGACCCAGGGTCGGCGGCGGCAGACCGCGGCAGGTCCGAACGCGCCAGACGCACCTCTAGCCTTATATATATATATATATATATATATATATATATATATATATATATATATATATATATATATTCAGATGGTTTTAGGGATGGCCAAGGCTTAAAGCTGGAAACAGGAATTGCGTGATGTCAGAACAGTGAGCCCATGCAGCAGAACTACATGCAGAGCTCTATTAGCAAGGATACATCACGACAGATTCGATTTGGGCATCACATTGCACCGATTGCATATAGTTTTGCATGCTATGCACACCGGTTTTACGAACCATAGTGCCATTAAACGGCGCTCCAGAAGCTGCATGAGTTTCCGCGGCTACCTTGCTACTTCCACTGCCAGTGCAATGAGCGCTTCTGTCATGCTGCCTGTCTGAATAGAAAACATAACAACCTTAGAGGTACGAGACAGCTAACGCGCGTAACGAAGGGATTTTTTTTCTTTGGTATGTATCCGTTGCATACCAATCATGCCGTCAACATTTTAACACTGCAATGTAGACATATTTATGTCGACGACAAAACGCTGCCAAGATTACTCAGTTTTTGCAAGAAAGAAACAAAAACTCAAGCAGTTAGTTACCTGCGATATTATTAACCTCCAAAAAAACTGGTCTAGACCACAAAGTACATCTGTATGGATATCCTTTTTCATTTCTCCATAGGATTAGCAGCCACGGGTTTTTCGTCACGAATGCTGCTGTTCTGGGCTTTAGCATTCTTAAACGCATTGATAGCCATGCCTTTGAGCTACTATGGCGTTGTGGGACACTAATTAATAATTAAGGCTTGCCTCAGCGTCAGTCTACTGTGAACCTTTCAGCTGAACCTCGCCCGCCACAAGCACAAAGCCTCTCGCGCCAAGCTACACAATGCCAAGAAGCCAATAAAGCTCCGTTATTGCCATGGCGACAGCGTCTTAAGGGAAGCGAACACTGCGCACGAGCTATCATAGCTATCTGGTTTGTGTGCCTACGGTTATGGCTTAAGCTCTTTACTTCGCTTCCTTCATATCGTGGTCACAATGATAGCCATCCGGTATTGTATTGATTGCATTTCAATTTGTTACGCTAATTTTGTCCGATGTGTGTTCGGTGATGCGGCGCTTCGAACCAACACTTAAAATGTCAAAACAAGTGTAGCATTGAACCAACAGCACTCGACGCACTTGGTTGCGATCCATAACCTGATATTACGACTTTCCTGCATCAACAGTCAGCAGCTGCAGAGATGGCTCAGATTACAAGTGATTACAGAGACGGTTCAGGATTACAAGTCTCCTCTTTGTGAAAGGTCACTCTGAAAACGAACTCTATCGAGTGCATTGCTGCATCGTTGCTGTTCGGACATTGTTTGATTCTAACATCATTTCCCAGATTGCCATCTGCTTTCGTCAATGCACTTGGCGTGAATGCATTACATGTCCAGATCGGAAAGTTTCCGGGTCTTAGTTTCTCGGTCTTTGACAGGCGAGACATGGCTGTGACTTATTTTTATGCGATTGGCTCACCCTGCCACACTCCCCTGCTCCAGCAATCACATGCCGCTGACGGCAAGATGCTGAAGGATTTCGAGAGTCATAGCAATATTCAGAGTGAATGCTCAGTCGTTCTTGATGTTCGGATCATTGGCAAGATTGCTGCCGCAGTCCTCGCGAACAATTTACAATGTTTTAAACTTGTGTGTCCGGGTTCCAGCGATCTTAAGTGCGTCGAGGGCAGCAGAAAACGTCACTGCGGAAGCCTGACAACCGAATGGGGACGGAATTGCCGCCTCTCCTACAAGTGCAACAAAGACGAGTCGCCTCTCGAGTAACGCCGGTCATACTCAACGGCAGCCGACGGCGGTTCTCGTCGACGGTCCTCACCTTGCGCTGCCCACCAGGCGTGCCATCACCAAATAAACGTCATCACATTTCAGACCATTCGTGAATGCGTTCACCTGCAGCAGACAGCAGTTCCGGCCAAATTTTCGCCTTGCTTCTCACCACGCCTCTAGAAAGGTCTCTCCTCTTCGAGGCGCACGCACGCGATTAGGCTATCACGGCCGCGCGCTGGGACCGCCCATCCCCGTCAGACCCTTCAGGGATGGGGGCACTCCAGACCCCTTCAGGTCACCACGTGGCCGCGCTTGTAGGGCACCTGCGGATCAGCTGCGCCACGACCGTTCGTAAGAATAGAGTGGTCATAGCTTTGCCTTCATGTCCGTCTTTCCTGATTGCAGTGCTCAGCAAATTCAGATATGTTTGCGACACAGAGACAACCGCGTGAAAATGCGTCGTATGTTATTAAAGATTGCTGTTCTACATCGATGGAGACACTTACTGGATAACGGGCGTAAAGTCGTTGGCAGTCGTGTTTGCGTTGGCGGCCTGTTCGGCCTTCCGGCAAAAAGCCGTAATTAAAGCTGTATCACTACCATGGACGCAGGTTCAAGAAACTGGCTGTGGAACAGAACCTTGGAGAGACGCCAGTTCCAAGCACGAGTAATCCCGATTGCGCAAAAACGCCGGGAAAAAAAAATGCTGCAAGCGAAACGCGTTGGCCTGTGGTCATGTGGCCGACGACAGGCTTAACCCGCACAGCCTACGTCACGTAGCGAGCGGCCTTTTGCCGAACCACAACAAAGCTGATCTTGTCGGCGGCAAACCTCTTCAAGAAGGCCACACACGCTTATAAGCACGCATGCTATAAAAACTTTACACGAGACCCTCCGAGCTGCCGTTCAGCTGACAGTGACAAATGTCTGTAACCCGTCTAACTCTACGTAGCTTATGGAGGAACAGCATCAGATGTCTGTCATATTGTTTGCGCGACTTTATCAGCCTGATCATTGCCGACACCTCACCCATCATTTTCATCCTGCAATTTGAATGCGATTTTGCGTACCTACCACATACCGACTCAGCTGTAACGGACATCACGCTCCGAATCTTTCTTTAGCCCGCCGCCAGCGCGTCCACACAGCATGCGCGGCACCAGCCCGCGTGTCTCCCCAATGACGTCACGTAGCCGGCTAGCAGCGCATTGTGTAACCGGAAGTGGAGCTGAGTCGAACCGCGCCCTGATGGCAGCCGCCATTAGCCGGCAGCTGGACCCGGGGCCGCTGCCGGGGCCCGCTCTCGCCGATCGATCTGGGAGAGCCGGCCGTTGACCTGGGGCATGCGCGGGGTCGACCGCCAAGGGACGGCGACAAGCCTGACGTCTCATGACGTGCGCCGTCCCCTTCGGTGGCAGCCGGCACGCCCAGCACGCCAGCTGACGACGTCTGTCGCCGGGAAAATCCGAGCTGAATGCGTGACCGATGACGAACGGAGCTTTTCAGATTTGGACTCTAGTAACGGGTAAGGAAACTTAGACGCGAACCGGCACTGAAGGGACACTGTTGAAATAAAATCGTCCGCAGGAAAGGCTGGAATCGTTTCAACGTGACATGCAAGGGTATCATTTGTTTCCTTTAGGTAACATGTAAAGGAAAATTTTAGTCTCGCTGTTCCCTGAAGTCAGACAAAAAACCAGGGTGAGGTGCATAAATGTTCGCCAAATGTGACCTTTCGCGAAATAGATTGACTAGGAATACAAGCAGAAGAACCAGCTTGTATTCATAATAAGCTTGGGCATTTAAATCGCTTATAGTAACAAGACTGCCGCATGCAAATTTTATTTATGTGCACGTGATGAAAGCGTTAAGGTTTGCTTTTCATTTCATCTCAACATCATTCACTTGATGTTGTAGCGTTGTACGATACAACCGCATAACTACATCTCGAAATTCTAGGTTGCAATTAAATTCGTCAGTTGAGCCAGGCCATTTAAAACGCCAGATTAAACCAGCGATGACTCCAAAAAGAAACACGACATTGCAGATTACAGATAAGTTCAGTCGTAGGGAATCGCATCCCAACTTCGGAAAAATTCAGCCTGAATAAAACCGTGAGAGCCCCTGACGCTGTTAAGAGACCCACCAAGCTGACCTTGCGCGACCCCCGGAAGTCGCTCTGCCGGCTCTCA
This sequence comes from Pollicipes pollicipes, assembly GCF_011947565.3. Taxonomy (NCBI): domain Eukaryota; kingdom Metazoa; phylum Arthropoda; class Thecostraca; order Pollicipedomorpha; family Pollicipedidae; genus Pollicipes; species Pollicipes pollicipes. The sequence continues at coordinate 8,273,513 of NW_023596921.1, read as the reverse complement.
CAAGAGTTGGATCGTAGCATCAGCGCTGTCAAAACGTGGGCCAAGCATGGCTTGTCACCTACGGACGTGGAAGGCTGGCAGCAGGTCTGCACGTGGCTAATTGCCAAAAATTGGATGATTTCCTTGAGAGAGATGCTTCCCGGGCGAGACCTGTTTTTACCTGGACGGTCTGGCCACCAAATAGAGCAACCAATTCTGGTCAACCGAAATTCACCTGATGAAGGAGGTCCGCTGCACAGTGCAACAGTTTCAACATGGCGTTCCGCCAGCTTTGCTGCAATCACCGGACCAATGTGATTCAAAAATCCATCCAAAATTCCTCCGCCATCAACCTCGTTGAGTTCCGAAACGTCACATAACAAATCCGGAACAGCCTCAGAGGCACTACTTCGATAACTTCTACAATCGTTCCAGTAGGATGTTATCGCCCTTGACAAGGCCCAGGCGATCCTGCTGTTGCTGGGACAGCCATTTTGAAGAAATATCATCTCTCGAGAGACCGTCCAGGAGGCCAGTCCACTTCCCTGACGACATTTGGTTGAATAAATATTTGTACGCATCATGATAGTAAAGCATATATTGAAATATATTAATTGAGAAGCCCTCGCCAGCTTCGTTCCATGCACTTCAACTCCCTAGAAACTGTCCAACATTTCTTTTTCAACGAGCCCGCCGGAGCATTCTTTCTAATTACGTGCCTAGAGAGTGAAGCTCTACCTAATTAGTCTGGTATTTTTGTTTGCTTGATTGTTATTTAAGTAATTTGCCTTTCACGTTGCAGTATCGCTGCAACTTTCCGATTTATGATGGGCTATATGAGCAGTTGGCAGTCTGTAATGGTCCCCGCATTTCAGTCGCGCTTTTGTCATAGGATTACGGCTCTATGACTCTAAATAAACAGTGGGAGCATGGGAGAACTTTAGTTGTCTTGCATTTCTTCGGGTACAAAAGTCATTGGGATGAGAGGAATTTTCTCCGCAGGGAATTCCCTCAGCTGTTTTCTCGCTCCAGAAAAAGCAGGCTCAAAAACCCTGTTCGACAGGCCAAAGCCCCTTAACCTCCTCAACTCCGCGGGCTTTGGCCCAACATCGCAAGGGCCCATCCGGCCTACACTGTGCATTTGGCCCGCGCCACGATAGTGCCGATGGGCCACCATCGGCCGGTGGCCTCCTCCGCACTATACTCCAGCTCGAGCCCGCGCGCGCTGTTTGCCTTGGCGGCCGTTCAATGGCGCCACCAGCTGAGGATGGGCGCTGTTTGTTGACGGATGCCAATTGCATGATCGGGACGGGGCGCACGCGGCCTGTGCGTGCGGACGGTGTTGGCCCACTGCGCACGAGGCCCTCTGCCCCGGGTCACTGTCGGCGAGACCCACTGCATGGGGTCACTGTCGGCGAGACCCACTGCATGGGGTCACTGTCGGCGAGGCCCACTGCATGGGGTCACTGTCGGCGAGACCCACTGCATGGGGTCACTGTCGGCGAGACCCACTGCATGGGGTCACTGTCGGCGCGATCTACTACCTTGGCTCACTGTGGGCAGAGCCCTCTGCCTTAGGTCAATGTGGGTAGGGCCCCCTGCCTTGGGTCACTGTGGGCAGGGCCCACTACTCGGAGGGTGCGGGGTGTGCTTGCAGCTCCATTGCGCAAGCAAACATCTGTGGATGCCAGTAAGCACACTGGTCTTTTCACGGGTCTGTGTGGGTATGTCCGTAAGCATATGAAGCGACAGGCTAGCAGGAGACGCAAACACACGACTTCTGCCTTATAGGAGAACGTCCCAAACTGGGCTTAGATGAGCCGACTTGTAGAGTCTTGGTAATGTTGTTAAGTGCTAAACAGAGTCGGGAAAATGTGCATATCCAATACCGGACATGAAAAGAGGAGGTGACAGAGAGCCGTCCACAAGAACCGCAACAAAGGGCGTGCCATATATATAACTTCCAATTATTCCGTCGCTTTGCTCGATGATAGTGAACAAGAACAGGTAATTGCGCTTGGAAGCCAGTTGCAGAGGGTTTATGCCATCTGTAGCCCCAACAAGGCATGCCAATGTCCAAATTCTTGTCCACCCGTTGTGTCATGCGGTTGTGAATTCATTGGGCATAACTTGCCATGCGACAGTTAGCGTTATTAATGGGCACCCGTTAACCTTGACTTATCGTCGCAAATCGATTTGATCGGTTCCATCAATCGCTTCGCGTAATTATGTCTGGTATTTATGCAGCCGGGTGCAAATCTGCATCATCATTACGAAGCCTTGGTTCTCATCCGTCATACACCCATGTAGCACCCAGGACATTTTATTGCCCCATCGTTATTCTCATCGCAAGTCGCGCTGTTCAAACAATTCAAACAGCCTGGCAGATGCCTGTGACGAACAGCAATGGCCAGCACTGTTCTGGATAGCACGTTTACGGAAGTCAGTTCAAGTACCGTGCGCTAATCATTAACTGCTGTCCTCGGACAGATGCTATGAAACGCACCTCTCACGGGCCATTCGGCCGTTCCGTTCGACCAACAACGAATATTTTTACCGCTGCTTTTGTATTTGTTTTGCTGTTTTTGCCTCTTATGCTTAAGTGTTGGTTAGATCTATTTTTGTGACAATATTTATTTTGTGCGAACGTCGCTTATTTTGCTATTTTTAAGCTTGTTGTTATTGAACGCAAGTTTATCTAACGGCAACCTAGCGTTTCAGCTACCGAAACATGCTGCCTAAAGTTCAAAGATGTCATTGAGTGCCACGCCACGGGCATAGTTGTATATCTTTGCATGACAGCGGCCGTTCTTTTTGTTTGTATCTTGTGATAACTTCATAGGCAAACACAAACCTCTGAGGCGCGTTCAGTGATGTAAACAAGCTCTGTAGGTGGTAGGGCTTTCGGTATTGGATGGTGAGCACTTTTTTCCTTGCCGAGTGATTTGTGGAAAGGCAGGCACGCAATGACTTTAAGACCGATGGCAAATCTGTCCGGGAGATTTCAATAGAATATGATGTCCAGGACGTCAACAAAAGTATGTCAATGCTACAAGCTTGCATTCGCTGGCTTATAGCTTGTATGCGTCTGTCTAGCAGTTCTTGCTGGGTGCAAGTAGGCGAAATTGTAACAGACAAAACCAATTGACGACGGCGGGTGCAGCTTAACGCCAGGACGCATGTCTATAACGCGGCAACTTGCACAGAATATCCTCGAGGCCCGAAATAAATGGCCGATGTCTCCAGTGAAAATGAAATGCTGTGTTTGGGATTTCATTAAATCAGATCCAGATGTCGAAATGTTAATACGGAGAGCATATAAGTGACGACAGACTAAGCTATGCATGAAACATGCCAACAGACGCAGATATTGGTGCAGCGGTCGCTCGGACAACGACGGGCTGGACAAAGACAAATACTTTTGGCCTTAGCCCAGAAAACATTAAATCAATGACATTTTACTGCCTAAGGAACTACCACGTAACCAGCACACGCCATTTGGAGCACACTAGATATGGAGCCTGGTTATCCCCACCCCTAGTTGAACTACTTGTGGAGACAGGGGGAAATCAATTCATTCTGGGATCCCGAGAACAATCCGACCTGTAATTAAGGTGAATACGAAAATGATAAGGGAGGTACCTGCACTCACATTGGCGAGACCTCTTCAGATATCTAGAGCACATCAACTCCGCCCATCCCGTGGTTCGATTTTCGAAGAAACGATCCGATGCCCCGGACGTCATCTCAACCCTCGACATTACAATTACAGCTGGAGCCAGTGGGGCATGCAGTCCGGACCTCTATTTCACACCGATTGCCCCACAAGTAATCTTTCGCTATGATTTCGCTCGCCCGGCTCAAGCGCAATCAGTGGTTCCCATTTATAAATCAACTGGGCGGCCCGGGCCTCCTTGAACTCGGCAGCCAAACAGATACAATTACAAAATATTCGAGATCTCTTTCAACAACGTTGGAAACTTCAACACCTGATTCAAAGAAGGACAAGAAAATTGACACGTTGAAAAATGAAACAAAATTAAATTGACCGGCCGAAATGCAACTATCGGCATTGATCTACCCTGCTTTGAGGATGACCTATCCCATAAAGTATCAGGGAGAGTCTGCTCATCGGGACTTACGCTACGGGGCGCTTGAACCCACAGACAGCGCCTAAAAAAAACATCTCGGTCAAAACGCCGCTTAGCCCTCCGCCGTGCCCGGCAGGCCGGTGAGAATGCACGACGCGTAGCGACGGCCTCAAAGGTGGATATGCTATTCGACGCATGTCGGGTATGAGTTAGAATGTAAGTTGCGCGAGGACGGGCATGCGAGAGAAGCGAAACGCCCGGTCAGATTACACCTGAACAAACATCTGCGAAGCACAGCCAACAAGACACAGTGCACACCTGTGGGAATCATTTCACTAAGAAGCATCCACACAAAGCCGCCATAACATGTGCGGGGATTTCCTGGTCTATTCTCACCCTCTTAACACCATGACCCCCGGCTCCCAGACGCTCGTTACAGTCTGGCTCGACTGCCTTCGGTATTTAGATATACAGATCGTTGATGTGAGAGTATATGCATATGTGTATGTGTTGCTTATGCATGAGATACATTGCATGACTCTTGTCGGGTGGAAGTGACTGGAGACTCGTAGACTTATGTATGAGTGCAGTTACTTGCCAAACCTCTGTCGTAGTAGTGATGTGTGATGATTAAGTTGCACGGTGGCTGAAAACGCCGGGGTTTGATGCGTAAAGTTTGCGTTGTCCGTGATGGGATGCCACGATAGAGCATGTTATGCCATGCTTGCGATGGAGCATGATGTGGATATAGTTCGCAAGCGAGGCGATGCTGTGGACAGGAAGGTACTAAGGAAATCCGCGCCTCGTAATTTTTCCTGTGACGGTAACTGCGTGCTTGCGTGCATGTTTTAATCTGATGAACGCCGTTAGTTAAATGCATTTTGCATCTTTTGGTCATTTTGAGATTCGAACCGTCGGGCATAAGGCCAAAATCTAATCACAGATTAAAATGAGCATAGCTCGTTACTTGGTCACTCATAATTCGCTTGCCAACATCTATTGGCGATCTATGCATTGACTTACGAGAGGCCAAGGGGCTTTTAAAAACTGTAGCAGGAAGCTGGGGTCCGCGGAACGACAAGGCTCTGGGAATAAAGCTCATTTCTCGTTAAAGGCTTCTCACAAAAACATCACAAAGTTACGACTGCTCCATAGTTTTCCTGGCCCAGGCCGGCATCCATCTTCGTTCCAAGTGTTTCGTTTCTCACGTCCAGAGTGGCGCCGGCGGTGGCGCGGCGCTGACGGGGCCCGCGAGGGGGCGCGGGCCGCAGACATGGGAGGTCGAGACCCGGCCGTACCGCGCAGGGGAAGCAGCACAGACTCCGCTGCTGCTGACGGGGCCCGCGAGGGGGCGCGGGTCGCAGACATGGGGAGGTCGAGACCCGGCCGCACTGCACGGCCGGTCAGGCCTGCAGCCGCAGCGCAGACTCTGCTACTGCTGAGACACATCGCAGGGGCCCGCGAGGGGGCGTGGGTCGCAGACATGGGGAGGTCGAGACCCAGCCGTACTGCACGGAGGAAGCAGCACAGACTCCGCTGCTGCTGACGGGGCTCGCGAGGGGGCGTGGGCCGCAGACATGGGGAGGTCGAGACCCAGCCGTACTGCACGGAGGAAGCAGCACAGACTCCGCTGCTGCTGAGACACATCGCAGGGGCCCGCGAGGGGGCGCGGGTCGCAGACATGGGGAGGTCGAGACCCGGCCGTACCGCGCGGCCGGTCAGGCCAGCAGCCGCAGCACAGACTCCGCTGCTGCTGAGACACATCGCAGGGACCCGCGAGGGGCGCGGGCCACGAACATGGGGAGGTCGAGACCCGGCCGTACCGCGCGGCCGGTCAGGCCAGCAGCAGCACAGACTCCACTACTGCTGACGGGGTTTACACTCGGCTGGTGCTTGAAGCATTTCAAAGTGAGCAAGTGTGTGCGGGGGGCTTTTACAAGGAGCTTGCTACCATTTCAGCTTCCGAAGTGGGCAGCTTGCGAAATATTGCAGTTTGCAAAGCAAACGATATCCCCCTACCTCAGTGGCCTTTGTGCCGGACCCCAGCTGGTGAGGGCATTTGTAATATGAGCGCAACGAACAGATAGTAAAAGTCCAGGCGCTCGCTCTCATCGTCTCAGGTGCAGCTTAGTCACGATCCAAAAACAATAATCGGCCGCGATGTGAAGAAAAATTCTGACAGCAACTTAGGCGTAGCCGCGGGGGGAGGTGGCACAACACTAGACCCAGTTTACCCACATCTGTCTTCCAACACCATTCATGCCTCCTGACAGAAAGTTTTGAATAAGCGTGCTGGGCTTTTACCAACCCCCCCCCCCCCCTTGACACCCCTGAACAACAGCATGCCCCACCTTAAAGTAATGTAGAAATGCTGCTTGCGAACTTTTGTACCTTCAAGCCAAAAGGATGAAAGCTGAAGGCGACAGCTTAATACACCTACATCAGGCAAAATGCATAATGTAGGCGTATTATGTACATAAGTACATTATGTCTCTATGTAAAATATGCATATGTACAAAAATTGTGCTGCAGCCATTCACACCTTTTACGTACATTAAGCATATTTGCGTGCTCTTGTGCCGCGTTCTGCGCACATACAACACGCAACTTATGAAGCCTTTTGTGAAAACACCGGCCGAAACATGTGAGTTTAATGCAATGAATTCTAACATGAGAGATCTCCAAAAGCGAGTTGATCGTATGCCTGCTATTGTACAAAGGTTATTCGTGTTTTGTAGGCCCATTGTTGAAATAAAGAGCTTTGCATGTTCCAGTCCAGCTACCTTGATGTCTCTACACGATATCTTGAGCTGATGTGGTTGTACGTAAATGCTGGTGGACTCTAAAAAAACGAGATCGGATCCAGGAAATGTCAGGGCAACGCCGTTTTTTCCTTATGCTACATGCTATCGACAATACACAGCTAAAGATAGCGTGCTCTGGTACTTCTTAAAACTCAGTGACTTGAACTTGTGTTTGTTATGTTTGTTAAGTAGTGATGGTATACTCGTTACACTTAAAATTTAGCCTTATGGTTTGGAGAAGAAATGCGTAAATATAATTTTCGTTAAAACTACATTGTTCGGACCATATCGTTCCACCCCTGGAGATGGCGGGAAAGGGGGCCTGGTGCAGGATATCTCACCACTTGTTGGTCGGTAAAAACACCCGTAACAGGCCTTAAACATTCGAAATTGCCTCCAAGTGTCACAAAAGGATCTCCGATCTAAAAGTTCCCCGAATCTTAGGCGAGAGCCTATGCGACGATTTCACAACGCTGAACGATATCATAACGCTGCCCTTGATCCGGTTTGCCCCCCATCCCCCTGAGGGCCCAAGCCTCCGTTTCTGATCGAACTAAACCAAGGAAAAAGTGCACGTTTCGGTGTTCTCCACTCTTTTGAGAGAAGCTGTAGCACCGCTGCTCCTCCCCTTGGCTCTGCTCTGGCTCTTGAGCATGAGCATGCTTCGATTAAATGGGACTAAATGCGGCCTGGATATGTAAGACAGTTGTTGGTTCCGTCTACTGAGACCTACCTTTATATTTTGCTCCTTGCATCATCCCTGAGGCCATTTAAACTGTATGTTGGCAGATCAAAGTATACGCGTACTCTTTGAGATCAATCCCCAGACCAATCATTGAGTTATAACAGATTTGCCAGGCAGAGGTCGAAGGTCAGAGGTCAGGCAGAGGTCAGAAGAGGCCGCAGGTCCTAAACACAGGTTTAAGAGTGCTGTCCGGCTGGACGATGGACGTGGGCGTGGACGTCAAAAATGGACGTCATTTGACCACCCCTCCTCATCTCCAAACAATTTCGGAAAACGGCCTGATGCGTTTTCCGATAAGGACCGACCAGGACACACGTCGCAGCTCGAGTGACACCCTCTGCACGAACAAGTGCGAGCAATCTCCCAACCGACGGTCGCAGTGAACCCCGGTGTTCCGTCGCCGCTGCCAGCCGACCGTCCCTATCTCCAGCCTTCTCCCGCAGCCTCCGCCCCAGTCGGGCCCCTCTCCGCAGTCGGGCCGTTTTCATTCGGGCGGCGGACGGGCCTGCTTCCGGGCCGGCTAACGGACGGGCGGCCGCACGGGGCCCCGGGGACGCCGGCCGCCGTCAGCCGGGCTCCACTCGCCGGCCGTTTGCATATCCGCGCGGTTTGCCGTGCCCGGGTCACGGCCAGGGCGCGCCGGTGCGGCACGGCTCGGCCCGCGTGGCCCCGCTCTGGGGCCGCCGTCGCTGCAGCCGCTGAGCGGGACCAACTTCAGGGGGTGATCAGCGCACCCGGAGGCTGGCTGGGCCGCCGGCGCGGACGGTCTCGGCCGGCCCCGCTCTGGCGCTGGGAGCGGGGCGACCGGCCCGGACCCGGAATTGATTGAGGCTAACTTGGAGAGCCGGAGGTCAGCCGTCTGGCGAAAGTTGATGGCGCTTCGGCGTAGCGTAAGACGCTGGGTGGTTTGCACGCACCAGACGTCCTGGTCCTGGCGATTGTCATCCAGTGACATGGAGCGTTATATAATAATTATCAAATGCGTCACTTGCGATGTAAAGCAATTGCCGTCAGAATGCAGCAACAATATGCACATGGTGATCGGCCGGCCTGTTCATCACGTGTTGTTAAAGGTAGTAACACAAGTGACGCATCCTTTTCACAAATAACCGCTCAGATCGATGGGGTAAACAAGCACTACGGCTTTCTTTTTTCTGATGAATTTCCGTGCCTTGCAAAAGCGTACCACCTTTGGGACGTTTAAGCGGATTCAAAAGATTTTTGTCTGTCTGGCACTGAGCAACATGCAAGCGCCAAACAATTAGGTACCGGTAAATGGCTGCAGCAAACACAGAGAGGCAATATTTGCCATTGGAAGGCTAATCAATCACCTGAAGGACTTCAAATAGCCTTGGCCGTCACGGTCACCACAGGAACACCAATCACAACTGGGGCTTCAATGCCGACCTCAGTCTCCGACTCTCTGGCCTCTATCGACCTCGGCGCAGCAGGCAGACAGCAGTGTCCGATCGAAGCCGGCGGCAGCGGCGGCTCCCCGCGGCCTCAGTGGGGCGTCCGCGCGCCGTCGCACCCCGGAGGCGGCAGACCTAGTCCACTCGAGGTCACCTCACCACCCCCGTCACTGGCCGGAGGCCGTACGGCTCCGAACTAAGGCGAGTGACTTCCTAGCTCAGCGGTTTAGATGGGTGCTCATTTCTGTAAAGTGTCTAGACTTAACAGAGATCGCGCAAGAAGTCTAGTTTTAATAGAGGCCGCGCAAGAAGCGGTGTTGCCGACGGTAGCAATGCGACTTCCAGTCAGTGCTGAAGCACCGCACAGATCCCAGGCACGCTGCAAAGGGGCACATCAGCAGGCACTCCGCATACGTGACCTTCTGAACGTTAACAATCTCTGTATGACAAGGTAACATCACAGCCCGGGGACGTTGGGTTGGTGTTATCCAAATGCGGACTATTGCATATCTGATCGCTTTCATGATGCGGAAGTTTTAGTCTTGCTACTGATGCAAACGTGACATCCTACATTTGACCTTGTCGACCATTCCTGACCTCAACGCTTTCCAGACCTTGCTGACCTTTCGCCCACTGTCTTTCGCATGTCATGAGGACTGTCATTACTATTATTAATACGCGCTTGGATGGGCCCATTTTACACAAATACGATTTTTTCCAAATTAATTTCAAAGCTGATACGAACGAAACATCCTGTATTTGACCAAAGTTGACCCTCCCTGACCTCAACACCTCCCAGACCCTGCTGACCTTTCGTCCACTGTCCTTTGTATGTTATGAGGAGTGTTTATCACCATTATTAATGCGAGCTCGCATAGGGTCCATCCTACATCAATATCATTTTTATCCAACTTAATTTCAAAATGGTGCAACGTAGCTGAAACAAATTTTGCGCAATGGAGACAATTCAAAAGCCGATCTTTAAGTGTGGAAATGGAAAAGACATGCAGCGGGTCCGAAGTGGGGTCATCATTACCAGCGAAGGGAGTTCTTAGAACAGATTTCAAGGTATTGCGATAACACAGTTTAAACAAAGCATTGCAGCTTTGGGTACTTTCTTTTACAAATGAGCATTTTAAATTAAAGTTACAACTAACTTTGTTGACTTTCTGTGAGCTTACAGATTATTCCCAGGTGAAAACCAACCAACTTTTTGACTTAACTTGTTTTATGGGACAGATTTAACACTTATGTCAAATCTTTGGTCGTACGCCTTGACTAAATACCTGAACAAACCTCGTGAAGGGCAGCTAGGTCTCAAACCTAACATGACCTTGTTCAATATCTTATTTTAAGGACCTGCCCCTAGGGCAGTTCTGATTTGTCACGGGATTCGAATTGACTCCCACCCGAGTGTGTCGCATCCAGCCAGTCACCCGGGCGCGCGTCCAACAAGCACACGGTAACGGTAAGCACACGGTAACGTATTGAATTAGCAGGAAATTGGCAAGCCACTATATGCTTCAGTTACCTTAGAGTTTCGGTGGTTACAAACTTAGCAGTCAAGAATGGAACAAAATTTAAATTTCAGCGTAGCCCAGCTACGAAATGTAATCGTATGCCTGTGACATTCAGGCCTGCGACAATTGCATAATTTTGGTACCTTGACTTGCAGGGGCCATAATATTAGAAAGTTTGTGAGTGTGCTGCCTTTATAAAGCGTTGCCTTTAGTCCCCAAATTACTATATGAATCTTTCTCAATAGGCCAAAGCCTTATCGTCCGTGTCGTGCTGTTAGCCGCGCTGCCGTGGCATGCTAATCCCCGTTACGGCGTCTCAGGTCAGTTCTCGAAGCCCTACGGCATGGTTGATGTGAGACTTTCATGTAGCGCAACAGGAGAGATCTAGCGTTCGCACGGACTGCGCTTGCATTCATGGCCACAAAAAAGTCCACCATCATATGTTCTTCTATGTGATGGAGCGCTTCAGGCGGAATCAGTTAATCCATAACCGATTGGTTGTACGCATGGGATGGATCGGATATTTGCACAGCAACCACACGCCCAATTTCTGCAGGCGTCACCAGACAGCTGCCTAAAACTGCCAGCGGAACCAAATTGTTGGCGAGGACTGCCGCTGTGACGACGACTGCTCCTGAGGGGCCATTTTACGATGATACCCGCACTTTTATTATGTTTTTAGGAGTGGCGATGGCTTATCGTTTATGATTGACTACCTCCCCCCCACACCCCGTTGAAATGTTTTGCCTGTTAAAACTCGCTTTAAGATAGATCCATGAAAATAAGCGGCATCTGCATGACAAGTGTACCTCCAAAATCATCAACCTTTCCTTCATGATCTGGGCCAATTTCGCTGCTGTCGTCAACAGAGTGCTAGTGATGAAATGTAGCTATACGTTTGGAAGCTAGTAGCCATGTTTTTGAGACAAGCGATATGCTAGCAAAAGTTATTGACAGTCTGCAGACGGCTTGGAAAAATGCCCCGATTAATATTTTTTACAAGAAAACGTCGAAACGTACGAGCATCTAAAAACCATACTTCGTTAATGCATCATCAATTAAAGAACCTTTATTTGCCTTTGTAGGCAACAGACTTCAACAGGTCAGCACATCGGACGGTTTGAGCTTCACGTTCAGGGGAATGAGCCAAACTAAGAAAGGCCGGAGCTACGAAGAGATGCAAAGCTACTAGGTTGCAGCTATATAGAACAGCGCAGGCAAGATTCCAGACTAGTGCTCAGCAATGCAGACAGCAAGGCATATACCCTATAATTTCCCTAATCCGCCGGGAATCTGAAAAGAAACGTTATGGAGACGCAATGCTTTTCCACGTAAGATATAAACTTCTCACCTGCTAATACTCCTCCAAGTGAATGATGATGATGATGATGATGATGAATCAGCTGATTAGTGCAGCGTTATATCTTTTACCGCGTCAGCCGTCACATGCAGGAAATGCAACTTTTGCATGCACTTTGTCAACAAACTTTAGCTTACTTTATTATTAGCTCTACCTGGAGACAAACTTCAAAATTCCAGTTGGCAGCTGGTGACTGTTTAAAGCGATGCTAAAACACCGCAGTCTACCTGGCCCTCCGGTGTAGGGGAGCTGAACTGAATGAGGACGATGTAAGTTGCGGTGTAAACGGCACTTAAAAACGTCACGGCTTAGAACGTCACTAAGCTTTTCTTGAGCGTAAGTATGACTGAGACATTTTCCTGCAGTGTTCCGGTTTTAAAATGGATTTCTCTGCTACTTTTGAATTACAGAAAGCTTCATAATTCGGACGCATGTGCGGGAGGTCTTCCTGGATCTGCGTTGGGCTCCCCGGTCCTGCCACACTGGTACCGTCTGAGCGAAGCGGTGTGGAAGTCCGCCACGTTGGATATATTTCCCGTCCATGTAATATCGGCGGCCCACTTGCATGAATACATTTGTGTAGAACTGACTTTTCGTAGTGGTGAAAATAATCGCTATTGAAATGCAGTTGGCGACAATCAATGAATCAAAAACACTTAGCTGGACTCAAGGTTGACGAGATATGGATGGCTGCTTCATTCTGCCGCCCGACAGCCCACACAGATACGCATGATTCCTCCAGTTGTGTCTTGGACCAAATACACCAGCGTGCACCGTGGAACACCAACATACTGCACCAGCGCGCAACACAAGCAACGTGGGTCAAAATACCCCTCCCTAACTGCGCCGGAATGTTCTCGTCGCGAATCCGCAATCCACCAATGACGGAACGGTCGTGCGTAGCGCGGGTTCACACATGCCGCGCCTTTGGTGATCAAGGCATCTGGGCGAGAGGCGTGCATTACCAGTCATGTCATCCATCAGTGCCCAGCATTCCAGAGTCGAGCTCTGCGCCCAACAGCACGGACAAGGTTCGTGGCGAGGAACACCGTGGCTGGTGGGAAGCTTCCATGCACCAGACAAATGACATCGAACATTGAAGCGCAACCAGCCATCGCGTGTGCACGTGTTGGAGGCGCCACGGCAGAGCCGGCCCGTCATCTGGCCGTGTCGACAGCGGACGGATCCGACGCCTCGGCGCCGCCGGACCGCGCCGACCGCCGCCGCTGCGCCGCCGCCGCCGCAGCTTTCCGCATACCTGCGTTGCACGATCGGCGCACGCCCTCGCGCGGCGGTCACCGGCCCGCCTGTTTACCCGACCGACAGCGCGGAATCTCGCAGGACAGCCTCATTGAGTGGGTGCCAAAGTCAGCAGGCCGGCCGGCCGCCGTATGAAAAGCGGGCCGCGTGCAGCGGGCCGGCCGCCGCTGCGGGCCGCAGCCGGCCGCGCCGCTCCGGAGCGGCAGACTGGGCTCGGCCGCCAGCAGGGCGGGACCGCTGGGCGGGACCCGTCGCTGGGCAGGGCAGGACCACCGGGCAGGGCACACCGCTAGGCAGGGCCTCCGGGCAGGGCAGGGCAGGACCATTGGGCAGGGCACACCGCTAGGCAGGGCAGGACCGGACCCGTCGCTGGGCTGGGGCGAGCCGCTGCTTCGTAACTTGGTAGGCGTTAGTCAGTGGTTTGTGAAGAGCCACTGAGGCAGCTAGGTTGACCACCACCACGCTAGTGGAGGCCGATCGCGGGTTGTTCGACATCTCATGACAATGCGAGGAAGATGGCCGCTCTTGTCACTTATGAAGCCAGCCTTCCGTTCTTGCCATGATGGCAACAGCCATGGTCCCCACGTATGTCAAATTTTTGTGGCAACCTTTGTCACCTGACGGTGGCAGAACACAGGACATATTCGTTACTTCAAGTGTCGGTTGAATTACTATGTATACACTGCTATCTACTGCATCGTGTTCCTTGCAGGTCATTTCCGATTCAGTTAGGACCAGTGAGGAAATCAGCTTGGCTTCGAAGGAAGTATTATCATCTTTAGCTACGATATCTTGAATCGAAGTTAAGAGCTCACCTGACGTCTTGCTCGGAGCGTATTTCACTTCTTTGCAGGAATGAAGAGATAATGTAAGTGTTTTCATTGGAAGAGTGAAATCATCCGGCTCTCACAAATTCTGAGTGAGACATGCCAGCAACTGCCCCCAGGCTCTCGTCTTGCTTCAACAAAGGCTTTGTTTTAAAGGTTTTATGATCCAAGCACCGCAGCAGCACATGGTTGGACATAAATCACGCATCTGACGCGAATGCCGTCTTCGACGCCGTTGTAGCTTGGTAGATTGTCGTAATGGTCAGGTGTAACCTTATATCACGCACTCCATTGAAAATTCCAGCTCTTGGAAAGCCGTTTTCAAGTTATGTTGGTACCATATTGCTTATTTTGGGAGGGTGGCAGTTCTGACCTTACTATTGCATGTACGTTTATACATATAGTTAGATATGTGGCTCTATTAATATGATCCGTTTAAAAAATCGTCTCTTAAAGGCCGTTCAGAGACTTCTCTTTACATGCTATCCCGATCGACCTACACTAAGCAAGACTGCACATGATCATGCTTAACACGGTGGCAGAACATGGACCAAGAATGCACACGCTTAAAATCAAATATGTTTGCCAAGGTGCGATGTGTCGCCAAAGGTAAAAAAATGTCGCCTTTGCTCACAATGTACCTGTCTATCGTAGCTGACTTCTTTGATAGCAATTCTGGAGAATCTCTTTCTGGACTGATGCATTCCACAGCTGGGATACGCAATCATGTGTAAATGCTAATAACACGTTTCTAAACTCATGTTGGGATGTCAGTGGCATCTTCTGCTTGAGTGCTCTCCTGTGTTTTTCCCAAATTAATCATTGTATTAATGAAGTCTGTTAACGATATGCTGAGCAGAAAGGTAAATAAACAGGAGCGCTTCACTCCCCTGGCAACCAAGCGGAAGGGCCACGCGCCAGGCAGCGTCTCTCCTTCGCTAAGGTGACGGCATGTTCTCTGGCGCGCTCACGAGCTGATCCATACCAGGTGCGATACTCTGGCGACATTGGAGCCGGAGTCGGGCTCGGTCAGGTCAGCTGCTCTGTGTCACTCATACGCCACTCCGGTGTCAAGAGGTCACCTTCTCACGTCACGAATGTCCATGCGTATACGATGCAACGGGTGTTCACGGGTACTTAAGAGTGTACGAGCCCTACGTCACGTCACGTCACGTTACGTCACGTCACGTCGCGGCGCGACACGTGCGGTCGACTGCCTTCTCAAACCACGAGCGCCTGGCTGCGGCCGGTCGCTTCCCCTTGTCATGAGATCTGACGGTATTCGATCACTTCCTGACGCGTCGAACACAGGCGATGGTCGGTTGTTTTTTCATGTCACAAGTGTAAGGTGAAGTGGGCTGTTTCCTCACGCCGGGAGCCTTTGCTGTCAGCCGGTCACTTCCTCCCGCCACGCGCATGACTGGCGGCGGCCCATCCTCGTTGCATGCGGTTGCGCCATCGAGTGGTCACTGTTTCCGTGAAACTCGAGACAAAGATCACAAGCGTTTCTGACACCTGCAACAGGTGAGGGTCACGGCCTGACAGTGACGAGACGGCTAGGTGCATTTGCTTATGTAAGCTCAATGAAGCTAATGTGCCTATTAGAGGGGGGAGCCTTGGAGGTCAGCTTACTGTGTTCTGGTCCGGCGTCCGCTCTGGTAAATACCGCTTCATGAGCCAGAAACAACAACTAACCAATCCAAACACCCACAGATCTGGGGTTTGGTCGCGCAAAGCGTTTTAACTTGGACACTACGAGATATGCGTAAACGTTGACCGTTTCCAGTCTCTGGCAATAGCCATCGAACCTTGGTCCAGTGCTGGAACCACAAGGCTTCTGCGAAGTCTCTTTGTACGAAGCAGACCAAAGCATGCTTTGTTGGGGAGGCGTGGTGCACTGTTCAACCTACAATTTGCAAAGCACATCAGCATAGTATGTTTTCTGCGGGCAGTTAACGTGAAGGGGATAACCGCCTCGGGCATGGATATTTCCGCACGAATATTCGAAGCACCCGAAAACATTTCGGACATGCAAGATTGATTAAGCACAAAGCACCCCTCCTTACACAGGGAGCAGCCGTGATGAGTCGCACACTCACAGCACCTGTTCATTCCAACGGCACGCGTTCAGCCGCGTGGTGTTGCCGGCTTGTTCGGTCGCCTCAAAGTGAGCTGCGCGGCGGCGGCCGGCAACTTGCGGGCACGTTGATCCCTGGCGCCGGGTAGCGGCCTCGGCTACGGCGCTGTCCAGAAAACAGCGCCCGCGCCGGGCCAACGGCAACACACAGAGCGATGACAGTGGCGCTGTTGGCCTGTGTTCAGGCTTCGCCCGGCCGCGGCGCGTGTATTGAGATAGCAGGGATCGGTCATTGCTCATACGCGCGGCCCGCGTGGCCGTGTTTGCCGTGGGCCCGGTGTACGGTGAGTCACGTGTGAACCCGACGGCTGCTGCTATCCTGGGATGGGTAAACAGCGATTGCGTTATTAATGGGATCTGCGGGTTCCTGTCGAGAGGGGCACACTGTGCCAACGATGTGCGCGCCGTGGTCATGGCAACCGGCCCCCGCAGGCAACTCGCCCAGATGTGCCCCTGGCAACAGGGGCCGAACGCGACAGCCCGAATAGCTCGGCCCGCGTGCACAACGCCCCCGCTCGCTAAACGACTGCGAGGAATGCACTTCCACCCGATAGACGCCATCCCCATTCCGAGGCGGTCCGAGACCGCGATGCATCCTCCTCGCCGGTTCGCGTGCACGCGTGTTTTTCGTCCGAGGCCTCTCACAACCCATTGGTGTCTGATTTAGGCGATTAGCTGCTTGAGCGGGGATGGGCACGCGTCTAAAGCCCGGGTGCGTCCTTGCGTGACATTCCGAGCCGGCGTGATCGTTGGCCGGCGTGTCAGGCCGCTGTGCCGTGGCCAGGCTCTCACAGGCCGCCGCGTCCATGGCGGCCGGAGGGTGAGCCGGACAGCCGCGCGGCGGCGCGGCACCTCCCCGTGTAGCCGATAATTAAGGCACCGCTTCGGAACGGCTGACGAACTCTGCAATTATCGAGGGATGCTGGAAATGGCAAAAAGCCGGCGGCGGCCGTGGGATATTGGCGTGGCTTGGGAAGAGCGCGGAGAGAATCCCGGCTCATCAGCGTCAGGGCCGGCCTTTGGGACGGCCTCGGACGTGTGATCAAGACGCCCCTCACTCGCGCGGTGGCTCACGCGGACGCTGAGCATGGCTTCCACCAGAGAAGCCTCTGCATCGCGGGTGAGTTAGGCACTGCCGCGCGTCAGCATTCGCAGGCTTATAGGTTTTATCCCACAATGTTTGCCTGGGCCCTGATTTCAGACACAGATCACCGAAAAGCCACCAATAGCAGCTTACAGCACTGTGCAGCTTTAAGATGCTCTTTGTCACCGTATGCATTTCGCGAGCTCCGTCCCTGAATTACGTCCACCATATTTTGTTGACCGCGCTTGACCGCCTCCGGGTGTGACACCGCTTCCCGGCCCGGCATCAGATAGTGGTGGAGTTCCTCAGCCGCGCAGCCCCCGACCACCACTGCAATTTCCCGTTTTGACCCCACCCTGGTAACAGCGGCCCGCCGGCTGCCAGCTCCCGCCCTCTCCCCGCTCCCTGCAGAGGGGCATGAGATCACTGCGGCGGCTCGGTGGCTCCGGGCACAGCGGCGCCGGCCCCGGTGTGGGGTCACCGGGTGGGGCTGTCGCTGCCCTCGCCGGCTCCACGGATGCGACATCCTCTGGGCTGAGCCCCTGTGTGGTCCCAGCAGCCCGGCTGGCAACATCTTCGGGTCATCAGTCATCGCCTCAGGGCGCCACGGTGGTCACCGGCCGCGCTGCTCGGCGGGGACAGGGGTCAGCGTGAGGTCAGCGGTCGCCTGGACCGACGTCCGGACGGCTACCACCGCCGTCGCCTCCCCGGAATACCGAGGCTCGCGCCGTCGTAACCCTCGGCGGCTGGAGACGGGGGACCCGATGGCCAAGTTTGCACGGACGGACGCCAGGACATAGCTGACATCTGAGAGGCATGAGTATGCATCTTCCTGTCAAGCACAGAGTCCACTGTGCGATACCGGAAGGAAAATGGAAAATGAGACGAACCGCCTTGAACGGGGAGGAACACGCACCTCGCCAACGCCTTAGAGTGGTATCCGTCACCGCACTGGTCTCGATATTTTTCGTGTTCGTGAGGACATGTGCAGGAATGGCACCGGAGGGAGGACTGAAGTAGGTAGCTTTAAGCTCCCAGCATATTTTACGGTGGCTGCAACAGATGTTCGCTGTATGTGCATGTGGTTGTCATCAACGAATTGCGGGCCCGCTCGGGAGGCGTTGCCCTGTTTGTGTGTTGTGGGAGTGTGGAGTCAGTTCATGAGAGACCCACAGTCAGCACAACAACGGGGGCCTGTGTGCCGAATAGCTATTGTATTGCGAATTTGGTCATCGATAAGATAATTGAATAAATGACCCAAGATAAGATCAAGGCCACAATAGTTAATGTGCAAGCACACTTTGTGTTGTACCACCTGCGTCTGTCGTCGCCAGTTTTATCGGTATTCAGCAAATGCCTCCCTTGAGTAGATCCTCAACTTATCATCAACCATGGTGAAACAGCTGCAGCACAGAAGGGCTCGTCAAAAGGACTGCCGGCTGTACGTCCATCAGCTGTCAGTCCCCACGTCAGACTGTCCAACTACCACCGGACCATTTAGCTCAGCCTATCCCACTACGCATGCGAATAAAAATAGAGCAGGCTATTTCACGAAACGCTACGAGAGCTCAACAACTTTCTGAACGGCTGCTTTAAGAGCGTCTTCCACATTCGATGGGTTTTGAACTGAAATTGCCGTTTTGACGACCTTTTGGTGCAGTTGACAGCCCTGTCCTTCTTGAAACCTAAATCCCTCTTGTTTCTAAGCTTCACGGTCGCGAAAATGGGGGGGGGGGAGTATTTCGGGAGGAGTATTTCCAGTCACATTGGCATTCATAACATCATAATAACGTCATTCAAATCATGTCATTCGACAACCCATACGGCGATCAAGGCCAGACAAAATATAGTGGTTGATTCGTTCATATCTGGCATTCGTAAGCACGATTTCCAGATATGACGATTTTCAGCTGGCGTTCAATCATGTTGCGTAAGGTACTATGACCTAATCAAACAATGACGGATCGAGGAGCATATTTACCAAACATATGAATTGTGTTGTCTAGAAGTCTGTTCTACTTAAGATATATAGATAAACCAATAGTTAAACGTGAGCTTGTTTCATCATATATGATGCTTGCTTCAGTAGCTTCAAATGCGAAACATTCCCTGTCAGAGCGGGAAATGTTTTCTATGCCATACCTTCAGAAAATGATACTTCATGCAGCACAAGTCCATGCATCTATTCACACGGATTGCTTCTGCGTACGCTTGAGATGGCCGTTGGTGTCAATACTGATGCCGAAATGTCGAAATGCTCATAAAGGCGCTCTATAGAAACAGGAACAACCAGTAAACATTTTCAGCGAGGTTCCAAAGTCCGAAACTTTGCGGAGCCACCGAGACCCGTTGCACTATGTAAGCTTGCAGTTTTCTTCTTTGAAGCTTAACTGTCGTTGGTGTTCAATGGATCACTGTTCCATGGCTCAACTAAGTCCAGCTGCACAGACATGGTTTGTTGAGCGATAGATATGCGACTGCTAAAAGCTTCTCCTAGTGTAGCAGCCAGAAGCAACCGACTGCAAACAACAACACCTCCTGCAAGGGAGCAATGGCCTTATGTTCCGTCAGCTTATGGAGACGGAATGCCAAACAGCCGACAAACTTTTGCAACATTCAACATCACGCCAAAGGCGTCGCAGGAAACTAGCGCTCAAGAAAAGCATTGAGCTTCCTCTCAGCTTTTTACTCGCGGCAATGACAGCGCCTGTGTCCTAGTGTAGTGCGATAGGATTGTGCTGCGATGTAACGTTGGAATATTAACGGCGCACAGGCTTCCCATGCCGAGTCCATGCTGAAACCGTTGCAAGATTTTCAACAATATTGCAGGTAAACAGCGTTAATGCCCGGCAGATGTTAAGGCTATGCATTGTGAGACGAGCGTTCAAGTTATGCCTGTGTGTTATGTCCAGGTTAGTATTAGCAATGCCATTCATGTAAGCTTGCAGTTGATGTCAAACATACATACAGAGTGGAGTAGGAGGAGCATGGCCCTATGCCATCCACCTGGTCCTACGCCTATGCTTGACTGGCATTCACCAACGCAGCAGAACTGCTTGCGGTATGAACTTAGCATAAAGTCAATAATAAGAATCCATAAAATAAAAACGGTGGCGTGATGTGAGTCTCTCCAAAAGATGGCCCAGTAAGCCAGCATCGGTCAGGCAGCCCTGCCGCAGATTCTGAAAAATGAGCTCACACTACGCTCCGACAAAATGGCCGTCCACCAAAAACTGGCAAAAGCCGATAAGTAGAACCGAATGGCATTTAGCATCTGGCTGAAGACGACGGGTGAAGCCAGTCATCGGTTTTGAACCGCATCCGTGTCAGCGAAGAGGCTCATTTACACCTGAATTGGGCAGTAAACATGCCAACCGCCTGATGTGGGTCTCGATGCCGCCTGACTGAGCTGGAGAGCTTGGCAGTTCCCGCACAACCCAAGGATGACGCGTGACCCCGCAGGGGGTCCAGCGGCCGTGTCGACCTCCTGCTCTTCCAACGTGCAGAGGGCCCCACAATCACAACCAACATGGAGCGGCACGGCGGCGTGCTTGAGCGCGTCTGGGGCCAATTACAGCAATAGCCCGGGGGTAAAAAGGAGAGCATCTGGCTCCAGCATGGCGGAGTGGCTCACCACACATCAGTGATGGCAGTACTCTGGCCGAAGACCACTTCAGAGAACGCCCCAACAGCTGAAAGACGGACAGCCCGTGAACGGCTCACACTTTGGATCTGCTCCCCCACCCCGCCCGTGATGCTTACCTATCGGCGTTCCTGAAATGGCAAGCCTGCATGAAGAGCCGTCAGAGCCTCGGTGACTTCAATGGGGCTGTCTGCCACGTGCGCGAAGATCGCACCTGACACGAACGCCAAAGTCATCGGTGAGGTGGCAAGGCGTATCGACTTCCGCCTCCCTTCAGAACGGGGTCACCTGGAACACGTGCCGTAAAGAGTTCCCTGAGTGATGACAAAGTGTAAACAAAGCCTGATACAGGTCGTTAATGTTTGGTAAATATCTAGCGCCAGAACATTTGACAATGTGATTTGTCCCTTTACGCTACGCGCAAAGGAAATGCGGACATGCTTTCCTTCCATGCTATATTCAAATATATTCATGCTATATTCAAACACACGTGTGACGTGACGGGTGTAATAACTTTCAGCAGGGGAGTCACTTTCCAGGAATGATTGGCGAGAACTCTAACAATACACCGAGACCTTTTACTCCTATTTTTTCCAATTCGCATGCATTGCCAGGGCCTAACGTTAAACCATCCGAAATTCTGCATCGCCCGTGCCTCCAAAGCGCACAAAGTGACACTGCCAGCGTCCAATCGGGAAACAACCTTTGCCGTTTTAACGAACGTCTCATGACATGCGACATAACACCCCAGCCTGCAGAACACCGTTGATCGGACAACTCTCGCAAACGAACAGTCTGTTGGTGATGCTGGCCAACGCAGTCATACGCATCAGAATCGACCATCGGATCGAATTGGCTCGAGGACTTGGCACTATTCCAGTGCAGCAGGCACCATGCCACCTAAGGCTGCACACAGGCTTCTGATCTTATTCGTAAAGTCAATATTTGTGCTCCATGAATCCATTTGGAATCGCCGCGACACAACAAGGCCACAACTCACTCAAAATACTCGCGTATAATGGATGCACGATTGAAACAAACGCACTGCTGATCGCGTGCGATTTAGATCACTTTCAAAACCACACAACGAGTTGCCCTGAATTCCTCTCCAAAGCCCTGATGACGCTCTGCCCGCAGTGAGCATCCCCTCCGCTCCCCTCCCACATCACGTCAGGAGCTGGCCACCCTCCAACGTAACCACTCCGCCGCGCGTGAACGTACACCGCGCCGCTATCGTCACATCCGCGCTGGATCCGCGCGGCGCCGCCGGCGGCCTCGGGCGGGCCACGCCCGTCGGCGGTGAGCGGCGGCGCTGCCTGACGGTGCCTCCAGAGGTCACGCTGACTGGGGTCACCACAGGGCGTGCTGAGCGCCGCCCAGAGCCGGTACCGAGCCGTGGGAGCGGCGCGGAGCGACCGCCGCCGCCGCCGCCGGACGCTCGGAGATGCACGAGAGGCGGACGCTAGGTTCATTCATGGCGAGCGCGGCCGCGCACGGGCCGCAACGTGGGAAGCAGCGTTCGGCGGAGGTCGAGATGCGAGGGCGTGAGAGGCCGATGGGTGTGTAGTTTTCGGTTATTGGCCTCATGACGGCTGGGCTGCAGCGGCTGGGATAGTAGCCGCCTCAGAGGGCTTGAGATGCATGACACTTGGTGCGTAGAGATGTAGGCACTACATTGCACTTTCGTGCTGCCTAAGTATCGCCCTGTTCCATTGTAACCACTAGTGTGGAAAGGTTGCTACTATGGGACCTGCAGACCTCGGGCCCGCATCGGGGGTCGTGAAAAAGTATCAACGAGGTTATTATAAACACTCGTGATACGTGCAGGCGTGTTCTCCCACAGTGAAATGCTGTGAGGCAGACACCAAAAAGGCAGCTGCCATGGTTCGCGGCTTGTACGCCAAATCACCTGTCTATCTTGTCTGCAAAATATGATCGTGTCCAAGGGCCCGGTACAGATTTATAAATCCGGGCCGGCAGGTGCACCCAGGTTTGTCAACTGAATCAAGTGTCTAGAAATTTTAATCATGCCAGCTATCGCTATGTACCCGGCACTTTTCCATAATGTGCAGCAGCTGAAGTTCATGGCATAGATATGCATGTAACCAATTTCTTTTGGTGTGTGTTAGATGGTGATGTACTAAACATAGCGCACACATCGATTACGTTGATGGCCGGTGCCCGCTGGTAAGCCTTGGAACTGGCAGTGAGCAATTATTTTGCCGCTGAGGCTTTAGGAGATTTGAATATCATTAGTGCTGGCGTGTAGTCTTACGGTGCAGAGGAGAATGCACTGTAGTAATTGTGGCGCCGTGCAGGCAGAGGTGCAGCCGAGTGGGAAAAACAGGCCGCGGAGTGGGGTCATTGCATGTCCGTACGCTTTGCGCCACTCCCTTTCACAAATACTGGCAAAGAATCAGTAGAGGGAGGCAAGCATTCTCGTTGGTGATTCCCGCAAAATTACTGGTGCGGTAGAAATTTGCCGCGTGCAGACCAAAGCAATGAAACCCCTTCAGAGTGTTATGTTCCGGGAAGCAAGGAGTTGGGAAGTATGGATCTGACTTAATACGAGAAATTCCAGGTTGAGTTTCGCGGCCCGGTCATGTATTTTAAACGAGAGTGTTAATTTAGTGCCATGGGAGACGGCAGCCAATCGGAGCATTGGAAAAACGCGAGGCTTGGCGGCAGCACACGTTACCTACTCCGGGACACCACCTACCATAACGTACTGTTGTTCGAGCTCGTCGGCGTCCGGCGTTGCGCGAAATTTGGAGGTAGGATGCATACGAGTTTTGTAAGAGCTGGTACAGAACAATATGTATGGAGCCCCAAGAATGTCAAAGCGCTCGTAATGCCAACAGCCTCCCTCAAGCTTTACAGCAGGTCCAGCAAAGACGCACGAATAACAAAACAGCAAGAACATAAAAACGGTGAAATAAGCGTTAGCCGCCAAAGGCGACCAATAAATCGATCAAAGATGAATCAATCTGACCAGATGCTCAGTGAAAAATAAGACAAGCCTGATCAGAAGTCCCAGGTGCTCGACAGCAAGCTGAGGGCCTTTGGATTGCCCAACGGTGTATAGAAAGCCACCGTTGAATCAATGGCTATCACCAGATCCCGAGGTAATACTATCAACTGAATATTCTATGAGATGTTTCACAACTCATTTTTAATGAGTTGATACAATGTGAAAATTGCACTCCCAAAAACTCATTTACATAGATCACCGTATGCCGAACAACATAAACTTTCCCTCTTTTATGCTTTTGTATTCCGCTTATGACACTGGCCTCAGTTACTGCTTACGCCGTCGTAACGCTATGGTTTTTGTTGCTGCCTACGTCTCTGTGATGCATGTGGTGGCAATTACTGCCTGGTGCCTACGGGGCCGTAAGACCGCGGTCTCAAAGACAGCCTTAAAGCGGCTCCGTAGTGCTATGACCTCAAGTACCGCACACACATGACTTGCTCTGACCCAAATCACTGCTTACGACGCCACAGCACTAAGGCCGCACGTACTGCCACGGTCATAATCTTTCATACGACGCATGCAACAGCTGAGACTATATGGTATGGCCAACTTCTCACCCGCAGGAGAGCGAGCACGGCGGGGAATCGCCAGCCCGCAGGAGAGTGGGCACCACAGGGAATCGCCAGCCTCTCGCCCACGGGAGAGTGGGCATCACAGGGAATCGCCGGTCTCTCGCCCGCAGGAGAATGGGCACCACAGGGAACCGCCAGCCTCTCGCCCGCAGGAGAGCGGGCACCACGGGGAATCGCCAGCCTCTCGCCCGCAGGAGAGTGGGCACCACAGGGAACCGCCAGCCTCTCGCCCGCAGGAGAGCGGGCACCGCGGGGAATCGCATCCTCGACATCTGGCCTTCCAGACGCGCAAGTTAGTCGCCTCTATGCCGATTCCCACATGCATTACCTTGATTCGATCACCACATAACGCAGTCGTCTCTCGTGCGGTCTTAAAGCCAAAGTTTTCAGAGCTTCTACGACAAGCGAGCGCCCGACAAAAATGAACATACTGGATCGCTCAGGAGATAGTGCAGGCTCTGAACATTTAACTAAGGAAATATGTTAGCCAGCCTTTCTTGTATGCGCCAGTTCGGGACTGTTGGGGCTCCTAAGACAAGCGTGGACGTTCCTGTGACGTCCAAGG
Organism: Pollicipes pollicipes; assembly: GCF_011947565.3. Taxonomy (NCBI): domain Eukaryota; kingdom Metazoa; phylum Arthropoda; class Thecostraca; order Pollicipedomorpha; family Pollicipedidae; genus Pollicipes; species Pollicipes pollicipes. The sequence goes on along the minus strand of NW_023596921.1, from coordinate 8,248,480 downwards.
AATTACCAAACCAAAGCTTGGACGTTTTAATCGGCGACACACCAGAAGACGGTTCTGCGGTATTTTAAGTGTAATATAATGCGACATAAAAACAACGAATAGAAAGAGACTCTCCTGAAATGTTTCTGAATCAAGTAGGCAGTCATGCAGAGACGAGCTACCCGAAGCTGACAAATTTATATACGCCACCTACGCTCGACAACATGATGATGCAACGTGTTAGCCCTTCGCGAACTGCAACAAGGGAACGTGACTTTTGAAACTGACATCGAGAGGGAGCGTCGAGCTGAGTCTCAGAAGCTGTCGTGGAAGAGAAGCAAATCACAAAATCTCAAATCGACCGGTGTTTTAAGCTCTTTATTCGCCAGAACAATTTCTCACATTCGTTCTCGGAGCCTCCGTCATCAGTCTGGTGGTCGCATCTACTAGGAACGTAGTTTCGCAAAATGAGTTGGGGAGCCAAAACGCGTTCTTTTCACAGTTGGGGCTTGGAGCCCAAGATGAGGGGGGGGGGGGGGGGGGGCAAATTGAAGGTTTCTTAACTGAACAGGAAAGGGCACCCCTGGTATCTACAATGCACGGGTCATCAGTATTTCGGTCGTGGTGACCTTTCAAGCGGTCACACAATTCAGTGGCCATGACCCGTGTAGAGCGATAAGAAAATGAGGAATGCATGCCAGGTTGTAGTTTTTCAAACTGAGTTGGTGAGGCTAACTAGTGAATATCGCCGAAAGCTTACCGCGACATACGGAAACAAAGGAGGTTTTACACGGGTTTGGCCCGCTCCCTTCTCAATGTTGGGCACCGGATTCCAAGTTGGGGAGGGAGGGAGGGGGGGGGGGGTTGAAGCTCCGACACCAGGAGTTTAGTTTCACAAAGTGAAGGGTGAGGGGCTGAACAGCAAATAATGTCTCAGCCAACCCTCAGATGCCAACAAGCGTGTTTCTCCCGGATTTCGTCCACATTCTTCTCAAAAGTTGGAGGATAAATTGGAGACCTGACCCTGACCCTGACCCTGACCCTGACCCTGACCCTGACCCTGACCCTGCTCCCAACTGAAATAAGAAATTTCGCTCCAGCTGCAGGCTTGTGCAGAATGATATCAGCATTTCAGTAAACAAAGGGGCTTAAGGCACGCGAAATGTTGTGCTGCAGCTCAGGCGCAGGGAGCTATGGGAATGATAGGAATCGGCAATGCCCCAAATTTTACTGTTCTAAAAGAACCAGTACTTTTACCCACACCAACAAAGGCTTCCATATCACACAAATATAGCGCATGAATAACATTTACATGCGCGGGAATTCACGGAAAGCTGAATTGAAAGGAATCTGCCCCGAGTTTCATCCCTGCGTTTCAGCATTGTCACGTGGGTGGCGGTAGCGTTTTCGGTATGAAGGTGTGAAGGTCGGCACATTCACTTCTCGGACATGTCAAATTTTTAAGAACTCATACAGCTGAGTGTTAAACTGTCTACCTAGCGTTATTCATAGCATCGTGGTGCGACATTGTTCATGTGGTGTGTGCCGCCCGATGTAGCTTACCGGCTGGACTAACAAATACACGTCACGCTGAACATGTCCTGCGTAGCAGCAACACTCCAGCTATAATTTTATTGTAAACATGAAGTAAATCTGAGTGCTCTGACTGTGGTTCATGATTGTATGGGTGTCAGTGGATATAGCTAATATGTTCAGAAGATATGACGTTGCTAAGGTAATTTGTGAGCATAATCTGCCATGCTATCCTCTAAAGTCTGGATCTTACAGGAGAATAAGAGGTGTAATGAAGCAAAATTTGACATTTGTCCAAAATATAAAATGTTCCCAAAACACAGAATATATGAAACCAATGGATAGAAAACAATGAATGTGAAATGTGTGAAAACATATAAAAGCAATGAATGTAGCTGGATGAATTTGGTGTAAAGGTTTTGTTTGTATGTGATGGCCTGCAGGCATGTGTAAAATCAGGCAAAATCACAAGATTAAAAAAACTGATCAAATCTTTTTAACTTTACCTTTTTTCTCCAGGACTGTCATCAGCCTTTTCTGGAGCAACTCCTGATGATCAGCTTATGTTTGCTGGTGAAATTTTGCAACTAGCATTTCATATTCTATGCTTGTGGCAGGGAACTGCAAAACATGTGAGTGTGACACTCCTTACTGTTTTTGGAATTTTTATTTGGCATATCATTGTCTTGTCTATAAAAGCTTAACACGTGGTCTTGCATGAAAGATTCTTGGTAAATGTAAGCATGTGTATTTATATGTGCACATCTGTTGTGTTCATTGGGAGGAAGTGAAAGTTCGGTTCAGACCCTGCCTACAGCAGACAATCTTGTACTCCAATGCAGGCAGACAGATGCTCTATAGCTAAAGAACATGAGCACTTCTCCTCTTTGTCTTTCTGTTTTGGCCTGGATATGATGTCCAATAATTCAGCTAACACTATAAGGCAAAATGTGTGGAATGTATGCTTGACACATTTTTGTACATTGGGGGCATAATTTTGAAATCAAGTCACAGCTGCTCTGTTTTTTTAGTAAAAGGTTAATGTGTTACACATCAAAAGTTAACTTTGAAAACTGTATATTCCATACTGCATAGACATAACAGCTTGGGACCTTAGGTGAAAGTCTGTTGCTTCAGGCCAGCATATACTTTTTTGCATCCTGGGCAGCTCTGCTGTCCAAAGGCAAGGAGGCCAGAGTGCCATGCTACCTAGTGGTGCTTAGGCCTTTTTGGGTGGCAGAGCTGTGCTTAGCATTGGATGACACCTATGTACAGCATTTTCTATTAAAAAAGGGATGAAGCAAATTGATGCACTACAACAGGGTGCTTCTAACCTGATTATGGCAGGTAGTTCATGTAAAAGCAACAAACTTTGTGCAGCAAGATGAGGATTGAAGAGACTTTTAGCATGAAATATATCATCTGGAATGCCGAAGCCATGACCAAGTTTGTATATGTAATGCTTGAAACTATGATAGTTCTCACCTTACATTGATTGTAAGCTCTATATTGTTTGTGTTCCTTCAGATGTATTTGAGTATGTATCAATGCAATGTCAGTAATTATGAACATGCATAAAACAGACAAAAGCATATGGAGAAGTTCAAAATTACAGCTAGAAATATACATGATAGCTGAAAAGATGTTTGCACACTTAACATGCTGTCATGGCAATTGGTGGTTATTTCAGATTTGGGCATTACATATTATGTAGATGCTTCATGACCTTCACTGGGAACATCAAGTTTTATGAATATCACTCTGATATTTGTCAAATTGTATTATTCAGGTTGTGCCACTTCTTCCTCACCCCCTTAAATGCATGCCAGAAATGTGTGAAGTGATGTTGAAATAGGGTCAGCATTTGCCATGATTGCATTTCACATAAATGAATTGAATCTCACTGATTGTAAATGCTAGGTTAAAATTCATCAACCACTAGAAGTATAGTTGTTTCTAACTTCTTGAACTTCGTGAATTTATGTGATTGTATTGTATCATGTTTATGATAGGTATGAAATCAAATGGTGTGCTGTAATATCCATTGTTTTTCAGCGGAGCAAAATGAGTTTCAAAGAATACAAGACATATGTGGAGCTAGGAGACACTGTGATTCTGTACCTGAACATCAAGAACATCCATGCCATTAATGTCTCAGATGAAGTCAAGAACAAAAAAGGCAACATGGTTCCAAACATATTCCAAACTGTTTATGGTGCCTTGAAGGTGAAGGATCTTGTTGGTAAGCAGTCGTTTTAACACGCCAATGTCCTGCGGGTAAAAATAAAGTTACTTCTCAAACCAGGCTCAATGTGGTAGTGACGCCGGGATCCGATTACTTGGCACCACGTTGTTACGCCACAGTTCCTTTAAGTTGTTTTTTGTGCGGATAAGTCTGTTTGACCAACTCAACTCTCTTCACACTTTCCTTGATCGATTCGTACGTTTCGCTGTAGCGAAGCCGGTTTGGCGCCATTGTCCACTCGGTGCTGCTGCCACCTGGCGTGACGTTTGTGCTGCCATCTGCGTGGGGCAGGTCTGAAGTACGGCTCGCAAGTGCAGATGTCGCGCGGCTGGGCGTTCGCGCTGCACCCGACGCCCGAGCTGTGGACTCTGACGCTGCCGCACCGCACGCAGATCCTCTACACGCCCGACATCAGCATGGTGCTGACTCAGCTGGAGCTGAGGCCGGGTAGTGTGGTCTGCGAGGCAGGTGAGCCAGCTGACTCAGGTGGAGCTGGGGTCTGGAGTGTGGTCTGGGGCCAGGTAGTGTAGTCTGTGAGGCAGGTGAGCCAGCTCACTCAGTTGGAGCTGGGGTCTAGGGTTTCGTCTAGGCCGGGTAATGTGGTCTGTGAGGCAGGTGAGCCAGCTGATTTAGTTGGAACTGGAGTCTGACATGTGCTCTGGGGCCAGGCAGTGTAGTCTTTGAGGCAGGTGAGCCAGCTGACTCAGTTGGAGCTAGGGTCTGGAGCGAGGCCGGGTGGTGTGGTCTGCGGGGGAGTTCAGCCTACTGACTGACTTGGACAGGTAATGGGCAGGTCAGGCTTGGTGTAATTTCTGTTGGGCTGGAACTTTTCAAAGACGCAATCATCGTCTGTGTGCTACCATCCCCAATGCTACTTAGAATTTGTGCATTGTTGAGGTGTGGTGAGGCGACAGGTAAGGTAAAGGTAAGACACGAAGCGCTTGCGTAAGAAGGACCTCTAAGTCCACGGATTTCACCGGATGTCGGTTGGCACGCCGTGTGCTTTACGACCGCCGCACGTGCTTCAGGTACTGGCAGTGGCTCCCTCTCGCACGCCATCCTGCGCACCATAGCGCCCTCTGGCCACCTGCACACGTTCGACTTCCACGAGCAGCGCAGCCAGCTGGCCGGCGAGGAGTTCCGCGCACACGGCGTTGCCGACTACGTCACGGCCAAACACAGGTGACTCTTGCGGCATCGCAGCTCACGACCAAAGATGGCTGCCTTTGTGACGTCATGGTCAGAGTTGAATGCGTGACGTCACGACCAAACACAGATGACCGTCGCGGCATCCCAGCTCACGACCGAATGTGGCTGCCTGTGTGACGTCATGGTCAAAGTTGAACTATGACGGCACGGCCCAACGCAAGTGATTTAATCACTTCGCGGCCGAACACAAGGGTTGGTTAACGTCACGTTACAACGAGGCCGATGTTCGTGGCGGGCGGCCTCATCGTTACTGACTTACGGTCGCAGAATGGGAAGGATATGTGCATTTGTGTGGTTGAAGTTTTTCTCTCCTGCATTAGGTCAAGTGTGAGTGAAAAGTGAAGTGCTATTGCAGATATTAACATAGCGTCAGGATTATTTATGTCGTAAAAAGATGCTCCGAAAACCGGACTAGCCTTGTCACGAAAGAGGACCGTGGTGAAGCGAGGATGAATTATCAGGCTCATCTGGTCGTTAGATGAAGTCTTCATGTAGAGAGGAGGACGGCGGGCTTGCGGGGAAGGAATGGGGGGCCCTAGCGGCACTCCAGCACTGCTGACGAATCCCTTCCGCACATACCCCCGACGTGAAGTGGGACCGAGCCTGAAAGGCCGGCTTTTCCCCTTATCTGATCTGTTCTCCGCAGTCCCATGGCCAGACTTGTATTTTGCTGTGGTATAAACGCTAGCAGAGCCGCGGACAGGTCCAAATCAGACAAGCCTGTCCGCTACAGAATGCTGATGATTCGGCAGTTGCTGCCCAGAGGTCGCTTCGGAACCGTCATCTGGGTGCCTCCCGGGCACAGTCTGTTCGTTAGGGCGGGTCCACATGTCTCATCCACTAGCTAGTTGAGCTATGACGACATCAGAATAACACGCGTCTCCGTTTGTACATGGGGACTGTGTGGCCAGAAGCGCCTCCACTGTGGCCCTTGTGTTTGGGCGTCTGACGGCGAACCCCCCCCCCCCCCGCAGGGACGTGTGCGGAGAGGGGTTTGGTCTGGAGGATGTGGCCGACGCCGTGTTCCTGGACCTGCCGCGGACCCTGGGACGCCGTGCCGTTCGCCGTCCGCGCCATCAAACGATCAGGTACCGTGGCCGCCAGCGGCGATGGCACAGCACACACGCCCCACCCCGAGCCGGCCAGGTGCGGGGGTCAGCGACCACACCCACACACGGCCCTCAGGCGATTAGGCGCCGTAACCGGTGACCGCGCGTGCCGCGACCTCAAACGATCACCCCCCGCGAACGGCTGGTTACCATAGTCGGTAATCACATACCTCACCGCAGGGTCTCACCTCCCCGGTACACCCCGGAGACATAGCTTTGTGCTATGTTAGGACGTCAAGCGATGGCCTCTTTCTCAGAGGTCTGCGCGCCAGAAATGTGGAAAACGTGTCCTTTGTTGGTTTACGGGAAGCATTTTCCGCATCATATTGTGTACTTCTAGTGATTCCCAAAACATGTTAGGATTATATCATAAGCGTCCGTAACTTATGACATGACAAAGTCATTTCATTGCATTTTTTGCAATTATTCGTGTTAGTTGATAGATTACTATTGCATGTTGTGTTTCATCTGTAAAAGCTTTTTCAAGTGTCTTACATTACCATCATTACTATTTATAGTTATTACCTACAGGATATGTATTTATAGGAGTTATTTTCCGCACTGTGCGATGGAGTTAACTAATGCCATTAACTTATGGCTTAAATCCTAAAACAATCGCCTCCTACGCGGTTTAGTCTGGTTATGGGTGCATGACGTGTCGCCACTGGAGTAGTGGAGTCATGCGACTTAACCTATGTAAGTAACAAGCTAAAATACAGATCTAAGGGTATAGTGCTATGATCAATGACGCGCTATTTGTAAGCAATAAACCTTTTTGCACATTCCGATAATTTGCTTTCTGATTATTGTGTTTGTCAATTGCTGTCATTTCTTACCAACACTCCCCAACATCGACCCTTGGAAGCACTTCCTGACCTTGATTACTGAACGTGTGTGACATCGCTTAAACGATTCAGTAAATCTAGCACGTGTGCGAGCTGTGTGGATTCGCCATCACCAGCTACGCCAGGGAGCTGGCCAGCCCCTGCCTGGAGGCGCGCTCCGCCGTGCCACGGATCCGCTACCCCGTGTCAGTCTGACCACAAACGGATGCGACGCCTCAACAGCAGCGTCAGCAGTTACGTAATGCGCGTGGAAAAGTTCCAGACCGACCGCTTTATCACATGTTATTTATAAGCAGCCTTAAAGCCATTTCATTTTGAATTCCGTGACGATACGAAGCTCTTCCAATCGCTTAGGGTCGGATTTATTGCCCTTGGATGACTGCGTTTCGCGTGAGTTTAGGAAGTGAATCGACTACTGTCAACGCGAATGAAGAGACCAAATAAAATCACGATGACATTTACATGTCAAAGTGTTTTATTTGTGCAGTTACATGCTTACGCGCGTAAAAACATGTCCTCTAAACTTCCCGTCAGATGGCATCTCGTAAACCCCTGTGGCGATATGTTTTCGTCTGTGTGTCTAGTATATGCTATAACTTCGCGACGAATAGGTTATCACAGTTTCGCAGTTTTTCGCATGGCCTCCAACTTTGAAGCATATCTTTTCATTGATCGAGTGGTGGGCCCGGGTTGTCATCTGCTTTGTTGTAAAACACACGTCATACAAAGCAAAGCACCCGTGCTTTACGTTATTTCCCAATAATCTTGTCCGCACCGTCCATGAAAGCAGTTTTTATGCGTGCAAGACTGTCCTGTCATTCGAGGTCCCCACGGAAATATGGCCTCTGCCCATTTAGCTGTCTGTTGCCGCCGCCATTGCCGGCTGTGTCGCTGGCCGAAGCCGCAGTAGCCCGTCCAGAAGTTCGGAGCCGCCCCCGCGTCTGTTGCCACAGCCATCACCGGCTGTGTCGCCGACCGAAGCCGCGGTAGCCCGTCCAGAAGTTCGGAGCCGCCCCCGCGTCTGTTGCCGCAGCCATCGCCGGCTGTGTCGCCGACCGAAGCCGCGGTAGCCCGTCCAGAAGTTTAGAGCCGCCTCGCGTCTGTTACCGCAGCCATTGCCGGCTGTGTCGCTTGCCGAAGCCGCGGTGGCCCGTCCAGAAGTTCTGAGCCGCCCCGCGTCTCAAGACCACCCGCACTGGTCACTTAACGTTGCGCTGCGCTACGCCGCATCGCATTGCGATGCAATGCGATGCGATACGAGGCTGAACGAAACTAAAAAGTAGCATAGCGTTAGAATCAATGAGGTTTCCAAACGTGCCCACACTGCGGAGTACGTGTGTGACGGGTGGCAGCATAATGACATCATGACATCATCATCATCGCCATTATCATGGCATCATCATCACAATCTCCATCATCTTATCATCATCATGATATAATCACCATCATGCCGCAGTTGTCATGACATCATAATCATTAAGCCATCACGATCATCATCATGATGTTGCCATTATTATCATGATCATCATTATCATCGGGCCATCATTATCGAAATTTTTTACCTTCCGCTTTTCGTTATTGGTCAACAGTTTGTGTTGCTCCCTTACTTTTCAGTTTTGTTCCGCTCACAGCATTGCAATATCACGCAACGAAAAGTGACGGGTGTGAGGTGGCCTGCGGGCGTCTGTTCACACCCTCCCGGCTTATATCACTGATCAGTGATGAGACAACGCTGCCCCATCCAGGGAAGTCCCCGAGTATCAGGGCCCGTTCACACTCCTGGCTTATATCACTGATCAGTGGTCAGACGACGCTGCCCCATCCAGGGAAGTCCCCGAGTCTCAGGGCCCGTTCACACCCTCCCGGTCGATGTCACCGATCACTGCGCCGGCCACCATCCGTGCGTGACCCATTTCACCGCGGAACGCATTCCCCATCAGCGGCCCGGGTCTGGTCGTCGCCGCCTGGCATCGGCGGCCGACCGTCCTGCGCTCCGACGCAGCCGCGCCGGCGACCGCGGTGCGTCCGTTGCCCCACGTTTCGCCGCGCTTGCGCCAAACGCCGCCCGTGAAGCAAGCGGCGGCGACGGCGTCGTGCGCGGCGCGGCTTTCGCCGGTGGGGCCGATCGGCGCGCGCGGCGACGGCGCGCGGGTCACGCGGCGGCCGGCGCGCCGGCGGCCGTGACGCGGCTGTCCGGCGACCGGCCGGACAGCGGCGCGCGCAGATGCGCTGCAACCGGCGCCGCCAGCCGAAACAGGCGCGTCACGAGCGGCCGCGACACACCGGTGTCCCCGGCGGGAGCGATGCGTCCCGCCCTCAGCGGCGACGGTCTCAGCGCCCGCTGACGGTCGAGTGGGTAGAGCGAGTTCGTCTTGGTTACTAGCGTGTGTTTCGGCGATGTTCTGCTGGTTGAAAAAACAGCAACACCAGCAAAACACCGAGGCGGTGTTTTGCTGGTGTTGTTGGCGTGGTGGACGATCGTCGGGTCGCCTGATGGTTTGTCCAAGGCGTTGGGCGACGCTGTGTTTGCAAGGGCGATCACAATCACTGACCACAAATGTGACTTGTTTTCCCCACGTTGAACTCATGACTTGTTAAGCTGGTGAATGAAAATGGTGCCGTGACGCCCTCGCTCTCGGCCGCCCTGCTGCAGCAGACCCGGCCTGAGCCGCGGCGCCCGGCTGACCGACCGCCGGCGGCGGCGCCGTCGCGGGCCTGGCCCCGGGCCCCGGGCCCCGGCGTCGTCGCCGGTCAGTCCGACAGCGGGGCGCCGGCCCGCCGGTCAGCCGCTCAGGGCCGGTCGGAATCGAGGTGGGGTTCCCGCGGGGTGTCAGGCCCCGTCAGCGGGCTCGGGTGGACTGCCGCGCGGCGCGGCAGGCGGCAGGCAGCATCCTGGCCCACATCGTCACCTTGTCATGCTGGGTCCCATGCCCTGTCGGATGTTTCGTATGCATGTTATGTGTTGACGCCGCTGTAAATAGCCAGCTCATTGTTGCTGCGGTGGTTTCCTTTGTAACGTTGAGGCTGCGGGAACACGCCGTTTTAATTTCCGTTTAATTACCCCGTCGCTTATGACCCACAGATTATACGTTGCCGATGACCGTGTGAAGTCCTAAATCATTGCACCCGGTCCGATTATGATGAGCTCTATGTGCGGTCGGATCCTTGTCATTTGAACAATAAAAATTCCTCCCGAATTTATCGCACACAATCAGGCCCGCCGCTGGCTGTAAAACTCCTGTGAGCGTTCGGGTGTGTGAGAATGGGAGGCCCGGGTCCGGCCGTTGCCGGCAGGGCCGCCAGGTGGACCGCCGGTGGGCCGGTCGGCCGACATCCACCGGTGGCCCGCCCTCCCGGAGACCCCGGACGGGAACTGCAGCCGGCCCCGGCCGCCTGGGAACCGTCACACGTCCGTCGCGCTCGGGGGTCGCCCGAGTCCGGCCCGTCAATGGAGGGTGCCCGAATCCGGCCCGTCATTGGGAGGGGGGGGGGGGGATGCCCGAGTCCGGCCCGTTGATTGAGGGTGCCCGAGTCCGGCCCGTCGGTGGAGGGTGTCCGAGTCCGGCCCGTCGGCGGGGCACCCCAGTCCGGTCTGCGGCGGAGGCTGCTGTAGTCGGGCCCGCGGGTCAGATGCTGGACACTGCCGGGAGGCGGGTCATCGCGTCAGGTGCTGGACACTACCGAGAGGCGGGCCATCGGGTCAGGTGCTGGACACTGCCGGGATGCAGGTCATCGCGTCAGGTGCTGGACACTGCCGAGAGGCGGGTCATCGCGTCAGGTGCTGGACACTACCGGGAGGCGGGTCATCGGGTCAGATGCTGGACACTGCCGGGAGGCGGGTCATCGGGTCTGGTGTTGGACACTGCCGAGAGGCGGGTCATCGCGTCAGGTACTGGACACTGCCGGGAGGCGGACCATCGGGTCAGGTGCTGGACACTGCCGGGAGGCGGGTCATCGGGTCAGGTTTGACACTGCCGGGAGGCGGGCCATCGGGTCAGGTGCTGGACACTGTCGGGAGACGGGTCATCGGGTCAGGTTTGACACTGCCGGGAGGCGGGCCACTGGGTTAGGTGCTGGACACTGCCGGGAGGTGGGTCGCGCGCTCCCTTTCCGCCCGCATCCGCGACCTGAGGTGGCGATTCCGCGCAATTGGTCGCGTATATACTGAAGCCGGTGCAGACGTAGCTCGGCTCTTTGGAACCGGGGTGGCTTGGTCGCTAACGAGAACTGTTACACGCACTGGTGCGGTGCCGCGGTCGTGGACATGGCCACGTTGAGATCGAAGGCTGGTGACCAGGGCGTTCCGCATGCAGGCTCGGTCCACTCGGTCGGTCCACTCGGTCGACCGACCGGGACTGCGCCGCGGCACAGCGGGAGCAGCAGTGATTGACAATATCTGGTAGACGCTTTGCCACTCCATGCGGTGGCAGGGCGGAGATGGTCCGGAGTTTCTCGCCCGCCACCGTGCTAGATCCCCAGCTAAAGCACTCTTCTGGGCGCCAGCAGGGCTAGTGTTTGGCTTCACGGCTGCTAGCCGGAGCCGAAGTACCAAACAGGTGGTCTGCGGTTTGCAGACCGCCTCCCCCCCCCCCCTAACCTAGTGTCGTAATTCGCTCCAGCTGAGGGCGTCTGCCGCCAGCTATCGCCACTTGGCTTATACTCATGTGGCAGAAGGCTTCTTCATTGCTCCCTCCCCTCTCCGCTCTTTTGCCCAGTCTCCCCTTTCCGCTCCGTCCCTTTCTCGGCGTCGGCCGTAGCCGCGCTGCCGGCGCTGCTGGCGCGTCAGCCCTCCATGCGCCCCTGCCGCGACGCGGCTGGGAAAGGCCGGCGGGAAAGTCGGTCGCCGGGCATCGCGCGGCCGGTGTCGACCGCCGCCGCCGACTCGGGGTCAGCTCCTGTGCCAGCTCGCGGCTGGGCTCTACTCGCACGCGCTCGCGGTTTGGCTCGACTCCCCCCCCCCCCCCCCCTCTGGGCAGGTTGGGAATTCCGGGTAAAGATACCGGCGTAGAGGCGCGATTTCTACGCTCGGAGACGGCGTTGACGTCGTGATGCCTCCGCCTTGATTAGCCACACGGTGACTGCCGGCCAGGCGCGCCTCCCACGGGTGTCCACGTGCTGCCAGCGCCCCCTGCACCTGGAACTGAGGCGTGGCGTGAGGCGCTCAGGGAACGGCGCCGCCTCTTGGTATGCCGGGTCTCACACCCTCGACACTCCGTATGGCCCCTGCGCATAGGGAAGGCCCCGACGCTGGAGGTGTAGGTGCTCGTCATGTAAGACCTCGAGCTGTAGGTGTTTGTCAATCACTAAGCAGTTGCGGTTGTGGATACCTGCTGATCACTGAAAAGCGGAGATATGAACGCTGGTCACGTAACAGCTGCAGATAAAGTCACGTGCCGACTACCCAACAGTTACAGATGAAGTCACCTGCGAACTACCCAACAGTCGCAGATGAAGTCACGTGCCGATTACTGGATATGTGCTCCGGTATATCGCTGCATGGCGGCTCATGTGAACTCACCACTGATGAACTGTAGACGACTAGACCCGGTTATCGAATACATTATATCCAGGTTTTATCACCCAACAGCTGTGTTTGATAGAGCTGATCACCGAAGACGCCCAGCGTACAGCTCTCAGCAAAGGTGACCTGGGGCTTGGGCCGAGTACTGTGTTTCTGGAAGGTCACATAGGTCCCACTGTATGGGTTATACAATAAATGTGCATCGCAGCTATCGCGGTGATAACAGATCTTCGACCAAGGGCGCGTTGCTCACGAAAGCTCTTGTCAAAGAATAATGTGAGGCGGGTGGAAGTGACACTATGCCGCCTGAGAATGGGACACACATACGCAACGCACCGATACCTGTTGTGCGGGGAAGGCCAACCGCGGTGTCCTCGCTGCGGGGATCGTTACACCGTACGACATGTCTTGATAGATTGTGCCCACCTCGCCTCGGAGCGTATGCGCCATTATGGATCTGGGTCCTTGCGTCAAACGCTCTGTGGTATGTTGGGAGACGACACCAGCTCAGTACCTGACGGTCACATTTTTAGTTATCTTGAAGACATACAATTCCATGCCATATATCAAACGTAACCTTATCTCCCCACTTTTTCAGGCAACTGTTAGATAAAAAGTAGGTTATGGGCGCCATATGACCAACGTAGTCGATGCGCCCCAAAGCCCAAATCATCATCATCATCATCTTGTTAAAGAACTTGCTTTTGGTAATTCACTTTTGTCTCTCATGACTTATCGTGCTGCATGGCTGTTTGAAATTATCCAGAGTATACGTGCTTAACTTCCTTTCGCCCTTTTTGGGGGAAAGGAGAGCTCGCTTCGTCCGTGCGCTGCTCACCCGGCTTCGCCGCCGTGCTCCTACTCAGGGGTATATTGGTGCTCGACGTTCCACGCGGCCACCGTCATGGCGCACGTTCAGTTCATGATGTTTTAGCCGGCGCTCGAGGGAAGGAGCCCCCTTTGGAGGCTATCGCGAGAATCCCGTCGATAGATGTACTTATAACTGTACCGGAACTAGCGCGTACCATCGTGCATACTTTTCCCTGTATATGACGCTAAAATTTTCATCTGGTTTATCGAAAGCATACGGTAAACAGTTATGCATTTTTAGCAAATACTGTTCGGAGCTGTAACTGGGATAACAAGTGTTCTAAGCATGTAAACATGCAACCATTGCATGTTTTAGTGGCGCTGGTGGTGTGATAGCTAACGGATCTGCGTTAAATGCTGCGCGTCTGGGAAACCAGAGATACGAGGATCGATTCCCCTCGGTGCCCGCCCTTCCTGCCAGGTTGAGAGGCAGGCGACGCTGTATAGCCTCAGCAGCTGGGTGCGTCGTGGAGCCTTAATGACACACGTGTTTTTTTATAACTATTTCAGGTATTTTAAGTTCGGTGCGGCTGTGATCATGTGCATACCCAACCAGTGCGAATGATCCAACGAATCCAGCGCGTGCATGGCGATGAGGCTTTGGCATTGCTGTGAGCCGACGTGGCTTAGTTTATCGATCAAAGCGGAAGCAGCTAAGTGTATGCAGGAGGTAGGCGCCTTTAGCTGTGCGTTTCTATCGGAAAAGGATATTGTAAGCTTCGGTGCGAGCTATGACAAAATCAGTTTAGCCCAAAAGCCTACCAAATAAATGCTTTAACCGCGTGGATTCTTCCGCGTGCAGTCAAACTCTGACCTGAAAGCTCTGAAAAAAAAATATACTGCCGTCTCCACCCTACAAGTGGCACACGTATCATTCGTTAGCCATGTAAGGGGCGTGTGAGCTGGAGGAGTAAGGCTTGCTGATCATTAAACCAAGGAGCAACAAGGATTCAAATTCGGGCCCCCCACGGGACACCCCAAGGTCCTAGCCACCGGACCATCTTGTCCCCAAGTGTATGGAACTATGGCTGAGGGTCGATACAAAAACGAATACAAAACGAATAGAAAACCATAAAAATCGCCTGAGCGTCTGTGACGTGCCTTGCATTGTTTCAAACGCGGTCTCAGTGCAGCCAGATTGGCTGCAGTGAATCACGTATTGCGGGAACGGCCGCGCGTCATCAGACACGGATGCACGTTCCGCGGGCCAGCTCATGCCTCTCCACGGTCGTGTCGGTACGTTTGATAGACTTGAGGGCGCTGCCGGCCGTCGCGGCCGCTCAACCTGCGCTGGCGTGACTGGGGTCCCTCACTCGGCACCCCTGTGGTTAGCCGGGGACACGCCCCCCCCCCCCCCCTCCCCCCCCCCGAAGCGCTTCGCTGGGAGCGGCGCATCGCTAGGAAGACGGATTTGCAGCCGTTTTGGCACAGATGCCCTGAAGAACGTATGTGAAAGGTCAGGTTCACGTATGTGAAAGGCCAGGTTCACGTATGTGACCACCGCGGCAGCAGTGGATCGAAAATGTATGCACAATGACATGAAAATAGTGGCCGCTCGGCTGCACCGTGCACCGTGTTCTGTGCTGTCCGCTGCGGTCCGCCTTTTTAGCGGTTCTTAACGTGTCGGGTGGCTACACAATAAAGTTAGCTATCTACGGCTGGCAGCAATTTTAATGTCGCAGTGGATGTCGTACCTGGCTGGAGCCTGCGGCTTCCTCCGATCCCCGTGGCGGAAGGGCCATGTGAGGCTAGGTTCACACGAGGTCAAATCACGCAACAGGCCTCGATGTACCACACGAAAGCTCACACAATGTGCCCAAATGGTTGGCATGGGTGGCAGCGCATGCCAGCCGTATTCAGACTGTGTGGCGCTCGTGCCAAATGAACCTTGAAGAGGGTGTAAATGGACGCACGATACCTTTAGCTGTGGTGTTGACGTGACTGGCATGCATGGCCATTATTCTGGGCTAGTTGGAGACCAGGTTATTGTCGGCCACGTGACAGCTGAGTGCTTTGCGCCGCATCTGCGTACCTAAGCGTGCCCATGATTACTTGTATTGACGTGAAGGACGGTTATGTCACAGACGTACGAATAACCACGTAAATTGTGAAAATCAGGTGACATCGTTTGGCAAGATAGAAGGTGAACTACATCACGCGTTGGTCTACGTCCTGGCAATAGTCGGGAGAGGCGCCGTTTCCCCAGTCGTAGACTTTGCTCTTCAGTTTTGGAGTCGTCCAGGAGTCTCAATGACGACTAGATACTTTAAGTCTATGTATGACCGCGGTTTAGGATCTGACATGACTCAACAGGAGCACTGTCTGCGGTCTCAGACGTGACCAGAACACAGTGAACACAGCGGATCCGCCTGCTGCACTGGCGGCACGCAGGTCCGGCAGACGGACACTGGCCTGTGTTGTGTCCATCGAGTCGCCTTGACTTCAAGGTGTTGTCTGTGTTCTCTTGGGTGTTCTCCGTATGTCATCACTACATTGGACCCACCATTCTCGCCGTTCGACATGGTGTAATCCCGTCCTGACAGCGCTCCAGTCTCAATTAAGATCTCGGTTCTGGGACCTGTAGCATGCCTTGATCCTACTACGAATGGCTTAGACCCTTTCGACTTAAAATAATGGGCGATTGTGTTGTTCACTGGCGCGATAAATACACGTGAAGCCCATGTTTTGGCGCCCTTGTGTGTGGCAATTGGCTCCAAACTGAAGTTCACACTGAATGATCCGTAAGATCCGGATGCAGTGTCCATTGTTAGACATTGCAGATCTTGGTTGTAGGGTCATTTTTGCAGCGTTAATCCACATCGTTATCTCACTGCACATCGGGTGATAGTCCTTTGTCGCACTTTTTAACCTGTCATGGGAAGCATGATTGCTCGCTACCTTTGTGAAGTAACTGCTCAGTTTGGTCACCATTTATGGGGTGCTGTGTTGATTTTTACGCTGACGTGTTCTCCGTAACAGTGCGCGTCGGAGGATATTATAATGAGACGAAGACAGAAAAGGTAGATAAAAATGAACGTGAAGTGATCAGCGCCCTTTTTCTTGCCCAAGTGGCCTATTCAAGTCCATTAATTTCTGAGAATGGCTCATGAACACGATGCGACATCACTGCGAACAGTCCGTTGATGGTTTTATCGGTAGGCGTGCTTGAAATGGTCGTCAACGGCAGGTCGCGTGCCGAACCCTTTACTCGCGCCCACGTAGCCGGCGGCCTAGCTGGTGGGAAACGCTACCATAGAAAATCGCCATTCGGCTCTGGCTGCCATTGTCGGAGACCGCGTGGATGAGTAGAGTGAGAGTGAGAGTGAGAGCGAGAGCGAGAGCGAGAGCGAGTACGCGGGGAGCTCCTCTGCAGCCTTTTCTCTTGAACATACACATGACGTATGAAATGACGCACGTAACGACGTACGTACGTAACGTACGTACATCACGTACGTAAAAATGAACGAATTATTTACCTGCATGTCCAATATGTCAACATAAGGCAGCCAAAATCCGGCGGCAACCTGGGTTTGGGATATAGGTTAGACCGTCCCCCCCCCCCCATATCCTATGTCCGCGCGCAAGCTGTCTGCGGAAAGGTCACACATCAGTCCCTCTTGGGGTGCCGGTAGTGTAGTGGTTGACGCGTCTGCGATAGCCACTACACGTCTGCGAAACCAGAGGTACGGGGTTCGATTCCCCGCGGTGCCCGCTCTTCCTGCCAGGGTGAGAGGCAGGCGACGCCATATAGCCTCAGTAGCTAAGTGCGTCGTAAAGCCCCATTGACATGGCACATCAATCCCTCTTGCAGCATCACGTCCCTGCGAAATACCCCACGCGGCACCTGTGCCGCACCAACACACATGGCAGTCAGCGGGGCGGAGCGCCAGGTCTGCCTCAGGAAAAACAATGTCGCATGCTGCACCGTAGGCTACCGCTTACCTGGAGAGACGTGCTATAAAAAAAGATCGCCCCCTACTCGCACGATCTGGTCGTAGTCGACTTTTTACAATTCTCAAGACTGAACGGACCGTGATGTGGTTGATGGTTCTGGGTGCGGAGGAGCTGCTGGCGGCCTGACGGCGCGCATGCGGCGGCGCGTGTTGAAGAGTTGCTTAGAGGCACGGCAGAATGCGTGGGCACAAGTTTATTTCTTGAGGTCAGCGTTGAGTGTTTGTTTATAGTGTTTCCGGCTGCTTAACCTGTCCACTCGCGGCACAACAGTGTCCGCCAGGAACTGGCCTTGCCTTTTTAGATAATGATCTGGTTCTTTTGTAAAACTCAGACAGTTTTTAGGATGTGTCGAGACGTGGCAAAAGTTCTGCTGTCGTCGACTCATTCCTCTAATGATAGCAGATTAAAGGGAGTGCGCCACCTCCGGGGCATGTTCAGTGCTAACATATCTAGTGGAACCTCAGGACCAGTTATGTCTAATAATAGCGCTGGGAAGTGCCACCGCTGCATGAGTCACATGTGATGCGCAGACTGATTGCAGCTATTTTCTAGTACAAATTAGCAGCCAACGTGTCTTTTTCTCAGTCGCATCACTTCTCTTTTTTCTTCCTTTGTAGCCCCAGGTTTTAACCTTTGGAACCTCGGTCTTGGCGCATGCAGAGCATTTAAGTGCAGTATTCCTCATAGCGTCCACGCCTTTACGATACAGAGAAAAGGATGTTTGCAAACACCAAAAGTCAGACCCTTGGCATATCCCAAGTGTGGTTTCAGAATTATTCTACCAGCCGCGAGTACAACTGACGTCAGCAGAAAAGAACGCTTGTGGTTGCAACGGGGCTGTTTAAGCCATTCAGCGAGAAGCGACATTGTTGGAAATTTGGCCTTATGCGTCACTGGACCACCTGATACGCCGCTAGGACATACTTGCTTTGCAAACACAGCATTGCAACGAACTTAGCGGACAAGTAAGCAACGTTCCCGAAAGCCAAAGTGTACATGCAAAACAGTTACTGTGCTGAGCGTCATGGCGAGAGACAAAAGCCATAGCATGACGTCTCGTTGAATTCGCGTGTTAATGACATCACGCTTGTGTATACTTTCGTTACATGAAATGTGTCAAGCTATCATAATGTTTTTTGCCCAAGCTTTTTGGACAAATAGCGCATTGCGAACATAACAAAACACACCGTGGACAAAGGGAAGCAGATGACAGGTACCACTATCAAATTGGTACACAAGGAGCCCAGCGGCGTTTCTTCCATCAGAACGTCCACTTAATTTCGTAATGCTGAGCTGGAAGGATTTCGAGAAATTTGGTATCGCGGACCAAATCAGGCGCTTCTGATATGTGTGTGAAAAGTCCAAAACGGCGAGACACTCTCTTTAAGAGCATATCTGCGACAAGCTGTCATACAGTGCTGTGCCCATCGGATGTGAGCTCAGCTTTTTCAGCACACCTAGTTGCTGAACAAATCCGAGGCTGCAGTCGGAAAGAAATGGGCATCGTACGATAACCAGAAGGGATAGATAGATAGATTGAAATTTCGGCTAAATACCTTCATCGGAACGACGATCGGTAGTTAACTTATAATTGCTTGTCGATTCCACTGGGTTTTTAAAGTTGTTTTCTAACAGCGATTCACAGGTTTTACAGATCCAGCAATGTTCAGGGGATTAAACAAGAGGCAGTTGTCAGCCGTTTCCACGGTACAGTGTATATCCAACTAATAATTGAAATGCGCGAAAAATACTGTACATGCGAACGAAGTCAAAAAAACAGGCACCATGCAACATTTGTACCTGGAAGCGTTTTCAAGTGAACAGGCATCACGCATCACGCATCACTTGTGCATGCAAACGATTTCATTTAAACAGGCATCGCGCATCACACGTCAGGCATCGCTCATACACATAAACAATTTTAAGGTAGCACGCATCACACATCGAGGCACCAATCACATTAACATAGTTGGCCGTATCAGCGGCCGTGATCAGCCCTGCACGTTAGAGTCTGGTCGGCGACTTCTTATAAGGATGAATTCACTGTTTCTCCTGTATGGATGGTCCTGTGCTCTGTAGGTGACTTTAAGCTATAAAAGGGGTACAGGGTCCGTACCTCCCTGGATTTCAGCCTATGTGTGTTTTGCTCCCCCCCCCCAAAAAAAAATGGTGTCGAGAGGGGTGGTTTCTGTCGTGTTTTAGTGTCTCCCAGGTGTTCATTATATCTTAAACGAACCAGGCGCATGGACTCCCCGGCATAGACTATGTCCTTACCATGTTTTTCACACAGTTTACATTAATTTCGTTAACCACGTTTCTTTGCATGCAAACCCAGACTTCTTTGCTCTTGAAACCCAGGCTTCCGTAAATGGCATCTATTGCCCCCAAGCACTTCGGCTTGAAGACAGAAAATCCCAGCATATAGTTGTCGTTCTTCCAAGTTATGCGTACGCGCAATTTTGATTTTCTAACGATATGTCTGACTTTCCAAAGCAGTTGTATGTAAGGTAGTTTTAAAAATCTGTCGTTTGACAGAGCATGTTCCTGTTTCGTACCACCCGTCCCCCACGCGCTCTAGATTTGATTATATATATATATATATATATATATATATATTACTCCTTACACTCCTTGCACTTAGAGTCATGAAGGATATCCATAACCCAACAGCAAAGTCCATATTTTGTGTATGCCCTTTTTCACTTCTTGGTGAATTGTTTAGAGCCCTTTGGAACATGTTGCGAATTATGCTGTGCTTAGTGAAAAAATGGATGCGCAGATTCGCATTGCGGAATTATACCAGAGTTGGTGGCTTGATCAAGAGCTCTGTTTCCAACGTTGCGCGGTTGTCCTCTTTTTTACCGTCACGAGTGCGTCCAGATAGAGGACCCCCTTTCTTTCCTCTTTATTCATCATACAGGTGACGGTGTGTCCACCTGTCCACCTGCGATGTCCACCTTTCTCGACTCGAGCTGCTTCCTCTGCTGTCCCTTTCTCTCGATCCGTGCCGCTTCCTCTGCTGTCCACTTCTCTTGACCCGTGCCTGCTCCTCTGTTGTCTACTTCTCTCGACCCGTGTCGCCTCCTCTGCTGACTGTCCACTTTTCTCGACCGTGCCGCTTCCCCTGCTGTCCACTTCTCTCGACCCTTACCGCATTCTATGCTGTCCATCTCTCTCGACCTGTGCCGCTTCCTCCGCTGGTCACTTCTCTCAACCCGGGCCACCTCCTCTGCTGTTCACCCCTCTCGACCCGTTGCACCATTTTCGCTGCCCACCTCTCCGGACTCGTGCCGCCTCCTCTGCTGTCCATCTCTCTCGACCTGTGCCGCATCCTCTGCTGTCCACTTCTCTCAACCCGGGAAACCTCCTTTGCTCTCCACCTCTCCCGATCCGGGCCGCCTCCTCTGCCGTTCATCTCTCTCCACGCGTGCCACCTCCCTCGCTGCTCACCTCTCCGGACCCGTGCCGCCTCCTCTGCTGTCTTTCCCTCTCGACCCGCGCTGCCGCTCCTCCTTAGCGTTCTCTCTGACCGCCGCCGTCTGTCGCTGCAGGTGGCCGCATCTGTTCTTTCTCGCCGTGCATAGAGCAGGTGCAGAAGACGTGCGAGAGTCTGCGGCGGCTTGGCTTCGTCCAGCTGCAGACACTAGAGTGTCTGCAGCGCGAGTTCCAGGTCCGCAAGTCGACCATGACCGTGTTCGACCTCAGCCAGGTGAGCAGCCGCCGGCGGCGGTCCGGTCCCCCTGTCGCGTCGGCACCCATCCGCCCTGATGTCTGGACAAGTCAGGATATCGGTATCAGGATCTGACATCGCATCTTGGGAAAGTGTCATGTTACACCACGGTCCTGGAAACCAAGCCTTGAGAGAGGCTGGTTATAGAAAAAGCGCGTTTTTCACTACCGGGTTAGGTTGGCAACCGACGGCCCCTCAGCGGAACGGCCAGCATGTCCACCTGCTTTCTGGTCACCGACCTGGGAGGATTACGGCCGTTCTGCGCTAAGACACAGATAGAGGGCGGCAGACGAAGAAATGTGCCCGCCTCAGCCGTCGTCGCCCAGCCAGCCGTCTCCGTCGGTGACAGCGAGCTGACAGGCTGATGCCAATCGGACGGGGATTAGCAGGTGTCGCATCGCAAGCCGCCTGGCGCGGCCGAGCGGCGCCAGGCTGTATGGACGGCCGTGTTCCTGCCGGTCAACACCGCCTTGTCGCATCGCAAACCGCATGGCGCGGCCGAGCGGCGCCAGGCTGTATGGACGGCCGTGTTCCTGCCGGTCAATACCGCCTTGTCTCATTGCGAGCCGCCTGGCGCCGCTCGGCCGTGCCAGGCTGCATGGACGGCCGTGTTCCTGCCGGTCAACACCGCCTTGTCGCATCACAAGCCGCCTGGCGCCGCTCGGCCGTGCCAGGCTGTATGGACGGCCGTGTTCCTGCTGGTCAACACCGCCTTGTCGCATCGCGAGCCGCCTGGCGCTGCTCGGCCGTGCCAGGCTGCATGGACGGCCGTGTTCCGGCTGGTCGACACCGCCTTGGTGCCGAAAGCTGGCCCTTACGAACGGCGGAAGGGAAGTCAGCATGCTGGCGGGCTCGTCGTGCTGATGGCATGGTGAACTGAGAGCTCCGTACGGCCTCGTACGGCAAGGTCAGCTGGTGGGTTAGGACTGCCGCCTGCAGTCTGGAAAATGTGGGGAATCTTCGAGCTAGTTTAAATCATGCGCTGGTTGTAAATTAGGTCGGGTATTTTAAGCGTGACCGAACCGACGGCTTCAAAATACTCGTCACTTGCAGTTCTATAGCCCTCAGACATGACATCATGCCAACGGAACATTTCCCGGCTATTCATAGCCGCGCCTATCTTCCTGGACGTCATCATTTCGGTGCATAATGGTATAAAAATGTGTGCCACACGCCTTTGTTTGAGGACGCCGACAAACGTAGCCGTTCTACAGCAATTGTATTTATGCCTATTTGAGCAACCGAATGGTTGCGTGCTCTGCTCAAATAATTTCAAAAGACATGCGAGATGCGCTCTGCAGATCGACGAGTTTGTGAATCGCTGCCAGTTATGTCCATAGCAGTTACACCCACTTTGAAAACGCATGCAAAACTCATGGCACATGGTCGATCGCAGGGAGATTATGGTAACCAGTTTATAAGCACGTGTAGGGGATCGAATGCCTGGAATTGAATTTGTCCTCCATTTCCCGACATGCCCGTATGACTGTCCGTCTCATGGAGAGATGTCCGTCCGTCTCACGTGAGCGATACAATAGACGATATTTGCACCTCACAGTTGCTCTGTCATGTGCGTTCAGGATTTATGAGTTAAAAGTTCTTAGGTTGAGTTAACGACCTTCAAGATACCAGGATGTGCCTGGTAAACGCCGTTTTAGAGCCAAGTAGGGATTATGTTGACGCTACTAAATTTTGCCACTTGTGCTCATCCTCAATAGGGAGCACCTCAATACTGAGCACCGTCATTATAATGGTTATTTGCCACTACAACGTCGTTTACCCTGTACCTTCTGGTCTATTGAAGGTCGTTAGCTTAACAAGAACTTTGAATTCACAATGCCGAAAAACCAGGAGCTGAAGGCATTTCTTTCTCATATCGCGTGCAAAATTTCACTGTTCTCAACAGAATCAGCGTATCATCTCGCCAGTTACCTTTGTAGCATGATTACTGTCAAGATAGCAGCTCTGCACGTTGTCACTCTTGATCTCCCATCGTTAGCATTATGCAACCCTGTTCATAAACATGTGTAATGCGCTCCGTATCTCAGAACTTGTTAACGTGCGATGACATGTCCGGTCTAGGGGTCGTGCTGGGGCCAGCTTGTCCCTAGGGAAGTTGAGGTCCTGCCGGTGGGACGAGGGACTGTGGACTGGTGGCGTCCCCAAAACCGGAGCGTGACGCTGGTCCAGTGCGCCCCCTGGTCCAATTCCGACGTTGTTTCCCACGGACTGCTCGGGTCGCGCATATCGTGAATAGGCTTTTGGTATGGAACGCATGGGCGGCAAGAGGTTACCTAGCGCGACTCCAGTGTGTAAGGTCGTACGCGCGTGTGTGTGCGCGTAGCGGTCTCGTCGAGGAAGCAGAGCTGTGGCCCCGTTGTCCGGTGCAGTTGCCAGGCAGTGATGAGAGATATCCGGAAACACGCACACCAACAGGGGGCGTCCTGCTAGTGGCGAATAGCGAGTGCCAATGAAGATCAGTAGATCTCGAGTATCCACTGGATGTGCGCGGATATGGCCGAATGCACTGTATCTGGATATCTAGGCAATGTTTTAGCTCGTTTTGCTAAAAATGAAGTGGTCGTTTTTTCTCTTTGTCGTCGTGATATTGGTCAGAGTGCTGCATTATGTAATCTGTGATTCGGACATGACAGTTATCAGATCACTGATCCAGGCATTCCTGTCAAGCCATATGCTTGGGTGGCCATTGTGTCCAGTGAACGTTATCGGTGGGAGAAATTCCACCGCCTGTCATAAATTTTAATCATTCATACTCATCCGATGTATCAACTCCAATTAGCAGGTTGGTAGGTTGCGGTTATGAACTGAAAAACGTGATCGAACAACTTGAATGTACCTCGCGTTTGATGAATGGCTGCTGGAGATCCTTATGTAATCTGACGGATGGCCGCTGGAGATCGTTCTCGTTTCCTGACAGAGCCGGTTCAGGATCTGCACTGGGCCAAGGCTTGACATTTGCTCGACATCGCCGCGTAGCTTGTAGATGTCCAGTTTCCTGCCTGGGATGCCTGTGTAAAAAACACGCGTGCGGAATACTTGGTACGGATGTTTTCGTTGCTTTTTGCTCTCTATTTTAAAGTGCCTGTTGGAGACAGCACTGGAGCAGTATGCGTTCCAAGCGTGTAAAAACAATCAAAGCTGGTTTTTGGTACGTCCCCTAGCGAATTGGAACGCCGTATATTAAGCAGCTCATATCGTGTCACAGGTACTAGACGTGTCGTGAGCATTTGAAACTGCCGTCGCAAAGTTTAGACCCACGAAAAATACTTACGCTCATATTTTCCGGAATGAGTACAAAATAAGAGCTCAAAAATTAATTTCCAGCACCAGAAACTCCCTGCCGGCTGAAGATCGCCTCCGATGCGCTTCATTTTCCGCTGAAACGCTGCTTCTGACGATGCCTTGCGTGCCTATTAAGGTCTTCTCGCCCCCTGTTAAATCCATGCCACGGCCAAATCGCAGCGTTTTTTTTCACCGTGCAGAGAAAAATTTTGCCGAATGTAGTCTGGTATATTTCACAACCTGCTGCGTAGTCAACGCAGTACACATTTTTTGGTTCTCGTTCTTTAAAGTGGAAGTCATAAAAAACTTGGAGGCGACATGGATATCTCTTTGCGGCCACGAAGCTTAAACAAAGCACATTTTCTGCTGGGCGAGACCCCATGAATCGTCAGCGGTACGGGCTGCTCTTCACTGCGTGGTTGTCGCCCTGTTACCGTGGTAACGGAGCCGACTTTTCCCACAGCCGCCGCCAGATGCCACTACTGACACCGACCAGCCGAGCCGGAAGGCGGCGACTGAGCAGAAGCCACGTGACGTCCTGACGGGCATACCGCTGACCTGCATGCCCGGACACACGGGCTACCTGACGTTCGCCTCTCTGCCGCCGGCCCTGGCCAGCACGGCATAGCTGGTGTCCAGCTACTGGCGGACTTTTACAATATATTCATATGGACTTCGTACCTGTCTGTAGGGAAGGAAGCTGGTTCCGTTGTGTGGGCCTGGCCGGAATGCTGACTTCGCGTGCTCTTCAGTCGATCTCACAGGAGCGCGTCAGAACTTGCATTTGAGGGCAGCGTGGTTGACCTGAACTCTTGCACCAAAATAACTCCGTTCGTGAACCGAATTTTCCCGAATTTCGTGGATGCCATGACGTGCCATACTCATTGGGCGTACGGATGTCATACCCATCAGGCATACCTTGGCGGGCTCGGCCCACAGTGCTCGGTGGGCTGCTCTCAAGCGAAGTGGAAAGCTCGGTTGTGCCTCTCCCTGTTGCTCACTAACCGCCTCAGTAAGAAAACTCTGGGCTGGAGCCGTTGTGATCGGCTCTCGTGCAGAGGGTGACGAAAAATGGCGCCTGCAGCCGGTGCTGTCTTGTCAGCACAGCTGACATGTCTCGAACAGCCGGATGTCGCTGCCGCACCGGATGTGACGTCACGAGCGGACGTCTCGGGCACCTCCTACAGGAAGAAAGGCAGTTCCTACCCGTAGCGGAAGGCTGCAGACAGTTCAATGGCATGTATTGCTAGACGACGCATTGATTTCAACAACCGTTGTCGTCGAGCTGGAGGCCATTTTATGTGCGCTCGTACGAGATTGTTTCCGTCAACCCATGACCTAGCACAGCTAGCTCGTGTTCTCGCACATGGACAGAGCACGTAGACGTTGTCAATGTAGAATGAAATGCACACCAGGGACGTAAGAGTTGTGCTCCGTTGAAGGAGCTCGAGTTCACGAACTGCGGTCCAGCCTTCCCGAGACAGAGAACAACTCAACCATGCTCCTCGTTCACACCATCCAGGTTTACAATGCCAGAAAAAAGACGTCATGCAGTGACATTTCGGTTGTTCAAATGACAACTTGAAGTGGACCAAATCCGAGGAGAGAACAACACTTGCTGTGACCCATAGTAGATCGACCCGAGGGAGAGCCCGCGCCCCTCTGGCAATGTTTGCGAAGCTACATTCCCGGACGTAATGTCAAAACAGTGCAGTTCCCGCTTGGCTACAATTACCATTGTAGATACCTACGCCAGCAGGTGAGATGTCTAGAGGGAAAGCATAGTCGCCGGTAACATAGAAGTCGAGAAGGCAATCCGCTAGACGTAAGGCCCAACCCATCAGACACAGGACCGCATACTGCCCTAGGACCGCTCCCAGCAGGACCACCAGTCTACTAGACGTCAGACCCAACCCATCAGACACTGGACCGCATACTGCCCTAGGACCGGTCCCAGCGGGACCACCAGTCTACTAGACGTAAGACACAGTCCATCAGACACAGGACCGCATACTGCCTTAGGACCGGTCCCAGAGGGACCACCAGTCTACTAGACGTAAGACACAGTCCATCAGACACAGGACCGCATACTGCCCTAGGACCGGTCCCAGCGGGACCACCAGTCTACTAGACGTAAGACACAGTCCATCAGACACAGGACCGCATACTGCCCTAGGACCGGTCCCAGCGGGACCACCAGTCTACTAGACGTAAGACCCAACCCATCAGACACAGGACCGCATACTGCCCTAGGACCGGTCCCAGCGGGACCACCAGTCTACTAGACGTAAGACACAGTCCATCAGACGCAGGACCGCATACTGCCCTAGGACCGGTCCCAGCGGGACCACCAGTCTACTAGACGTAAGACCCAACCCATCAGACACAGGACCGCATACTGCCCTAGGACCGGTCCCAGCGGGACCACCAGTCTACTAGACGTAAGACACAGTCCATCAGACACAGGACCGCATGCTGCCCTAGGACCGCTCCCAGCAGGACCACCAGTCTACTAGACGTAAGACCCAACCCATCAGACACAGGACCGCATACTGCCCTAGGACCGGTCCCAGCGGGACCACCAGTCTACTAGACGTAAGACACAGTCCATCAGACACAGGACCGCATACTGCCCTAGGACCGGTCCCAGCGGGACCACCAATTTTCTCCCCGCAGGGATTAATCGGCTGTCTGTTGGCTGCACCGTCCCGCCTCCACCAAGACGCTGCTGTCTGCTGCGGAGAGGGGCTCCCTAGCGTGCCAAAAGGCCTCATTGTCTACCATTTTTGCGTATCAGCAAGCTTTACACGTTTTAGAACCGGTTTTACATCTTAGCTTCCCACTCTCTAGCATACCAGGCTGCGTGACCTTTCTGTATAGCAAGACCCTAAGCTGCGTGTTGCGAAGTCAGTCTGGCAGGCCAACCTGTTGACCAGGGCTACGAACTGGGCTTGAAGGTAGTTCCAGCATAGCCCCTTGCATGAGCCAGCAGGGACAGCTATCGAGGGAAGAGACGCTCCGATCGCCACTCCACACCGCTGGAGCTCATAGGCGGCTCCTGGAGGGGGGGGGGGGGGGGGGGGCACCGGGCCATGGCCCCCAAAACCTCTGAGAGTATGTTTCCCCCCCCCGCCCCAAAAAATTTCCCAGAAATTCATAAAAGTTTCGTCTACCTACTGTCTGTTTTAACCTTAATTTTTAACTGTTTTGTTTTAACTTCTGTTCAAGATTCAAAAGCATTTCACTTTTTTCGGTTTTGAATGGTGTCCCTACTAGGTACTCGCGAGAGGCACCATGCACCGGACCTCGGATCCCACACCAACCAACTGTCGATGAACGGTTGCCGGTTGCCGGTTGCCGGACGAACGGTTTCTCTATGTTTAACCTGAAAGCATAACTTTGGCTTTCGACTTCATCCAGTGGAAATTAGTATTACGCGTTCACTGTTCTGAGTGGTTCAATGCCCTTTTACGCTCACAAGGCAAACTTAAGGTACACGAAAAAGTTGCGCAAACTGAAGCCTGGTACATGGATATGTCTGCTTCGGTCGCCATATTGCAGTTCAAATGAGGTTAATTGCGCGCCAAAGTGCTGCACACATTTCATATGCGTGAACCCAGAGGGCTGTAGGTGCCCCCTAAATGTTTTGTTTTATCGGTGATAACTTGCTCTATCTGCAGAGTGCATCAGTTCATTAACGGCACCGCCATATTGTCGCCCGTGAAGCGATTCGTGTGCTATGTGGGCGTGCGGTGGTACGGGTGGTCCGTCAGCTGGTGTGGATGTGTGGTGACACGGGTGGGCCGTCAGCTGGTGTGGGCGTGCGGTGACACGGGTGGGCCGTCAGCTGGTGTGGAAGTGTGGTGACACGGGTGGGCCGCCAGCTGGTGTGGGTGTGCGGTGACGCAGGTGGTCCATCAGCTGGTGTGGGTGTGTGGTGACACGGGTGGTTCGTCAGCTGGTGTGGGTGTGCGGTGGCACGGATGGTCCGTCAGCTGGTGTGGGTGTGTGGTGACACGGATGGTCCGTCAGCTGGTGTGGGTGTGTGGTGACACGGATGGTCCGTCAGCTGGTATGGGTGTGTGGTGACACGGGTGGGCCGTCAGCTGGTGTGGGAGCGTGGTGACACGGGTGGGCCGCCAGCTGGTGTGGATGTGCGGTGACGCAGGTGGTCCATCAGCTGGTGTGGGTGTGTGGTGACACGGGTGGTTCGTCAGCTGGTGTGGGTGTGTGGTGACACGGATGGTTCGTCAGCTGGTGTGGGTGTGCGGTGGCACGGATGGTCCGTCAGCTGGTGTGGGTGTGCGGTGGCACGGGTGGTCCGTCAGCTGGTGTGGGTGTGCGGTGGCACGGGTGGGTCATCAGCTGGTGTGGGTGTGTGGTGGCACGGGTGGGCCGTCAGCTGGTGTGGGTGTGTGGTGACACGGGTGGGCCGCCAGCTGGTGTGGGCGTGCGGTGGCACGGGTGGCCCGTCAGCTGGTGTGAATGTGTGGTGACACGGATGGGCCGTCAGCTGGTGTGGGCGTGTGGTGACACGGGTTGGCCGTCAGCTGGTGTGGATGTGTGGTGGCACGGATGGCCGTCAGCAGCTCCAGCACCACCACCAGCCTGCGGCCGCCTCTGACGCAGGTTGCGGCGCGCCGCGTGGGACGCGGCACCGGCACACCGCCCCCGCGGATGTGCATCCGGCCGAGGTCACTCGATGGCGTTGGCGCCGCAGAGGTCCTGCTTCGCCGGCGGGAATCCCGCGCCGGCGGTGCAGTGGTGCGCTCACAACAGATGCCAGTCAGGATCGCCCAGCGCTGCTGTGGAGATCCCCTGCTCCACAATCTGCGCGGCCGAGGCGCGATGTGTGATGTGTGGGCGAGATTTGGACAGCACTGGACGGCAGGTAATCAAACTTTCTTGATGTAGAATTCGTGACACTGTCAATATGTCAGTTCCCCCGATTTCCGCTCGGATGCCTATGTCTCGACGTGCTGATCTAGAGCATGTATTTAATCATATTTTTGTTCGTTTGTGTGCGTGTAGGTTTTGGTTTTATTTTCAAAAGAGGCCTATCCTTGTCGTGGTCATTTTGCCCTTTTTAAAATACCAGTAAGATAATGGCATCTCGTCCGGTGGTCTTCGAATAATTTCCAATCTGCTCAGGCCGAACAACCGTTTGTCGATCACATGACCTGACCTGCATGGTCTGCTCGGTGCTACAGCTACCGTGACCTTTACAGATCACAGCATCCCGTACTGCCAGGGCCTGTCTGATGCTATCCCATGGTTGTAGTGTCATAACACAGTCGTGATGAACTATTGCACAAGTGAAACAAGACAGTTCATATATCCCTGCTTGCAACCTAAAACGGGTTTTCCAACGAGCGTCCACCACGCCGAAACGTTCACGGGAAAACGTGGCTGGCTTCTCGCGACTCGCCCGATGTTCCGCGGTTCTCCCACTCGTGTTTAAGGAACGTCGGGCTTATATGAAACGCCTATAAACATGCATATATATATATATATATATATATATATATATATGTACATGCATATATGTATACATATGTACATATATATACACATTTATATGACTGTAAATATATTAAAATATCGGGGCCATATGATCATCTGTTCAGGACGTCGTTTTCAGTCAGTTAACTCGTTAACTTGCTTCTCGATGCGGCTCAAATTGTGTTTGACATTGTCGTTTCGGAAGTGCTAGATAATTGTTTTCTTTCTGTGTTGCGTGTTAAGATTGCTGCAAATAGTATTGCTTTGGAATCGGGAAGATGCGATGCACACGCTCTTGTACAGCGCTGGCCGGCTGCTGCCCATGTAGCAGTTCGAACGTTGCGCTGACCGTCCAGCTGTCCGTGAGAACAGATAGAGGAGTCTTTACTTCAGACAATCGATAGCAACCTAAATATTGATGTTTGCCATCAGTGATATCAACGGGAGTCGTTACGTACGAGAAAAAACAGCAGCAGATGCAAGCTGCAGCAGGTTTAGATGATGCTATGTTATGTGGCACATTATCGCTGCCTACGCCAAAGAACACAAGCCTCCGCTAGTACTGAGTAACTTACAGCGGCACATTGCATGGCACAGCCCCTGATTCATGATACGAACTGTAAGACAACGAGAATGCTTCGCTGTGATGTTACGAAGCATGAATTATGGCCTTCTAGTCGGACACGGATATGTCAGCCTTGCCTGAAGTCGTGTCCCTGGTGAAAAGCGAGAACGTGGGCGTCTTAAGGCCAGCTAACCGGAGTTTTCTAGCTTTAATGGCCTGGCTGGCCTGGCCCGCACAGTCACGCCTTTGGCGGTCTTGTTTCTTTGCAAACACTGACCACACTATCATGCAGCTTTCAGCACTAATTCACACACTTCTTTGAGACTCGTGCGGTGATATTTGCAACGCATTTACGTGCGACATGGCACGTCGGGTGTGGCTTTTCTGCAACATTGTAATATCCACATACTTTTGACTAGCATGGAAAACGTGAGAATTGACAGTTGAGATCACGCTGAAGGACACGGGTGGAAACCAGGCCCAGGTATTCAGGATCTGGCGCCGCCACGATGTCAGCCCAACGCCTTTTGACGGAGGAAATGAAGGAACAGTCACTTTCAGAAATGTATGCAGCCGGCCACGCCCTCTTCGGCGCGAGCCATGCATTTGGCCGCCTTGGGGCGTTTTCAGGGGTCTATGTCAGATTTTGGAAGCCAGGCCAAGTGCACCCGTGAAAACAGTCACACCGCATGTGGGCACGCCACAGTGTGCCCTTTACAAGTCACTGGGAGGTCTGGGCACTGTCCGACCCAAAGGCGGGTGAATAATACCTTGCGAAGCGGCCAATGTCACATTGGCCGAAACCCATTTGCATGCCCTATTTCCGAAATTTCTTCAGCAAGGAACACGCAGCAGCTTAAGTCGTCAAAGCGTTATCATCAGCAATGTTTTTTACGAACAATAAACAGCAGCGTGCCTTTGCTGCTAGACGAATGAAAGAGGATCATTTGAATAAATCGTTATGACGTTTTGTATTGGTTTTTAGGACGACGAATTCCTATTTCCTGATATTTTTTATCATCTTTATAAGAATGACAACTCCGTGAGCACCCTAACGTCTCACCTCACACACATTGCGTCTCACAAAGCTCCCGGCGTCTTGCGCCGCCCAGACGTCTCACGGTTTATGATGGCAGTTGCATTATTGTTAAAGAGAGCATGCCACCTGTTTGTCCTTTTCACTTATCGTTAGATCAGCCGCGTCCGATGTGATCAACAGTACCATTTTTTCGAAATTCTTCCGGATAGTCCACAATCTGTATTTGAAGTGGCCGCTCAGGCGAAAGAAATCCCATTGGCTCCCTGGTCACCACTACGAAAGTAATGCTTGTAATTGCCATTTATTTTTACGCTTGCTTGTTGTGGGGTGTTTGCAATGCACAAATTTGCTATAATGCTTCTTAATAAGTACTACGAAAGCTTGCAAAAATTATATGATGGAATGACAGATGGTAACGGTAGATTTTGATCACGCGAATTCAGCAAAATGTATTGCTTGGGGTTTGATTAGTCCTCTATGGCATTGAGAACAGTAAGTCTTTTCGGAGCACACTTTGGCATTGGGAAACAGAGTATCACATGGTCTAAAGGGACTAAACGCACTGATTTAAACTTTAAACAATGCGCTTCTTGGCAAATTGCCTTTATCGCCCGTTTAGGCAAACCGTTCATTTGTACTGGCGTCGCTCAGACCAGGGGAAATGCCACCTTATGCCCGCAGGCCCGCAATGTGCTCTAGTTAAAACATCCAAAAAGTGGTACTTGTTGTCCGTAATAGCTGACGACAGCCCTTAGCACAGTCTGCCGTCGTCGTGACGACGGCGGTCGCGGCAACATTAGTTGTCACGGATTAGGGCTGGACTCTGGGGCTTCCTAGAAGGGAAGAAGTGCAGTGCTGTCACAAAAGATTGACAGCGTGATTTCGACTAAAACAAAATTGCGATCATTTTTTTCATTCTATGCTGCTGCTGCTGCTGCAGTGGCACTACCCAGTGCTTTTATGAGACATAACTAGACCTGAATTTTCACCAGAGTATGTTTTGAAAATATCGGGCATTATTTGCTGTCTGTCACTACTATGCCACTCAAAGTCAATTACTATCTGATAGTGAAACGAAAGTGTAGATGAAACCTAAAAATGAACTGAAAAATAGTCAACTAAAAATGGAAGTAGCTGTCAAAACGAGGTGTTAAAACCAAAGTTCGTTGCGAAACACAAATTTGCAGGATGCTAAGTTGGCATCGCAATGCATTGCACAACAATGCAGTCATTAGACTGAAACTGTAAATCAAGCGATTAGTCGTTTGTAAAAGCTACGTTAAAGCGTGGCACAAGCGTCTTCCGTTTCGGCCGAACGAGCCGGTTCAATGGCCAGAGTGCGGTGACAGGAGCGTGAGACATAACGCACCCTTCAAATAACAGCAAACGCAGCCCTAAGCTCTGAAAACCCCGATCGGAAATCCGACCTCATGCAAACATCAGCGTCAATCCTTGATGATGCATGCGATACACGCAGTAGGGGGAGATGTCTAGGGGACGGGTGCAGCGGGCGATGCCAAAGGATGGGTGCAGCGGGAGACGCCAAAGGACGGATGCAGCGGGAGATGCTGAGGGACGGATGCAGCGAGAGATGCCGAGGGGCGGGAGCAGCGGGAGATGACGAGGGACGGATGCAGTGAGAGATGCCGAGGGACGGGAGCAGCGGGGGATGCCGATGGGCGGGTGCGGTGGGA
Source organism: Pollicipes pollicipes (assembly GCF_011947565.3). Lineage (NCBI taxonomy): Eukaryota > Metazoa > Arthropoda > Thecostraca > Pollicipedomorpha > Pollicipedidae > Pollicipes > Pollicipes pollicipes. The sequence continues at coordinate 8,215,382 of NW_023596921.1, read as the reverse complement.
GATGCCGATGGGAGGATGCAGCGAGAGATGTCGAGGGACGGGAGCAGCGGGGGATGCCGAGGGACGGGAGCGGCGGGAGATGGCGAGGGACGGGAGCAGCGGGAGATGACGAGGGACGGATGCAGCGAGAGATGCCGAGGGACGGGAGCAGCGGGAGATGCCGAGGGACGGGAGCAGCGGGGGATGCCGAGGGACGGGAGCAGCGGGGGATGCCGAGGGACGGGAGCGGCGGGAGATGGCGATGGACGGGTGCGGTGGGAGATACCGATGGGCGGATGCAGCGAGAGATGCCGAGGGACGGGAGCAGCGGGAGATGCCGGGGTACGGGAGCAGCGGGGGATGCCGATGGACGGGTGCGGCGGGAGATGGCGATGGACGGGAACGGCGGGAGATGCCGGGGTACGGGAGCAGCGGGGGATGCCGATGGACGGGTGCGGCGGGAGATGGCGATGGACGGGTGCGGTGGGAGATACCGATGGGCGGATGCAGCGGGAGATGCCGAGGGACGGGCGCAGTGGGACACCGACCGGTGACAGGCTGCACCGCCGGCCTCCCTGTCTGTCAGAGCTGACACCCGCCCGGCCGGGAAACACACGCACTGCAGTACAGGGCATACACGGGCCACACTACAGCAGCACGGCCGGCAGGGGGCGTCAAACTGACGGCTGCATGCGAGCCGTCACCTCGTCTGGCTGCGACTGTGGCTCAGTTGTCCACTGTAGACGCAGCAGGACTGATCGGTTCTCTTCACCAGGTGCTGTGTGATTTGCTTTCATGCGCAAGCTGCAACAGTGGGGAGGCAGCGAGAGAAGCGCAGTCGACCCCGCACCTGCGTTCCGGTCTCGCCGCGTCTGGTGGTGGACTCCCCGGGCCTGCGTTCTGGTCTCGCCGCGTCTGGTGGTGGACTCTGTTGCGGATGGAATCATATCTGACTCACAGCACATGCGGCTTGTTCCTACTCTGAATCAGAGCAGCCTTGATTGATACTGAACCGGCTCTGGTGCTAACCCAGAATATAAGCTTTTGACTCCTAACTTGTCTTACGCCAATGTTAAAGACCAAACTAAGATAATTGCACTACTCAAATGCAAATATTCAAGTAGACTCTCTTTAGCATCCTTAAAAATGCACAGAATTGACTTACGCTCCATTCCAAATCTTAGCACCATCTCGTCAGATTTTTAGGGTGCGTAATGTTGGTGACTGGTGGAGCCAGATGCAGCAATGGATAGAACCAGACACGGCGGAAGAGTGGCAGACAGACGCCCACAGCGGCGGGCGATAGTTAGACACACCGGATGAGCGATAGCTATACGCTTACAGCGTAGGAGTGCTGACCAGACACTCACAGCGGAGGAGTGCTTGTCACACACTCGCAGGGGTGGAGTGCTGACCACACGCTGCGGAGGAGTGCATACCAGATGCTCACCAGTGGAGGGACGCTAGCTGAGCACTCGGAGGAATCACAGCCAGACACTGCCAGCGGAGGAGTGGCAAGATGCAGGTAAGGGAGATTCAGACAATGACAGCAGAGCATCGGTACCGGACTCTCGGATCGGAGGAGCGAGCCAGACACTCACGAGGGGTCGGGAGCACAACACCGGGTCATCGACGACACCGGGTCAGCTGCATCTCAAGACCGCGCAGATCTGTCGGCCAGGCTCGACAGGCTAGACTGTTCTGTTGGCCAGGTTCGGTAGGCGGAACAGTTATGTTGGCCGGGCTCGGCAGGCGGGGAAGTTCTGTTGGCCAGGCTCGGCAGGCGGGACAGTTCTGTTGGCCAGGCTCGGCAGGCGGGGCAGTTCTGTTGGCCAGGCTAGGCAGGCGGGGCAGTTCTGTTGGCCAGGCTAGGCAGGCGGGGCAGTTCTGTTGGCCAGGCTAGGCAGGCGGGGCAGTTCTGTTGGCCAGGCTAGGCAGACGGGGCAGTTCTGTTGGCCAGGCTAGGCAGGCGGGGCAGTTCTGTTGGCCAGGCTAGGCAGGCGGGGCAGTTCTGTTGGCCAGGCTAGGCAGGCGGGGCAGTTCTGTTGGCCAGGCTAGGCAGGTGGCGCAGTTCTGTTGGCCAGGCTAGGCAGGTGGGGCAGTTCTGTTGGCCAGGCTAGGCAGGCGGGGCAGTTCTGTTGGCCAGGCTAGGCAGGTGGGGCAGTTCTGTTGGCCAGGCCCCGCAAGCTCAACAGCCCCGTTGGCCGCGCTCTGCCGGCCAAGGTTCGGTCCGGCTACCTCCTCTAGCTCGCCTTTGATACATATTGCTTTCCTGACCGGCCCAGAGACCGGATATGCGAAACGAACCATCGATTTCGCTGCTTGAGCAATTGATTATTAAACTTGGGCCAATTTAAATTCGTCGTGTACGGAAGCTGCATGTGTTTATAGGGTCAGGGGCGATATCATGAAAGGATGGGCGAAGATATCGTTTCGCCGAACCAGAGATTTTAGGAGGTCCCTCCAAAGCCATCATATGTAAATGATCGCGGTGAAGTGGTCAAAATCCATTTTGCCTTCAGGTGGCTCGGCACGACCGCTAACGTAACGTCATAAGGATTGAAAGGAGGGCCCAGTCATGAAAGCTTGGGGTGTAGACGGGTGACCAGGTCACGAGTAAGATAATTAGATAATTTTGACTGAATATTTGATGACGTCAAGCAAAAGTGTAATGCTACAAATGCAATAGCTACCAGATTTGATGATGATAAAGGAGATGGAAGACTATGACACAAAGGTATTATGACTTAGTAATCTGATGATTCAAAGTGAATGACAGTCGAAATACGGCAGGGGTCCGACGTCACGATTAAGAGGGGTGCGAGACACTTAGGGTGGTTGGGGTCCGTGGCATGGCAGAAGGCCGCCGTCATGAATGTGGTCACGAAGGGAGAAGAGGGGGAGTCCGCAACGGACCAAGAGGGTAGGGGGGACCTTTAATGGTAAAGAACGGTGGCTCCTGGGGACAAAGAGATCGAACTGGCATGTTCTCAGCCATATCAGGAGCAGTATCGCAGATGTCCTGGATGCCTGGGGAACCAGGTGAACGTTTGCATTTCGTGCTTGGTTTTGCGGCTGCATTTTTTAAAAACTTGCTTCGACTGTGTTTTAACAAGCAAACATCTGACATTTTATAAAGAGAAACACATGCAACTTCACCATCGTCGGTGTTTTTACCAAACGTGTGTATGCATAAGCCTGGCTTTGCAAGACACTTAAGGGCATAACTAAGACGGTGATGCACTGGAAAGCCCCATCTACGGCGTAGTGCATTATGACTATTGGCTTGACCTGTCTCCCAATGGTATGAAGTGCTGCCCTTGCGCTCCATAGGCGACGTGTACACGACGACGCGCATCGTGTGTGTGCCGTTAGCTTTCTGAATTATTTGTGGATGGACACGACCGAGCCCATCTTTACACTTCTCGCTATCGCTTACTCATTGAATTGGTTTCACATTCGCTAGCTTTCCTTTAAGTTTATTGATTCGATTCTAAAGTTAAGTTGACTACAGATTGTTTTAATTCTGCAAAGTGTTGTCTAGTTGGCGGCAGTGGGCTGATAAAAGCCGACGGGTGCTTGAATCTGAAGTCACTCAAATTGCGTTTGAGTCCTAAAGAACCGATTTCCTTGCGTATTTCCTGTAAGTTATAACCGGAGCTGAGTCGACAAGATTCTTGGTGATATGGCTCGAATGCAGATGTAAGCAGTGCAGTGTATTCTTCATCGGACAGTTTATCTGTGTGCTAAGTCGAATAAATCCGGTATGGCTGGTCTGTGATGGAAGCAAATGTGGTTTAGATGATTTTTCGGAGGCCATAGCCTCGGCTTTCCTCCAACTTTGTACCGGAATCAAATCTATCAGAAACGGTTCAGGAAGACGCAGCCGAACCACATCTCATTGTGTTAGGATTAAAGTCGATTAGAGTCGCGCTGCGCTGTTCAGAGTCATAGTCGAAGCCAACTCCACAGCCTCTGTGAGTCGGGGTCGGGGTCCATGCTGCTGAACTGGAAACAAGTACATATCCGGTTGGAAGCTGGAGGGGATTCCTCATGAATGCGTGCACATCGCCATCGCCATCGCCGAGAATGTCGAATTTGCTAATAATTCAGCTCACGGCTCCCTTCAACCCAGGCGTTCCCACCCAAAGCCCAAAAATTCAGCCAATTACCGGCCTGCCCAATGACAGCAGTAGTGCCTTTCTAGCGATTATCTCCTTCAATTTTCACTCCGGGTTCTCCATTCCCCAGCCGGGCGCGAGTCACCGACCAATCAGCAGCCGGCCAGCACCGGCGTCGACCAATAGGAGAGCGCCGTGCCGACCGCCGCGGCCGTCCCCCTCGCCGGCGGTCGCTGGTCGCCACTCAGCCGCTGTTGGCCGGCGGGGAGCCAGTGCGTGCGGCCGTCGGGACAGGACTGGCACGTGATCGATCACCACAGCTAGTGGGCGGTGCCCGCTGCCCTCCGTGTTCGCCCGGCGGGCCCGGTGTCGACAGCCCAGCGGCGGCGGCGCCGTCGGAGCGCGGCTGCGGCAGGGGAGCGGCGCGGGCACCAGCTGGCAGCGGCCTGGTGCAGGTGACGGGCGACCCATGTGACAGGTGGTCGGGTAGCGCTTCACCCACACGTGCAAGTGAACTCTGCTGCCGATACGCTGCCGATACGCTGTCGATACGCTGCCGATACGCGGACCGTGGCGATTCGGCGTCGTCTGCGTCCCAAGTACCTGCAAAGATCGGAGCGCTGGATTACCACATCAAAGGTGAGCATGGCGCCGGCGTGGCATCTCGCCGCCGCGTGAGCTGGCCGATGTACGATTCAGGAGATGGGCTCTTTATTTCGGCGAGGGCACTCGCCATGCAGGGCTCTTGTGATACCCTGACCTGATGGTCCTTGCTGGTGTCATTTGGAGTCATTTTGCGCAATGCAACAACTGTCGTCGCTTGCGATCGCCATGCTGTGCTGAATGATCGCTCACGAATGGACGCCGCCTCATAGAATGACAAGGGACAAGTTTCTTGAATCTGTCGAAGTTGGACGCAATGGGCTGTATGTGAACAAATCACCTTAAGCCATGATCCCCTCCTCCCATCCTCCAGCCGTGGGGAGGGCCCACACCGGCGCGGAATGTGAACACAAATGTTCATGGATTTGTGGCCTTTATGATGGTCTTTTCGACTTCTGTATGCTCCGAGGCGTGTGTAACACGATGCCTTTGGGAATGTGGCCTGTTACTTGCAGGGAGCAGCGTACCATTACGCGTGCATTAGCTAAATAAGTGAGCGGACTAAATGGCCGAACGTCGTAAGTGTACCAATGATTTGAGCCACAATCGAAGGGTCATCCCTTTGCTTCCTGCACACTCAGCGCCATATTTTCATCCTACTGCTGCTTTCATATTCAATGCAGCTTCGAGCGAAATACAGTGGAAAAGTGCATGCTGGTGCTATCTCCTGTGCCTTAAGGTGGTATAACGGTCCATGTAATTGCGAAACAGTACACAACCACAACCCTAAAGAGACATTATCTGTTTTTTTAGATTGTTAACTTCACATAGATCTTTTGATAATCCCCTTGTCACTGATAACACGTGGCTGGTGCATTACTGCTGTTAGGAGCCAAGTTGCGGTTGCTATTCTGCTGCACGGGTCGAATAAAAATCCACGGTGCAGTGTCGTTACGGCATCAAACTGGTGAGCACAGCAGGCACCATTGGTCACATCCCTGCCCTGAAAACATATCTGACCAATTCCAACTAAATATGGCAGCCGGCAGGGCGAGTTTCCCGTGTCGCGCCGGCCTTTTCTGGTAACTGTCGTCTTACTATCCGGAACTCGAGTTTCTGCACGCAACTCTGCACTACATTCCTGCTGCCTTACCCTGACCTACGCAACCACATTATCTCTAAAACCCTGCTTACGTCTCACTCCAGCAGTGCCCGGGGTTTCACTTCAAGACGCTCATTACAAATGGGCGCTGTATTAATCGCCAGTATGAATGCACTTGCTGAATTACCTACAACATAGATAGGCCAGACGGGATCAGCTGGTCCGCGAGTTCGCATGTTCCCAGACCCGGTAGAAGTGAAGGCACCGTCGCACACGACCGGGGACCGAGCTGAACCGAACCTGCCGAAGGTCAGCTCCGGGGGTCAGCGGTGGCTAAAGTCCAAAACTCGGACGGCTTCAACACCCACTGACGTCATGAGATCCTTCCAAATACTGTCATTAGCATCCACACCAGGATGTTACTCCGAACGCTTGTCTCAATCCCGGATCCTGGGATATCTCCGGATGGCAGGAACACTACGTATGGGGTACGAGCCAATGCATTTATACCGGTACCAAAAATATATATTGCTAATAAGTGAAACCGAACATCAATCCTCAGATAACGCTATCTTTGTCATTGTGCTATCGGAAACAGCGAGCCATATCAGAAATTCCAGATGCACCTTTAGAAGTAAGAACTGATTGTGCACTAAGTATTGTGCGTCACAATGTGCCCAGTAACGCATCCCCAGTTGGCAATATTCAGTATTATGATTAATGCAGCGTTTACATTTGGTGACTCGTGACTGACATGGCGCTTTCGAGCCAGCCTATTTTTGCGGTCAAGCATTCGTCTTTTATGTTTTATTGAAATTTTACATTTACATTCGTATTCAATACACACGATCCCATATGCACGTTACGGACCCTAACAAGTTAACCATACATTACTTTATCAGCCTTGCAACCGTTCAGGGTGGGATGCATATACTGCAGGTCTTCATGACCTTTTTATTACCGTCATCCACGAAAAGAAAACTTGGAATGCCCCTCACTATCACAACAACGCACAGAGTCATGCGTTAACACAAAACAACATAAAAACAAGTTGCGACACTCCCTGCTGAGAGGTCAAGGTGCATCTGAAATGGCTTAAAGGTTGCGCAGAATCGGTGTTAAGCATACATCATATACATGAGACGACAACTAACGATTGCTGAAGTCAGGAATGACCGCCCACTCGATCCCAAGAGGCCCGCTCACATTCGTCCGCCCGCATTTGTCCCTGCGCATTCGTCCGCTCGCATTCGTCCGCGCGCATTCATCCACCCGCATTCGTCCGCGCGCATTCGTCCGCGCGCATTCGTCAGGTCGCATTCGTCTGCATTGCTATTTCGCATGGCACACACGCACGCGGGTCGAAGAGCTCAGTTGGTCAGGTTCTTGCTTGGGTATTTCTGCTGTCTCCAATGAGTCCAACCAGCTAAGCGGGGCATGTTGCGGAATGGACTCATGGAGCCAGCGCCGTTTAACGTTAGCATGCGTCCTAGTCATCAAGATTAGTGGGGTCTGATTGTGACCACTGATGATTGTCAGGCATGAAATGAGACAACAAATAAAATTCTGACAGTAAATTCTGGCTCTGGGTCAAATATGATTCTACATTTAATGGTTGAATTGTTCCTCGCGACAGGATCGGGAATCACCATACTGAATCTGTAATTTCTGCATGACTTTAGGTAACGCGGCTTTTACAGTATGGTCCGGAGAGAGTTGAGGCTCTATAAACAGCCAATGAAAGATTCGGTACGATACCTTTGGTAAGGCTCTTACCGGCCTTTATAAGCAATTATTTCAACAATGTACTGCAGTACATGCACGTACTGATAGCACGTACGTTTATAGACTTATTTTGTGACCGCATTCATTAGCTGTTTTGGACACAGGGAGTCAAGATTAAGCCTTCTGCTCCAGAAAGCGCCGCACAAGCAGTACAACAGCTCAGCGCAGCGAAAAGTCTGCCTAACTGTCCAGCCAGCTGTCTTGCGTTGGGGTGACTACTCCACAGGACACGTATTATTGCCGATAGATATCTTTTAAAATTTAATAAGGGCTTGTTTTGGGGACACACAAGATAAATGAACCTTTATGGAAAATTAAGATACCCGAAGTACAAAATAGGACTTGGGAGATCCGGCTGATTTTATTCCCTGGATGGCAGGATCCCGGGACTGATACAGACTGATACAGTACAGTGCCGTCAGCATCCCGAAGGCGATAGTCGAACACGGCTATGTTAACACCTTGTGTCATAAGCGAGAGGTCCGCGCGAGCTCTTCTGTCATCCCAGAAGCCTTCCAGCCTCATGGGTCGCCTTAATGTTCAAGAATGCAGCCTGACAGCAAGCCTCTAGAACATTACTGATACCACGCGGTAAACGACGCCCACATGTCGCGAATGTGCAGAAAGACCCATCCCACGAGCCATAGCTTCCTCACGGATGACTTTCCCGACAGTTCAAGGGATCATTACTGTCTCTCGGACATTCCTGTTTGGTTCATGTGGGTTCCTCCCAGTCTCGCGCAGCCAGGGAAGGTGCTGAACTGGCTACTAAAGTTACGCACGACGGCTCTCGTAAGTCTGCGCCCATGTCTTGTGGTTTTGTTACAAGGAGCAGCCTATGTGTTTTGCTTAGAAGTTATATATATATATATATATATATATATATATATATATATATTTAGGCGCTTTTAACTGCGGCAAGGCGCATTTAGCTTTGTAATTTGCTTTACTGTGCACAACAGGACCAGACCTTAGCGATCCATCAATGGTCCATTACTGATGGTCCATCAATTGCCCATGGAGCTTTGCAGTTCTATGGAAGAGCCATGCCTACTCTGCCATTACCTGTGTCTGCCCGAATGTTACGCACAAACTACCTTCTAAAAGGACTACAAACAGCATCAGCATTCCGCTTCCCTCACAAATCTGTACTTCAGTCCCTAACGTACTGTAGGAACCGATGGTCCCCGCAAATACACGGTGACTGCGTACACGCGAAGCCTGTCCAGCGCGCCCGGCGGCTGCCAGAGCACGACAGCTCGCGCTGCCTGGTGTGTGACAGACGGCGCGTCAGGGCTGCGCCTGGCAGGCGGCGCGGCCGGGGTCACAGTGGGCAGTGGGGTCACCCGGGCCACCAGCGGGCCGGGCGCGTCGCACACGTGACGGTGGAAACGACGCCTAACGAGCCCGCCGCCTAAATGAGGGAGTGACGCTCACCCCGAGCCAACGGCGCCTCATAATTGGGCAAATTTAGAGTCGTTCCAGGTAATGATACGGACTGATAAAGCGTCGAGGATGGGTATGAGGCGAATGCGGCCTGCTTATCATTTCCGATGGTTAAGGGTGTCAGCCTGTTATTTATAATATCGTTACTGTGTGAACAGCGTTTTTATTAAGTGACCACAAAACGTGTCTTCCATGTGCATGTTTTCTTGAACGCTACTTATATTTTAGCTTTGTAATTTGCTTTACTGTACACAACAGGACCAGACCTTAGCGATCCATCAATGGTCCATTACTGATGGTCCATCAATTGCCCATGGAGCTTTGCAGATCTATGGAAGAGCCATGCCTACTCATGGCCCATGCCCTGATAGGAAGGGGGAGGGATTTGGGGGGTCGATGGGACTCCCCCATCCCTAACGATTTTTTTTCTGGACACCTCTTCGGCCACCCAAACTTTCGACATACTCTGGGGCATGCAATGCGCGTGTTTTGATATCAACAACGCATCCCTAGCATTTCCTATTTTTCAAACGCGACTTGTTTAGGAACATTGCACGACATTCCGCAGCCTACTAGACAACACTACTAGATTAACGGAGCTCTATATCTTAACGATGTGCTCAAAACACATAAAGCTACATGCCATTCTGCTAAAAATTCAACTAACCACACCTATTTAGATTTTGTGCTACTCAGAGACATGGTCTTATACACATGAGCGTGAAGAGCTGAAAAGTATATTTTCAGGAACATTTAAACTTTGACATGGTATGGCATGGCCAATTATTGATGTAGCAAGATAAAGCGCATTACTGCTCACGAGATCTCGTTGAGATCAATCTGTTGGTGTTTTCCGATAGGGTCCTATCTTTCTTAGTTTTCAAATAACATGGGAGCACTCATCCCCACACCATCAGTCCACGTTATAAAAACGGAAATCGGGGCGAGGGCTAAAACAATGAGAGTCTGTGGAAACTAAGCATAGTTACGTTTACAATGCACGCAAATCTTTCGTAGGTTGGCTAGAGTCTTCATTACACGCTCCGGCAGACCCACACAGCTTAGGCTAGCGCATCGGGTTTCATGCGCGCTGGTCTGATCCTGGCGTACCGACAATCAATTTTGTGATGTCCCTTCGCGTAATGGAATGGTAATTCACAGAGAACAAGGTACCTACAGATGTGGCTGAATGAGGGACCAAGGGACTGCTATGGCAATGGCCATTGGCGCGTTTGCACAGACGTAGGAACTCCCTTGCGCGCTAAGGTAACTTCACTTCCAGAAAATACTGAGTTGATTGACCCTACGTCGACACATGGAAACAATCGACCACTAAGTTGGCATTGGCATCCCCACTTCCTGAGAGGCTCCTCCGCCTACGCGTGCGTATGCGTTTGCAGTGGCTGGTTTTATCTGATGCCTCCACCACACGGCACGCTTTGATTTACAACAATTGTAAACTTGGAGCTTTGTAAATACTTACACAGTTTTTCGTAGACGAGTGAGTCCCAAGGCGGAGCGAAAGAGCGCGGGAGAAGGAGCGAGAGAGAGGGAAGGACAGAGGGAGAGAGAGAAGAGAGAGATAGACGGAGAGAGAGAGAGAGGGGGAGGAGAGAGGGGAAGGGGCGGGGGAGTCGAGCAGTAGCTTTTCGCTTCCCGAGGCAGACTTACAGAGCGTGCTAGAGTCGTAACCGTTGCCTGGCCGTCGCCATTTTACTCGAGCCGCGCGCGGGCGGGTGTTGACGTGCAGAACAAACATGCACATCGGCATAGGTCTAACGACAACTGACAGCCGCGTTGCTGTACATAAATGAATACATCACTTAAGTAGTAGTTCTATTGGTGCGTATCGCTCTTGTCTCTCCTGACATTCTACCAGCCTCTTCCCACGTTTTTATTGTGGATATTTTACGACCCACGACACATTAGCGAATGTCGGTGTCACAGCACCTTGCGCCGTTGCTGACATCGGCAGTGCAGCACCACTTCTGCAGCCAGTCCCGAGCCCGCGGCCTAGCGCACGTGATGGGCGAGAGCTCTACCAGCTGAGCGTTCCCTCCAACAACTCGTCTGTTCTCTTAGACGCAGGCTCTCCGGACGCCTTTACTTGCCCAGCACTATTCTTATCTCACCTAAAACCACTCATGTCGTTCCTGACACCACTACCGTCACTCCTGATAACGCTCCTGTCATTTTTGACGTCACTCCTGTCACTTCTGATGCCACTTCCGTCACTCCTGATGCCACTCCCGTCGTTCCTGATACTCCTCCTGGCACTCCTGATAGCACTTGTTATCACTTCTCACGCCACTGCTGTTTCTATAGGCCCCACTCCTGGTGCCTCACTGAAATCATATTTAAATTGTATTGTTCAAAATATATGGGAATGCATCGGAAACTGAAGTTAAATTCTTCCACACAACGTCCATGGTTCTCATGATATAGTTGAAAAACATGGTTGCCCGAGCCGAAAGCTCCCTCACCCTGCTGACGTCACACCTGGCTGCGCTAACCCACCGGCCGTCTCAGCGGTTGCCACCGCCCATCTGTGTTCGCCTGCCTCGAGTCCTCTCGCCGCGCCCCCACAGGCGCCGGCTCGCCACGCCCTCCCCCGTTGACCAGCTGTCCGCCCGCCGCAGTGGAAAGAGAGGGCATGCTGCCGCCGGCGGACCCCACCTGCCCGGAGGCGTGGAGCACCTCCAGCCAACAGAGCGACGCCATCAGGTCAGTGCGGCAGCCGCGGCTGGCCGGCCGCTGCCGCCAGCAGCTGCAGCTGGTCGGAGTCGCCGCCGTCAGCCGCAGCTGCAGCCGCGAGAGCATACTAAACCGCGAAAGCCCATTAGGCAGTGCCTGGTTTTTCTTCTCACTCTTTGCGTGTGTTTTGTCTTGCGCTGATGAAATAACGGCTATTTGATCAGTTCTCGACACTTTTCCCTTCGCACTCCGCAAACGGGGGGCGTTAGCGGACAGGTGCCTGGTGGGGCCGCGGAGGCAACGCCCTCAGCGCATCGACGGAGCGCGTCACCCACTCGCCCCGGGGCAGTCATCCGAGGAGGGCGCCGGCGTTTACGATGGCGTCATAAAACGCCATGACTTGATCCGGGGCACGCGTCGCGCTGTCGCTGCCGTCGCCGCCAGCCAGCGTCGGTCGCGGTCGAGCGAGCGGCACCCGCAGCGACGCCCCCGACACCCGTGTCACAGCCCGGCGCCGCTCAGGGCAGCCGCCGTGAGCAGCGTCACGGCAGCTGTCACGTGATGAGCCCAGACAGTGGCGGATCGAGACCCCTTGATCTATTATAGTTCATGGAACCCAAAGAGGCTATGGGCCTCCTTAGGTTCCATGAACCACAAAAAGGTCATAATTGGCCGGGCGAGCGCAGGTTTTTTAAACACAAAACGGAAAAAAAGGAATTCTTTGGGCCTGCAAGCGACCAGGGAGGGCAGCAAACGAAAGAAAAAAATATTGAGTAGACGTAACTAATTTTTCGTTGCTGCCTACCTGCCGGGACAGTGCGAACGCGAAGCAGCCTTCCACGTTGTCCTGGATTCTTTCGCATTTGCTCGTAGGGATTTGCATCGTTGTCGGGGCCCTGTCTGTTAACCTGCTCAAACACACTTGATCGCACGGGGAGCCCGCCTCATTGGTCTCGGGCACCTTATACATCTTGCTCGGAGGACCTTACGTTGCTGTCGGGAACCCTATACGTTCATCTTACAAGGCACTGTCGATCGTTCTGGGGTCCTCCACATTTGTCTTGGATTCTTCCAGTTCGCTGGAGGAGCCCTAGACTACTGACAGGAATATCTTTGTTGAACTGCTACGGCACCCTCTATCAGTTAGATGCCGTCCTCATTGACCTTGACTTCCCATTTATCTGAGGGCCTACCTCGCTAACGAGGCCCTACATGTCGATCGACTGGGGGGCTCTTGACCACTCCGGAACCCTCCATGTTGGTCTTGGGCTCTTCCCATGAGAACATAAGGGCCCTGCTCTTTTGCCGACAGCCCCACCATGTGCTTGTGATTGCCAACACTTCCATCACTCATTGTATTTCACCTGCTCACATCTTCAACAGCCCGAAATCCATGTGGTGACTATTTGCCTTCACGTTCTGGCCGCAGATAGCAGCGCCACACATGCTCCGACGATTTTTTTACGCGCGATTACTGAGATATTACACGTGGCCGACGCAACACATTTATTTCCCTTGGTTACTAAATTGTTGACACTCGTTATGCCTGCGCAATATATTTTTAATACAGTTTGAATGCAGGCACACCTCGTTACGTTTCATTATAGTCAAAACAAGCACTGCATTAGTCATTAGAGCCAATAGCTTATCCCAACATCAACCAGCTGTCTAGTCACCGGAAACCGGCTTGCCGCAGCCGACCTTGAGATCAAGTATCGTGCTTGATTTTGATGGTATTTAGCAGCCAACTTTAACTCGTTTTGTCATATTTCTCCGAAAGACTTAGCGTCAGAATGGCAGGATCCGCCATGATCTAGAGAAAATGAGCACGCTCCATGTATGTGCACGCCTGCCGCGCCTAGTTTTCTAGGGCTGCGAACGGAAGAATGGTTTCCCGTATTAAGAAAAGGATGCATGAGAATCTTAGAATTTAATGGCCGAGATCCACAGATTTTGGAGGGCCCTAAACTCTACGGGTCCCACAGTATTGCATGGTCACCCCTTGACGAAAGCCTGGGTCCGCCACAGAGCCCCGAGCGTGTCGGAACCGAGTCCTCCGGAGCAGCGGCTCTGTTGCTGCCACTTTGCCTTGGCTCGGTACACCGACGTGTAATTGCTATTTGGTATTTCTTAGCGTTTGTTACTATCATTAAGTTGCACCAGTGGCTTAAAAATGCGTGTCCAGCGGCGTTAGGTGCGAGCTAAATCACGTGGGCACTACGTGTCCCGACTAATTTTGAAGTGTCATCATAGGAGTCGGCCGCAGAACACCGGCCGGCCTATTGTAGCATTGAATGACACGAAGATATCTCTCTGCAGCCTCAACGCAGATGAGAAACCCGGATGTAAAGATTGGCAATGAACGAGAACAGGTCAACTTCGGTTGTGGGCTCCAAATGAACTCAAAAAACTTCTACCTCACGGTTTAAAGTGCATAATTTTGCAGTTGCCTAGTAAGGTGGTGGTATGCCTGACTAGGGCAAATACCATTGGTACAAAAGCAATATTTTCGTGCAGTGAATTGTTGTTACACCGCCTTAAGAATTAAAAAGGCATTAATGCTTCATTTCTCTCCAAATGGACAATTAACATTGCTCAAAGTCGGGAAACACCAGTAGGTCTAGCATGTTAGATTTATCGACGAGCTCCATCCCCCTGATATTGCGACCCTAACCTCTGTCCAGTTGACTTAAACAAATTTTCTCACCAGCGTTTACCTGATAGTTGACAGGTGGGTCCTTGCTTAAGCTTACGGAAAGCACTTATCACGCATGTTTGACAACATACTCTTACTCATAATGTCATGAAATAATGCCCACAATGCATGATTACAGCATGAATAAATGCCAACATATGTTATCAATATGTTGAGGATTATATCAGAATAAGCAACTGGTCTAACAGGCATTATTACGGCGCAGTCTAACATAATTGCACCGCCAAGTGATACGCATAACAAATCGGTTCTTCGTAGCAAATATGAAATGTTAAGGTGTGGGAAATGCAACGAGTCTCAGCCTAAAGCTTGGTTCGGACAGGTTTATGCTATTTGCGTAAGCAAGAAAGACTTCAAGCTTTTGGTCTCTGGGCTGATGAGTTCAGAAGTCTCATGCTGATATTAGTCAATTCCCAGTATTCCAAAGAGTGTTGGTTAAGCAACGTTGCCAAGCAAACATTAAAAATGTTGTCAATAATCGACGTTTCAGGTTTTGCTTGTGCTCATGGGTATGGGAGTTGTGACAATAAGCACAGTTTGAAATGACGAGTATTGATCCACCTTTTTCTGGCCTTGTAATTGCGAGTCCAATGCTCTACCAGCTGAACCAACCGGAAAAGGCCTTTCTGCTAACCCGAAAGCTCAGATAGAGCACTGTACTCGCAATCAGAAGATCCTGGTTGGAATCCCAGCAGTACCAATAAGAGAACTCGGGCTGTGACGCATGCGACGCACGTACTCGTGTCTCATTCTTCGTCTACAAGCGGTTGGCGATGGTTGGAGCTTTACATCTCTTTGTTGGCCGTTGGTAGATGTTTGTGTCTCTTTGGTGGCCATGAATAGAGCTTTGGGTCTCTGCATCTTTTTTTTGTCCCTCCTCGCAATGTTTATCTCAGCGTGCCCAACTGACCGAAATCACCTCCAAGAATATCCGAAAGGCACAAAAAAACAAGAAACAACAAACGTGTTCTCTGGAGGAAATCCGATCTTATTCCCCCGCAAGACTCTTAATGATCTTGCGCGTGTTATGTCAACTTCCATATGACCACATGAATCATAGGCATAGTGGGTACTTCATCAAATGAAATAGATGTTTCATAAAACGGTTTGATGAAGCTTTACGCGTTTTAAAGCCGAGTCAGGGAAGACATTGTCATGAGCTTAACTGCAATAAACCTGTTCATTTAAACATCGCATTTTGCGATAGTTCGGGGATAATCATCAGCATTCCCTTGGTGTGGAATGTGTAAATGCTTTTCGAAGCGTTGTTGCAATAACACCGTTTGAGGGATTCCAAAACACTCCAGAAAATCGCGCAGGCACTAATCCTTTTTATCTACGTGGGCTTACGGTCCTAATATAAGGTGGCCTTGCTGGTCGATGCGCCTGTATTCCGTCTATATTCTGGAGTTCTGGGGCAGCAGTCTATATTCTGGAGCTCTGGGGCAACAGCCTATATTCTGGAGTTCTGGGACAACGGTTTATATTCTACAGTTCTGCAGCAACAGTCTACATTCTAGAGTTCTGGGGGCAACAGTCAGTATATTCTGGAATTCTGGGGCATTAGTCTATATTCTGGAGCAGCAGCCTACATTCTGAAGTTTTGTGACAACAGTCGGTATTCTGGAGTTTATGACAACAGTCTATGGTCTGGAATTCTGGGGCAACAGTCTATATTCTGGAGTTCCTCATCAATGACTGATCTCAGGTATCTCTGACCGCATCTGACACACACCAGTGTTTACATATGCCTAGAAGAGCGAGAGTGGACTTCGGGAAAGAAGCGGTGTGCGATCATTCCGAAATGTTCAGAGCACTGGTGAAGCATCTGCCGACCAATGGCGTCCGTGTATCTCAGGCATCTGAAACTACGAGTTAAATAATTTGTGTATGTGCCCGTTCCGTACCAGCTTCCGGGACGATTCCAGTTATTATTCTTCGTTATTATATTACAGTTATTCTTCGCTTTCACATAGAATTCGGTGCGTCGCATTTGTGGGTGACATTTTACATAAACGGACCAATGAATCGTTTGAACTTACTTCTTCGGATAACCCTCGCTCATATGGCTCATCGCCCCTCTCTTCCTCATTGTCACATGCGTAAGTGACTACTGTTCGAGATGGACTGCGCGTAAGGGCACCTCGCGCGGGAACGAGTTTGTACGGAACATTGTGGTGATGGTTGGGCACAGCTCGCGGAACAAGATCTTTTAAAAATGGATGTGACCTGTTCATAATTGCCTCGATAGTCGACGCTCATATTGATATGTATTACGACTCACTTTTGCGTCATTATGCGATGAAGTATTTCATTATTGGTTTACGTTCATGTTACTGTAAATCGCTGTTTACTACGCATATTTATGTTTCATGTGTGATATTTTATTCATCGCATACCATTCATAATGGGTGCTGCCCGATGACGAATCTACAAACACACCGCACTAAACTAAGCTTGAGTGGATGATTGAATTTGCAGTTCTTACAACACGCGATTATTATTGAATATCCTGCCCATAAGCCGGCTTTCAGGAAGGATCAGGCACTGACACACAAATGGCTGGAAGATCACCGCCAGGCATGATTGACGAGAAGGTGCCAGGACTATTGCCTGGCAACAGAAAATAGTACTCACCTCAAACTTTTTGTCGTCTCTGGTCCTATTTCGTGGTTTCTACACTCTCTCGGCTCTCTCGAAATCCGTCTCTTCTTATGGCCGTTTGGCAGTGCTTCTTCTTTTTTTCGGCACCGCTGGTGCCGCCCAGCCGGTCTGACCGCGTGCCTTTGATCTGACCGGCACTGCGGCTCTCGCGCCAGCTGACAGGGCAAATCCCGCGCCAGAGCTCGGCCGTATCCGGGTAACGGCGTGCAGCCCGCCCCCCGCCCCCCCCCCCCCCCCCCCGCCTCGCCCGCGCCCCCACCCACGCGTCATCAAGTGCAGCCCGCCTCAGTTGTGTTTGGTCGACCTTGTGTCGTCATTTGGCGCCGTGGCCTGCCATGAATCACGCAGAGTTTTGACTGCTGTAGGCGTTGGACCCAGGTGATGAATGTCTCGCGCTAGGATGTTTTGCTTAATGTACTGCGGTGCTTTCCCTTGTTTTTACCCAGTGCGACGGTCACAGGGCCTGGTTTTGGGATATGATTCAGCCAGCAGAAGTGTGCCAAGTCAGACATCAAAATCTTTAAGGACCGAACAGCCGCATGGGCGGTATTTTGTTTTAAACCGTTTAACAGGGCACGGGCATATCCTATTGATGGGAGCACTTATACGTTAAAACAGATAAAACAGCCTCATTGCCAACAACGAATGCCAAGAGTGATTCTTCTAACCCAAAAGCAGCTTGGTACAGAGGTTGACATGCCATACCATGGATGTCCACACATAGTGATGCTAAAGTAAGCACGCGTATGAACGCGAACTGTCCTTCACAGCTCCCTCAGCGACTTTTAGATAAGGTAATGTTTGAGCTGTGTTTTCCGTGGCACCGCTGGGCGATTTCGTCAACGGGATTTCCTTGGGGCTATTTTTAGTCCCCTCCCGCGTAATCTTAGGAAGCAGTCATAGGTCCAGAGAAGTTGAGATGACAATCGATATCCCCGGCGATTGTCGTCTAGAAAAAATGGCTGACGAATGCCCGCTTAATGAAAACGTGACAGGTCACGTGAAATGCTTCTCAAACCCTTTGAATCGTTGGACGGCTTCGGGGTCTTGCGGCTGGAACGGTGGTCACGCAGCCGTGAGACTTGCTAAACAAAGGAAAAAAGACTTACTTTGCGTCATAAATGTAACATGATCTCAACAAAGGTCCTGAGTCACGATCAAATGAGCTCAACAGTGTGCTGGGCTGAAGCCAGAGGGCCTCCCACAGACGAACAGTGTGCTGGGCTGAAGCCAGAGGGCTTCCCACAGACGGGGATTATGTATGTATTTTTTTTTGTATTATACTCGTTTGTACCACATGACCCAACATGATCCGCGATGCCCTGTCTATCAGAGTCATTCGCTTTTCTAATGTACTGCTCTACTGACCTGTTTGTCACGACCTGGCAAAAGAAATCACATAAATTCAGCAGTTATCAGCTGACTTCGCATGACCTGTGATGGCAACCAGATACACCGCTCGCATCGCTTACCTGGTACTAACTGTTGGTAGGTCTAGGTAGCTTTCATACTACGTCAAAACGGTTCTAAATGATGAAGGAAGCATAACATTGCTTCCTCTAGAAACACAAATAGGCCTCCAGGCTTTCACTAGTAACCGCCCTGTCTCCGTGACTTGACCCATTATCAGAAGAATGTGAGGCCGTACTGTGTCAATCTGATCAAACTGGCAAACTGTTCATTAGCTCAGACGGTCGCTTGTTAAGGCAACGTGAAGCAAACCACAAGATGGATGTCAATGATGTCGTCTTGCACATATGCCTCCATTACAAAAATACGCTACGACAGGTTTCGCTCTATGACCTGTAATGCTTCAGGACGCCCTGCCTTATTTGGGCATGGTTTATCGGGCATTGCTTCTGCTGTCCAGGCGGCTCGCAGGCATGATATGTTTTGCGACATTCTTAGACTGGGGCCGCAGGAACTATCCAGGAGGCTGTCAGGTGAGTCCGCGCCACGTGATCCCATGCAATGGGCAGGCGCTGCACGATTACGTTCTCCGAAAAATGGCTGCAGTTTCCGCAGCCCAGCCCTTTAGTAACTGCATACGTAGCTGAGCCGGACTCTACGGCTGCGTAACGTGGAAAAATAGCGCCCGTATGATATCACCGGCTACGCCAAGTGGTGACGGATTTTCAGGCGCGACAGGCCCGTGATGTAACGACAGGGGCTGAGGCTGTTCAGTGACGTAACTTCTTCGGGTTAACTGCGGCTTACTGGAACAGGACCCGATTACCTCATGCCGCGAGACGCCTTCGGGATAGACTCCCGGACTTGGTAGCAAAACGAGTCGGCGCATTTGCCATTTCCGATCACTTCTATGCTGCTTTACGCTGCTCTCTGATCGTTTCACAGATATTTTGTGCTATGACTCGTGGCACCCAACGGGTCACAGTTGTGCATCCAGACGGTTACAGTGATCATATTTTGCTATCCTGTGAGATCGTGCAAACCGTAGCCGGAGGAATATTTCAGCTAAGATGTTGAACTTCAGTGCTGACTGCGTTCCTCTGTTTTTTCCTCTGTTATTTAGAATCGGCCCGCTTTGTTGGCAGCCTCTACGGGACTCGGACATGTCTGGCTTTGTGTGTGCAACTCCGCACTATTTTGCATAGCTGCATGCGTGATGAAACGAATTTCTTTTGTCAGATTTGCGAAATATAATGGAAATTAATTGCATTAGAGAATCTTGTGGTAAAAACTTGGATCTGCCATAAGGTTGTCGATGCCAGAAGCGGGTCAGAAGCGGCATGTCAAACTGGTGCTCAAGTTGCGTTCAGCTTGTGTGTTTAAAAAACGAAAATTGTAATTGAAGACTGTTAGAAGGAAATTCAAAGTCAGTGATACAAATAAGTGACGATCATAACATGCATTTTTGATGAATGAAAGGTTACCTATTTCTCGCTGCATACTGTTTATTCAAAGTAAATAAACTGATTTAAAGGTATGTTGTTAACGGATATGCATTCGTTCACGATCCCAGACACTACTGAAAGCAAACCATGATAAATGAAAATACATCATTTCATCGCCTCTCAGCTGACCAAAACTTTTGCTCGGATCAACTCCCATGTACTTACTATGAACAATTTTGCTGTAAAAGTGCGTCGCGAGCTCAGTGAAGAGCCACGAGCTAAAGTTGTTAGCCCAGTGTGACAAATGGTGCTGGTTCTCACTTGATAACTAATGATGCCGGTGCACCTGGTGCTAAATCGCGTCCTGCACGTGTGCCATGACGGAGAATGCAACATTGGCGCAAGCCACGTCATGGCACTTGATATTGCATCAGGTCTAGAGGTGTGTCTGTCCCGATGTACTGGAGCTTCTGGTGCTTCGGGCTTTATTGATCCTGGCGCTGCAACATTTCCAGCTGAGCTGAGATCTACAATAGGTGATCTGTAAGCCTAGAGAGCAGCTCGTGAGACTACAGGCGTCGCAAAAAAGCAAGTTCAACATGCGCAGTGCAATCCTTGAAACCATGGCACAGATTATCCAATCTGCGAGATGCCCTTAATGTGTCAAAATCGTGACTTAAAACATCGTCCAATTACACGGTTTTTGGTTTGGCGATGTTTTGATCCAATTAGATTGCGACAAAAAGCTGGCGGCTCTAACCCAGAGCTGTTAGCTTGTCATGACCTTTGAACTACTTTGACATGGTAGATTAGAATTCAATTTTATCAGCTTGCACGCGATGTTTAAATGCAACGGCTGGCCAGGTACTATCTGATCTCGGGTCACGACCTTAGTTTTCGGCAGTCGTGGCGGCATCTGCTGACAGTTGCGGTCTTTTGTGCAGAACATCTTCACGTCACCGGTCCTGTCACTATACGGTGGTGTGTAAATGCCGAATATGCTCTTTTTTACGGTGAGCTATTCGCCATGCCACCAAATTATTGTATGTTGTATGATGTACAGACATCGTTCCTCATGATTGTATGGTTATTGCAAATGCTTTCACCGTCTTTTTTGGTTGTACCGTACTTCAAAACAATCTCATCTTCATCACAAATCGCACTCTTCTATTCTCGACAAAATGTTTGATCCTCGTTCGAAGCGCTTCCAGAACGATGCTATATGATAAAATCCAACAGTGGGGATTTCTGGTTGCATCTCAGTTTGACGAAACGACGTAAATAGAGTTAACGCATATAACCTTGAAGGAAAGACTTACAGCCCACCATCGGTATGGTATATATATATATATATATATATATATATATATATATATATAAAATAGCCTGTGGCATAGACTGAAACATGCGTCTATCCCACCCTTTCAGAGATGCAGACTCTTTTACGAATGTGTGTCATTCAAAGTAATTGTGTGTACAAAGTAACTTTCGGAGTATTGTGAACACTTTCGAGACCATGCCTTTGCATGCTGTAGAACCAGAGTTATTTCCACCGTTCATTTCTCTGGATGAGTAGTGCGTTATGAAACAATACGCGCAATACTGTAACAAAGATCGCTCCAGTTAATATGGGATAACTGATCGTTCGGTTTGGGACACGGCCCCGTCTTTGCTTTTCCATGCAGTCACGCCTTTAAGTTCACTACGCAGGGTGCAGAGAACGTCGCTCTCAATATGTTAACGCCGCTCTCAATAAGTCCCATCGCCTCGGAAGCCGGATGGCCACAGGGCGCAGCCAGCTATGTCGGTTTGACGCACCCCCGGCCATCTCCGGGCTGCGTGGGGTTGACGTAACCCGGCCATCTCTGGGATTGTGTGGGATTGACGCCGGGCTGTGCGGTGTTGACGCACCCGGCCATCTCCCGGGGCTGTGCGGTGTTGACGCACCCGGCCATCTCCCGGGGCTGTGCGGTGTTGACGTACCCCCGGCCACCCTCGACAGCTGATGCCACGCTCTCTCCACAGCTACGATGGCCACAAGTCGACCAAGGGGGCGAGCAAGATGCGACGCGACCTCATCAACAGCGAGATCGCGATCCTGCGAGACCTGCTGCCGCTGCCGGCCAGCACGCGCCAGCGGCTCTCGCAGCTGCAGCTGATGGCGCTCGTGTGCGTCTACCTCCGCAAGGCCAACTACTTCCAGCAGGGTGAGTCCGCCGGCTAGCGACCGGGAGGCCTTCTGTGGGCCGTACCATGCCGCGGCCACTCGAGAGGCCAGCGGCCGGGAGGCCTTCTGTCGGCCGTACCATGCCGCAGCCACTCGAGAGGCCAGCGGCCGGGAAGCCTTCTGTCGGCCGTACCATGCCGCAGCCACTTGAGGGGCCAGCGGCCGGGAAGCCTTCTGTCGGCCGTACCATGCCGCAGCCACTCGGGAGGCCAGCGGCCGGGAAGCTTTCTGTCGGCCGTACCATGCCGCAGCCACTCGGGAGGCCAGCGGCCGGGAAGCCTTCTGTCGGCCGTACCATGCCGCAGCCACTCGGGAGGCCAGCGGCAGGGAAGCCTTCTGTCGGCCGTACCATGCCGCAGCCACTCGAGAGGCCAGCGGCCGGGAAGCCTTCTGTCGGCCGTACCATGCCGCAACCACTCGGGAGGCCAGCGGCCGGGAAGCCTTCTGTCGGCCGTACCATGCCGCAGCCACTCGAGAGGCCAGCGGCCAGGAAGCCTTCTGTCGGCCGTACCATGCCGCAGTCACTCGAGAGGCCAGCGGCCGGGAAGCCTTCTGTCGGCCGTACCATGCCGCAACCACTCGGGAGGCCAGCGGCCGGGAAGCCTTCTGTCGGCTGTGTCATGCCGCAGCCACTCGGGAGGCCACCGGTTATAGACTCGAGGCTGGCTGTGGGACTTCTGCTCGTGCAGTTTGCACGATCCAGTACTGCGCAGGGATTTGAGAACTTATCTCATAGAAAGCCTTAATGAGAACAAACTAAGGCAAATACGACAGACGTAAAGCTGTAAAGCGCAAGAAAGTCTTGGAAGAAACCGAAAGAAGCAATCAACCTGAAAAACGGCATGCAGAGCAGGGCTGGTTATGGAACGATGCCTTGCTCGTAACAGCAGCTCTGCTCGAATCAGCATTCTACGACGTCTGATTGACAGTTTTCGCCGATTAACCCCGTCGATATTCAGAGGCTCAGCCTGACAGGAGTGCAAATGCTGCCATTAGCAATGAGCCTCACTGACCGTCAGATAAACATGCCAAGTCTTGACATTGCATACTAGTTAGGCCATGTCGCTGCACGAACGCGTTCCATCAGGCTTCAGGCGCATACTGTCGCTAAAACTGTCGCCTAAAGACGTGTCCACCGTATCATGAAGTTCTGTTACTTGTGTGACATTACCTTATTAATTGGCACGATCAGTACTCACGCAACATGCTGAAGCAAATGACGACAGTCCAGGTATCTGACTAATCACATCACTGACGTGAGTGGTGCTACATACTTAGCCTGCTTTCCGTAGGTTCTAAACAATGTCGTGCGTCTATGACGCCATCACGTCCTAATTTTGGAGAGCGGATGTGCTCCTATTCACGACCAGTTTATGGTGCTTCCAGCCTCTTCCATCCAATTACATATCGATGTAAACTGTGTTGCAAGCCGATGCTGCAATAATTGGTGCTCCCATAACAAACGGGCACATGAAGGCTGAGTTGTGCAATCCATAGACACCATGATGTACACGGCTTGCGCTTTAATCTGGGTTTCTCAAGAACAAAAACCAGTCGAGATTGAAAGCAGATTATTCTAAACCCATGCTGGGCGGCTCTCCTTGCGGGAGCCTCGTAATTATTAATTAGCTGGTCTTCATCTACTCTCTGCCTCACCAGCGTAAGGACGCGACTGCAACAAAAACGTCACCTTAGTTAATCAATGAATTACCTACCAATGTGTTTCACCGCTGGTACACAGTACCAGCAGTTAATGATTCACTGTTTTTAACGCGTCACACCCAATTGGGGAAAATATGTCACACCGAAATCTCTTTACGTCATGCTTGCCCCGTCGGTTTGCTAAAGCCACCACCATGCTTGGCTGGCCGTATAGTTGGCACGCTGTTTGGTAAGCAGACAGGCCTTAGTGTTTAACACAGGGCAATTCTGCAAACGTAGGTGCCAATCGCAATACAGCCAATGACAGTTACGACAGACCAGCGATAAATTACGGAGACAGCCAAGACGTTAGCATGCTTTGTCGTAATCAAAATAGTACACTTAAACCCTGCATTTTCACGGTGAAGGCCGGGAGCTGGGAGCTTGCCTCCCCCCCCCCCCCCTCTCTTGACAATACCGAGGCTGTCGCCGACACTGGCTGGGCCGGACCGGGGTCGTGTTCGGCTCCTGCGTCTTTGGCCTCTGCGCGGCATACTAACTGGTCGTGGCCGCCGGGGCGATCAGGTGTGCTCTCAACACCGGGAGCCAGTGTGGCGGGGTGCGAGACACCTGCGGCCAGTGTGGCGGGGTGGGAGACACCGGCGGCCAGTCTGATAGGGTGCGAGACACCGGCGGCCAGTCTGGTGGGGTGTGAGACACCGGCGGCCAGTCTGGTGGGGTGTGAGACACCGGCGGGCAGTCTAATGGGCTCTCAACACCGAGAACCAGTCTGGCGGAGTGAGAGACACCGGCGGCCAGTCTGATAGGGTGCGAAACACCGGTGGCCAGTCTGGTGGGGTGTGAGACACCGGCGGCCAGTCTGGTGGGGTGTGAGACACCGGCGGGCAGTCTAATGGGCTCTCAACACCGAGAACCAGTCTGGCGGAGTGAGAGACACCGGCGGGCAGTCTGGCGGGGTGTGAGACACCGGCGGCCAATCTGGCGGGGTGGGAGACACCGGCGGGCAGTCTGGTGGGGTGGGAGACACCGGCGGCCAGTCTGGTGGGGTGGGAGACACCGGCGGCCAGTCTGGCGGAGTGAGAGACACCGGCGGCCAGTCTGATGGGGTGGGAGACACCGGCGGGCAGTCTGGCGGAGTGAGAGACACCGGCGGGCAGTCTGGTGGGGTGGGAGACACCGGCAGCCAGTCTGGCGGGGTGTGAGACACCGGCGGCCAGTCTGGCGGAGTGAGAGACACCGGCGGGCAGTCTGGTGGGATGGGAGACACCGGCAGCCAGTCTGTTGGGCGGGGGGGGGGGGGGGGTCTGGCCAAACGTCTGGGAGAGAGGAGCTCCGTCGCGCAGTGACCGCCAGAGAGCACCGCTGGGACGGGAGGCGCTTTCGCTGACGGGCGCATCGGACAACGCTGGCCGGGCCGGTGCGTCGAGGCAGCTCGTCTGGGCACTGGCTCAGACGGACCGCGGCCTGACAGACGGACCAACGCTGGCCGCTGCGTCCGATTAAGCCACGTTGACCTGCGGATCACTCTCGTCGTCGCCAACCGGGGATCTTTTATTTTTTCTTGAACCCACTTGCCTATCACCCATGAACATGTTGCGGGCAGTTCCACCAGCATTCACCGATGCACACAAAACGAAACGTCAGCCATCATTTAGAAATTGAATGTCGTAAATCTACGGCAACCCTGCCAAGAGATAGGAAAGAAGCTGGCCAATGAAAGCGGTAAGTACAATGTGGGGCGGGGGGGGGGGGGCTGAACATGTGCAAAGCACAAAAAGAGATAGCGCAAATTGATGTTCATGATGCCAGCAATGATTCGAAAATGCGATCTGGACCTGTCGCTGCGCCTGCAGACATTCCTGCTGACTGGGCAAACTTGCCGCCAGTAGATCAATGGAGGTGCCGGCACAGCCTTGACGGCGACAATTATATCCTGACAATTACGACAGATATTACAATTATGACAATTATGTCCTGATTTGTCGCATTATGATCAGAAGCGCACTGCTTCTGCCCTGAGGATCGTGCAGACCGCAGCTGTCGCAGATCTTGTTCAGATCTGGCCCAGATCGCTCAGATCCTTTCGCCTGGCCGGCAGATCACAGGGAGCATCTCTTGCCGGTTTGGATCAGACGAGCCGCCGTTGACTGATGGATTAGATTGACCTCCGCTGGCTGGTGGGTCAGGGGAGCACCTCTGGCCTGCAGAGCAGCGGACTCGTCTGCGGATCAGATGCTGCGCCGCCGACTGGCGAAGCAGATGGGCCACCACTGGCCGGTGGGTCAGAGAGAGCTTCTCTCAGAGGGAGAGTGCGCGCGCATCTCGCGCCGGCGGATCAGACGGCCCGCCGCCGGCCGGTGGATGAGGCGTTGTGTCGGTCGGTCTCCCGCCGCCGCGGCCCGGTTTTTGCGCGCGCTGTTCCGCTGCAGCCGGACCGTGCGAACGGCTCCCAGGCGGCGGGCAGCCACGAGCCGGGGTGCCGAGAGCGGCCACCGGCGGGGGAGGAGCGGCCGCCGCCGACGGCCAGCCCGCCGCAGCTCCGGGAGAGCTGGCATGCTGAGGTTACTGCCGGGGTCAGGTCAGGTCAGGCGTGAAGGCCGGGGTCATGTGGTGGACTACGAGTGCTGACTGCTGTCCCGTAGGGATGCTGGGTCGTAGATTTGACCTCACACAACACGAAGTGCACCATCTGCTGCCTGCTCACTTGCTCATCGTTCATGCTGGTGCATTCGGAGGTGACGTAGGGTGACATGAGCGATCTCTGCGGTTATTCCCTGTGTGCAGCAAGTGCCAGGCGCCTCGAAATATAACGCAGCATGCCGTTCAGGTCACTTACCCGTGTTCACCTGCACCTAGGTTTCGTACACTCATGTGCAGGTTGTCATCTCGTGTTTAACCCAAGGCGCTGTCGTGTCGCCTTGCGTGTTCTCCTTGCTGTGACGAAGCCGCCGTCCATGGTCCGCCGGTCCTCGGAGGACCGGCGGACCTCTGGCGGTCCTCCGTCAGTGCCACGTCCGCCGGCGGCGGTGGCACTGACGCGGCCGCGGTGCCGTCGCTCCTTCACGGGTCGCACGTGCCGGCCAGAGCACGGCACCTGCTGGCAGCGTCCCCGCCCCGTCTGCAAGACGCGCCGCGTCGGAACCGGTTGTCGGGATCCGGCGGCGGCCGTTCCGGATGCTGCAAGCTCGCACCGTCCATATCGCCCTCGCTTCGGCCTGACTCCGGGGGGCGCCCCTGGCCGCCGGCCGCCAACGCCGGAATGTCCAGACGGACCTGCACCGCCCCCTCCAGTTCTGCCCCGCTCCGCCCCCGCGGAGGGCTGCAGCCGATCTCAGGCTGGATCGGCCCCACCGGGGGGCGGCTCTCGGGCGCACTAATTGCGTGGTATGCTGCCGTCGTATGTTCCCACGAGCGCTGCGGCGCCGAAGCCACAGGGGGCGGCCGGTGGTGTTTGGCGATGCACGGGCGCCTCTTCGCGACAATGGTCATCAGTCGGTGCCGGCCAGAGGCCGAGCACAGACCACACATGACCGGTCTCGAGGTTCACAGTGGTTCACGAGGACATGTCCGAAACGCCTCACTTTTCCCGTTTCCGAGATAGACAGCTGGTATGCATGATATTTCCACATGAAACGCTTACATACTGTTTTGTTTGGACGTCACTGGCCACTATCTATTCGTTTTGAATCATGTATGATACTAGCTTCACCGGCTATATCACAATTGCCATCGTAATCTTTGCTTTGTCGTACTTGGTCCCTGCCAGCTTATTTTTCTCCCAAATGAATTTATCTGATTGTATTAGGCTGTATGTACCTCAACCGACCACAAGTGTGCAGAATCGGAAAAGCCTGGAGCTTACGTGCCACGTACTCTACCCAGCTCTCCGGTCGCTGCCAGACCAGGCCGCGAGTAATACTGTCGCCGTCCGATGAGGGTCCGGGTGTCGCTGGTGTGGCTTTGCCATCTGACCATTGCTTGCCCCACGCGCGTTCCGACCCCGCCACAAAGCCGGGGTCTGAGGTGTCTGTTTCACGCCGCGCGCCTGGCCCTGGCACGTCCGTCTTCGACTGCACTGTCGTCCCATCATTCGACTGTCGCCCCTGCCGCACTGTCGCCCATTATCCGTTACCCCCGTTGCACTGTCGCCCATCATCCGACTGTCGTCTCTGTCGCACTGCCGCCGCATCATTCGACTGTCATCCCTGCTGCGCTGTCGCCCATCATCCGAGCGTCGTTCCCGTTGCACTGTTGCCCGTCATCCGACGGTTACCCCTGTCGCACTGTCGCACTGTCACACTGTCGCTCTCGGGACCCCGACCGGCGAAACGAGTGCAGTGCGGACGTTGATGTCCGCAACGGTGATTTATGCGCAGGCGTGCGGCTTTTATTTGCCACGCCATTGTGTGGTCAGCGTGGTTAAGGCATGCCGGTCATAAGGCTGCAGCGTGGTGCGGCGTTAATGCCGCCGCTAAATGATGGCCGGCTGCGGCGGCGCCCGGAGCTGTGACGTCACTGGTCCGCGTATGGCACCGGAGCAGTGACCACGCGCGCGGTGTTTAGGGGCGCGCGCCTCCTACACCGAGATGTTGTATCCCCACGCTCATTGTTGCGTGAACGGCGAGCTGTTTGCCCAATTTTATGGCTGGTTTAACCATTGTTTGCAGCGCGGTAAATGAGAAACCTGATCATATAAAGAAACGTCGTTTGTCAGGTTAATCTCCACCCGGGGCTGACCTCCGTGGACTGTGAACAAACTCTTGGGACCGGAGAGTTTTTGTGGCAGGTTCCTGGACAACCGCTTTTCTTCAAAGTGCACAAACTAGCGCATTGGGACGGATTAGGGCAGGGAATTATAAGCCAAGTCAGAGACACGTAGTGTTCTATTTGACAGGCGGTGCGCCTTCGCGCTTTAATGTCAGACGCTGCATTTCTGCACGTTTTTAGTGGTCAGTCTCATTTCGATTTCGGTTGCAACACACCCTTGAGCGCTTATTAAACCTGCAAACGGGCTCAGCGCTCGACTATGGTGTATCGCCCGGCGACTAATTGACATTTATTGCGACAAATCGATGGACCGACCTGATGAAAGATTCTAAGTATCCGTAGCAGACCCGGCAGACACAGGTTAATTCGGATAATTCTCCAGCCTTCTCTTCACATTGATACTAATTGTATCGAGTAGGACGACCACGGTAGCATTAGTACTTTTGCTGAGACCGTGGACTATCTGACGTGCTCTAGCCACGCATCTGTCATCAGCCACTACATGGTGCCCACGTAGTTTTGGTTCGGGGTCCCGTTCCCACGCATCTATGCGTCAATGCAGTTTAGCCGGAATCACGCCCTGGCATTGCTTGACACAACGATGCTATCTTCTTGCGTTGCCTGTAGTCAGTTTGTTTTTTCATTAGCACCGCTCGTGGCTGTGGGCTGCGTCATAACCTTCGTTGGGCGATGGGGTGTTTATTCCCTCAAGGTCTCGTTCCGGAACTACCACAATGAAACGATAGACGACAGCGCTCATACAAGCTGACTTAGATAATGACGCATGCATTTTGCATGTGTTGCAACAAAGACAGACATAAGTGATGTTAGTTCACATTTTTATAGGCCATTGGGGCTTGAAGAGAGACTTTAACGTCACGTGTCGTATCTTGCTGTTGCATGGCAATACACATGTGTAAACCAGAATGCGTGAAAGTGATTTGCAATGGAAATTACAACAATGACATCTTTTTGGATCGGTCAAGTATTGTCACACACCTCAGGCCACTGTGCTAGGCATCTTCCCACTCTTAAACGTAACGCTTTTGTTGCAGAAACAGCATGGTTTTGGCTTTTAGGTAAGGCTCACCTGACCGAAAAGTTTGCTGGTTGGTCAGAACGGGCCGAACGGAAAAGTTAAATTCTTGAAGCATTAGGTTATTCATGGTGAAATCAAAATGACCTGAGACATGCAGGTGCATCCCAGTATCTCAGCAATTTCATTTCAAGCGTATGGTGTTGCATGATAAAAGGAGTTGTCCAACCTATTGGCATTCCTGACCCTTTCGGTAAAGTTTTGATTAATGAGGTTACGCGCCGTTTTTCCTCTAGCCATGGCTTATTGAGGGCGAAATATCACAATGTCCCTCCTCCCTCCATTCTCTTTTTCCCATGGCTATTCTCTTCTAGTGCCTGAGAGAAAAAAAATCCCGCCGAGCAAAAGTAGAACGGGAGCACTTTTCACCGGCGCATATTATCAATGTAGTCCCACATTTTGAAACCGACGCTTGCCTTTCTCTAGACGCATACACACTTACTAATAAATGTCTCGCTAGCGTGTATGGCCTTTCGGATGTGGACTGGCTTATTTAAGATATTGTGAGGACTCGGGCTAGCTCAGAAGAGCTGTCGGACCAGTGGTTGTTGCGTGATAAGCGACCTAACCAGCGCCCAGCTCGTGGTCACAGTCTGCATCATTATTCCCAGCGGTGTTTGTGTTAAGCTGACGCCTGTCCGCCTATGTCCTGGCTAGCACTCCGCCGTCCCATGAGAACGTAACGTGACAGACCTGCAGCGCACTGCACTGTCGACAGAGACGGCTGAACCTCTTAAGTCTTTATCTTGAATCGCTTGCTATCCGTCTGTGTGCGGTGGCATATCCTGACAACCGCGCGCCTTACAAAGGTCATTTTGACTTTCGTGGGAACGAATGTGGCATTGGCTGGAAACAATATTCCCCTTAGCAGCCATCCGACTTCGGAAAAAAGTCACCAACTGCTCAGCTTACCGCGATAGTTCCCATTCGGCCCGGCTTGTCCGTATCTGATCGACGAAATCAATCAGCTAGCTGTTATACCTTGTGTGGCTGAGCAGCCTAAAAAATGAGGGGCTTAGTAAACATATTCACTCGCCACAGTTATTCAACAGGTTTGACTTGAAACAGAGCTGCAAGAGACCCAGCTGGAATCAGTTACCTACCGGTGTGCGAGCCGGGAATATGACGTAACTGGGCAAACGAACGCTGTTCTCTGATCAGCGGCGCGCAACCTTTGGTGCACTCTTGAGCGCCACAACTCCCAAAAATGCTGAGAGTAAATTGCGTTGGCTGTGGCTGACCTTTTCGGATAGGCCTAGTCCACGAGAGAACGCTCGCTGCCTGTCCCCTGTGACGGCTGCAGGGGTCGTCAGCGGTCCGCGCGCCACGGACCTCGCCGCCGCCTCGCCCTACAGGCTGCAGCTGTCGCCACCCAAGCTCGAAGGACACGCTGCCACCCAGACTCGAAGGACACGCTGCCACCCAGACTCGAAGGACACGCTGCCACCCAGACTGTTCTTGGGAAGACCCGAACTAGGAGAAAGGCTGGCTTTCCCCGCTGGGACCTCCACAGGAGGGATTAATAATCCTAATCCATCCGTGTGGTGGCGGTTATACCCGCCCGCCACCCACGTGGTGACATTTTGCTTTAGCGTAAATTCTAAAATCTGAGTGCAGTCTGAACACCGATGCCTAATCTTTTTACTCTGGCAATTCCAAGATTAATGTGAAAGAAACAAAGAAGAACCGAAAGAATCACAATCAGTAATGATATGTAGGATGTGGAGCCAAACTAGCGCATTTCATAGACTTAATACCAAAACACGTATCCATCGTACTGTTCCCAGAATTCGCATTCAGTCCAACCCGCTATCCACTGCAAATGGACGCACATGGATTTCCCCAGCCAAAAGGTCTCGAGTCCCGTCTGAGATTCACGAACGCAGCCCGCCGGCGCTTGTGCGGCGAACGCGGCGCGGCGGCGACGCGCTCGTGTGAAATCAGCTGCGTCAGCTGATGAAACGCGGTCAATCAGTGCGCGGTCGTGCCCGTCCGGCGCGGCGACGACCCGGAACAGCGGTCACGAGCGGGCCGGGCCGCTCGACCGCGTCCGCGACGGCCGCTGGAGACACCGCGCACCGCCGCCGCCGCCGACGGAGACACCGCGCGCCGCCGCCGCCGCCGACGGCTGCTGTAGGCACCGCCGCCGCCGACGGCCGCTAGAGACACCGCGCCGCCGCCGCCGCCGCCGCCGCCGACGGCTGCTGGAGACACCGCCGCCGCCGACGGCCGCTGGAGACACCGCGCACCGCCGCCGCCGCCGACGGCCGCTGGAGACACCGCGCACCGCCAGCAGCCGCCGACAGCTGCTGGCGGCGTCGCGCCGGCCGCCGCCAGCGGCACGCCGCTAGCATGTACGGACACGCCGCTAGCAGGTACAAGCATGCTGTTAGCACGTACAAGCACGCTGCTAGCAGGTACGGACGGGCTTCTGGAACGTGCGGACAAGCTGCTAGCACGTACAGACACGCTGCTAGCACGTACGGACGCGCTGCTATCACGTGCGGACACGCTGCTAGCACGCACGGACACACCGCTAGCAGGTGCGGACACGTTGCGAGCACGTGCAGACACGCTGCTAGCACATACGGACACGTTGCTAGCACGTACGGACGTGCTGCTAGCGACTACAGAGCGCGCCATTGCCGATCCAGCGGCGCGGGTACGGACACACTGCGGCGTGGCAGAGCTCTGCGCGCAGAATTTCTGGTGGAGCGTGGCAACGTGGGAGAGCATAGCTACAGTGAGTCGCCGTTTGGGCTGACCCACAGCTGCCATTTGTCCTTTCGACTCTCCTATTTCTGTCAGCTCATCAGTACTCATCTCTTGCGATTGCAAATAGAGCTCCTGGCTGATTCTTAGTTGCAGTTTCCATAATTATGGCAACAAGAGCGATTTTCTTTATGTCTTTCGCTTGCATTACTGTTTTGCTACAGTACATCCGTGGAAATGAACAGCTTCCCACAATATGGAATCGTTTGGACCAGTGAATTATTGCCCACATGCCGAAATTGGGCGAACTTTGGGAGGCGGAGGACATGAGCGAAAAGTACGCCGACCAGTAACTAATTAGGTCGAATCAATTATTCATGACTCATTAAGAGAGAATGACGAGATTACAGTGTGGCTCACACGGAAAACGCCGTCAAAGGTAATGGTAATCAACAGTCGACTTACTTACTTACGTAAATCAGTAACCGACTTGCGATAGCCCCAAGCTAAGCAACACAGACTTGACTGCCACTTAGCAGGACAAAGGACGATTTTTCCATTTCATATCTGACATCTAAGATGCACGATGTCCCGATGGGTCGGCAATCTCTTCTGCGCAGACAAAGTGCATACATGATTCATTGCTGCCTGCCCATGGCAGGGCGGGACGGTTTCGCAACGTCGTTCAATTCCCGAGTCTCGACCTCGCCCATTTCGGCGCGGCGCCCTCACATCCGAGGTTGAGCGACCTGCTGACCCCAGGCCGCCGGCGGCGCCCTCGGTCGGGTGGTTGCCGGCTCCCTGCGCCGTCCAGCCCGCGGCTTCTCTGCCCGGCTCCCATCGATAACGCCTCCATATCGCCGAGCGGACGGACCGACGTTAGCACCTCGTAGCATGCAACGGGTGCCGCGGCGGTGCAGTATGAGAGCTGCGGACATTCCTGCCCCGCGGGCGCGGCGCGCACTGGCCCTTGACCCCCGCCGACCCGACCGCGTCGTCGACGCATAGATAATCGGCGGCTCGGCCCCGCGGCCGCCCTGCACGCTCGGCGGCCGGCGCCTCCGACGTGGGAACACTTGCAGGTATCGATCTGATCGGTTTATAGATACCGGCATACCGGGTTGGGTAACGAGGCAGACGGGCAGCGGGTAAGGCGCGCGCGGCGACTGCTGTCTGAGACGAACGGGACCAGCAGAGGTGGGCGGGATCTATCTGAGGAGGATGGGGGCAGAAGAGCGAGATGGCTGTTGCCTGAGCAGGATGGGACCAGCAGAAGTGGGCGACTACTGTCTGAGGCGAACGGGACCAGCAGAGATGGGCGACTGCTGTCTGAGGAGGATGGAGCCAGCAGAGGTGGGCGACTGATGCCTGAGACGAACGGGACCAGAAGAGGTGGGCGACTGCTGTATGATGCGAACGATACCAGTAGAGGTGGGCGGGATCTGTCTGAGGAGGATAGGGGCAGGAGAGCGAGATGGCTGCTGCCTGAGGAGGATGGGACCAGCAGAAGTGGGCGGCTGCTGTCTGGGGTGAACGGGACCAGCAGAGGTGGGCGACTGCTGTCTGAGGAGGATGGGACCAGCAGAGGTGGGCGACTGCTGTCTGAGGCGAACGGTACCAGCAGAGGTGGGCGGCTGCTTTCTGAGGAGGATGGGACCAGCAGAGGTGGGCGACTGCTGTCTGAGGCGAACGGTACCAGAAGAGGTGGGCGGCTGCTGTCTGAGGAGGATGGGACCAGCAGAGGTGGGCGACTGCTGTCTGAGGCGAACGGTACCAGCAGAGGTGGGCGGGATCTATCTGAGGAGGATGGGGGCAGGAGAGCGAGGTGGCTGCTGCCTGAGGAGGATGGGGCCGACAGAGGTGGGCGGTTATAGTCTGAGGCAAGGGGGATAGCTGATAGCGCTTATGTGCTGCGAGGGTGTCTGACCGGCGGATCGTGCAGACCAGCTCAGCTGTTTAGTGTTACAGATATGGCAAGCATTCTCAACCATACAGGATTGAAATATGGAGAATGTGAAAAGAAGAAAGGCACAACAAACTTGCTGTTGGCACAGTCTTCGACGCATGCTAAATTGTTGCATAAGCATAAGCACGATCCAAATTTTTATCACCGAGTAACGAACAAAGTGCAGCCAAAGTTTGCTCACAAGAGTACTGTATTCGTATGAATGCAACGATAACGTGCCATGGATTGAGTAGCCGTGGTCTACCCTACGGATCCTGTAAAATACGCTTCTGTGTGTCTCTGACAGCCGGGGAAGTAGCGCGATAAGGTGGCAAAATTACGGACAATCGAGTGTTAATGAAGACGAGTGCCCCGGGCACCCTGTGTCTGGGGGCGGGGCAGCGGGTCCAGGGAACGGGGCTGGTACGGGTAAGATCATCGCAACAGCTGACTGGTACGGGATCAGGAGACCGCGGATGAGACAGCGCAGTTATGGCTGTTCGGGCCAGTGGCAGTTGCTGCAGTGAAGCGGGACGCCCAGCAGCGTCAGCCAGCCAGCAGCGCCAGCCAGCCAGCAGCGCCAGCCAGTCAGCAGCGCCAGTCGTTTCCCTGGTGACCAGCCGCTGAGGCATTCCTTGAACGCCGACAGCTGAGAGGCATGCGCAACAGGGGCGCATTGGTGCGGTGGCCGCGGCCGGACTTACTGGCCCAAGCGCGTCTAAACATCTGCACCGACAGGTCGCTCGTCTGCATGGCGGCCAGCTCAGGGCATTGCTGGCGTGACAGCGGCGGCGGCGCTCACATGGCACGCGCGCCACAATCGGCCGCCGCAGAGGCGATCCTCCGCGGCGCGCGGCGGCGCAGACATGCCGCCCTGTTTGCCGAGAGCCAACACAGTCGTTTTGCCCGGCTGGTCAGGCGCCATGTCTCGCGTGTGTCGGACGAGGACGTCGCGCATAGCTGCGTTTACGAGCTGCTGCTGGCGCTGCCCATGTCGTAAGCCACGCTTCGGGTGGCCTCGCGGACTGCACTCTTCTTGCCGTGGCCGGAGGCTCCGGGTGGCCCCGCGGACCGCACTCTTCTTGCCGTGGCCGGAGGCTCCGGGTGGCCCCGCGGACTGCACTCTTCTTGCCGTGGCCGGAGGCTCCGGGTGGCCCCGCGGACCGCACTCTTCTTGCCGTGGCTGGAGGCTTCGGGTGGCCCCGCGGACTGCACTCTTCTTGCCGTGGCCGGAGGCTCCGGGTGGCCCCGCGGACTGCACTCTTCTTGCCGTGGCCGGAGGCTTCGGGTGGCCCCGCGGACTGCACTCTTCTTGCCGTGGCCGGAGGCTTCGGGTGGCCCCGCGGACTGCACTCTTCTTGCCGTGGCCGGAGGCTTCGGGTAGCCCCGCGGACCGCACTCTTCTTGCCGTGGCCGGAGGCTTCGGGTGGCCCCGCGGACCGCACTCTTCTTGCCGTGGCCGGAGGCTTCGGGTGGCCCCGCGGACCGCACTCTTCTTGCCGTGGCCGGAGGCTTCGGGTGGCCCCGCGGACCGCACTCTTCTTGCCGTGGCCGGAGGCTTCGGGTGGCCCCGCGGACCGCACTCCTCTTGCCGTGGCCGGAGTTTGGCTGTAACCCTCACCCTAGCGCTGACAGGCGCACATCACTGCCGCGAGCTCGGGGAGCCTCACCTGATGGGTAGTGGCTCACTCGGGTCCATGTCGCCACCAGGCGGAGACGCGTGCCGGTAGGAGCCGACGCGATAATCCAGCGCTGTCGTGCTCCTACCGCTGGTGCATTTGGTAGTGTCATGGTGCCCTGTCGTACGGTAGTGCCGCAGTGTACTGTCATTTCGTTGTATCGCAGTGTGCGGCAACAATCAGCAGTATTTTGATCCCTGTGGGTAACGTCCCGCTGAGAGGTCAAGCTGTCGTACTTAATTGGGCGCAGGCGGTCCAGAGCAGCGGGCCTCCAAGGTGAGCCCGCTCACGTCTTCAGAGGTGTGCCGACTTGACCTCGTGCCCAATATCCGTCTGCAAATATGGGAGTGTTTTGATAGGCGCTGGTCGTTCATGGCGACGAACTTATGGCGTCCGTCGGATTGAAATGGTTGACCAAGCTAACGAGTTACTGGTTAATGCATGAAGCCTGCAGCAATATCTCCTGTAATGTCTGGCAACGTCCTCCATTACGTAACCGTCTGCTCATTTAATGTCATCATGCGTTTCGGCGTAGTTTTACAATTTTTGCTGTTGAATAATGCATTTTTAACAGGATGTGCTCGGCGGGTCGGCATTCAGTGCACTCGTCCATACCTGATTCCATGCTTTGAAGATAGCCAAAATAGGACACGCTCTTGCTGCATCCTTTGCAAAGCCCGCCGCATCCAGATCCGATTCTTGTTGCTGACATCACGAATTTTCACAGTCCGGTGCTCCACGACAAACATAATGCAGCTTTGACAAAGATGTTGATGCGCTAGCTGTGATATGCAACAACGTCAGATAGCTGGAAAACGTATAAAAACACCCACAGCGGAATGTTTGCCGACGCCTGGCCACTCGCATCATCAGCTGGTAAACCAGCGATTGAAAATAATTGAAAGCCAAGCCCCCACTTTGCAAGCACCACCTCCCCAGTTAGTGGTTTGCCGCTTAATGACAAGTCGGCGCTGGCGGCCGAGCGGCGTTTTTCGGCGCGTCCCACGCGGCCGTTATTCAATTGTTCGTGACGCGCGTGATGCGGGCCTCTCGCATGGCCAGTCCCGGCCTGATGAAACGGAAAATGGGCCCAATAGATCAGCGCCGAGCCCCGGCCGTCGACGGCTGGGGCTCGGCGGCCGGCGTCTGATGGATCACTGCTGCCCTCATCAGACGCATAGTCGGGCCGGCGGCCGCGCGGCACGCGCCGCCCAGTGCACGCGCACCGCCGCCGGCCTCAGCCAGGAAGAAGGTGTACCGCAGCCTGAGAGGCAGAGGGGCCGCGGGGGCCGGGGGGCCGCCAGGCGAGCGTGGCCCCTGCTTGGGAGGCGTGTTGGTTCGGTTCTGTTTGTCGTGTCATGACGTTGAGTGGATCCGCGCTCTGCCTGTGATGCGGCGTAATGTGAAGGCTTTTCTTTTTTTGATTACGGCAATGCATACTGTCGCGCTCCCTTTCATGCAGCGCCAGGGACTGCTGTGGTCAGAATCAGAGCATTTCTGCCACTTCTACATTCAGGATTGCCTGAATGCCTGTCTTGTGCCTGTGCTTGTTAGCTTGTGTCTGTTTTGTGTGCCAGCGAGTGCCAGCGAGTGCCCGCTTTGCGTCATACAGGCCGCGCTTGGGACAAGCGTGATGTGTAATAACGATGACGTATTACGGTCTCCTGAACAAGAGGACGCAGGGCAGATGTGATAGATTGTTTTCATTTCAATGGACATGATGGAGCAATACGGGCCGCATCGACTTACAGCGAGCGGGTGTCTGTCTTATGGTCCAACATATTCCTACGAGGAAACAACCTGCATCGGAGGAGCGCACATTTCAGTTTCAACCGCTGTTCAGAATCTTTGGTAGAATCCAGCCTGTTTTACTGTCAAGTGAGTATTGTGACTTGCTGAAATACCATCCGATTCGTTGCATGGATCCGGAACGTTATCACCATTGGGGAACGGGCAGAGCACCAGTATCTTACAGTTCAACTGCCAGTTATCTGTCCCTTTAATGAGCTTGCGGTCCTCGGCATCATGCATAGGGCGCTGACGTACACGGCTGGGAGGCCTGTTCTCGGAAGAAGCTCAGAGCCGGAATGATCTATAACACAGGATTCTGAGGTGGATCGGCGAATTTTCCACTTGAATCCACCTTGATAAACATGCATGAATTAATTTCAAAGCAACTCGTCATTTTACACTGCACTTCCACTTTGGCAATAGTCTGTAATGACATTAACCAAACAGTACCGGATCGTCTTGCAGTTCGACCTTTGATACGGTTCTTCTTTTTCAGTTTTCAAGCAAATGGAGCCGGAGACTCGCCCGCCTCCACCTCTGGGCTTCTCCAAGGTGAGCTCACGCTTGTGCGACGCCAAGCTGGTGCCACTCGACACTACACCGGCGTTTCGACATGGAGCCCAGGCAGGTTACGCTCGGCACTGCTTAACGCCTCACACGCTGAGCCCCCCCCCCCTCCCCTCTCCCGCCACTGTGGGCGCGCTCGTCTCCCGTACAGCTCCGGGTGGTGCGGCCGGGCCCCATAGCCCGGTGACGGCTGGGGAAGGGGGGGGGATCACACCCAGCCTCGTAGCCCGGTGTCGGCTGGGGGGGGGGGGGGGGATCACACCGATCCTCGTAGCCCGGTGTCGGCTGGGGGATCACACCGATCCTCGTAGCCCGGTGACGGCTGGGGGGGGGGGGATCACACCGATCCTCGTAGCCCGGTGACGGCTGGGGGGGGGGGGATCACACCGATCCTCGTAGCCCGGTGACGGCTGGGGGGGGGGGGATCACACCGATCCTCGTAGCCCGGTGACGGCTGGGGGGGGGATCACACCGATCCTCGTAGCCCGGTGACGGCTGGGGGGGGGGATCACACCGATCCTCGTAGCCCGGTGACGGCTCGGGGATGACACCGATCCTCGTAACCCGGTGACGGCTGGGGGGCGGGATGACACCGGGCCCCATAGCCCGGTGACGGCTGGGGGGGGGGGGATCACACCGATCCTCGTAGCCCGGTGTCGGCTGTGGGGACCCGTCGCGGTCGGGCCGGGCCAGCGTGTCACCCGCCGCCCCCGTCCCGCCACTGCGCTGCACTCCCTGCTGACGCGCAGTCGCCGGGGGTTAGAGGCCGACCGCTTAATGAAGTCACCGGCCCGGCCGGGCCGGCCGCCCTCCCAGCGGCGCGGCCTCGGGCCGCCGCGCTCTTATACCGGCTTATTTATGGAGACCGGGAGACGGCGCAGAACAAAAGCCGCTGCGGTGCGGGCTCAGTTACTCCGCTGCGGCGTGTTTTCATGGAGCCGAGCGGACAGCTGTAACAAAACACGCCGACGCCGACAATGCCACGCGGTTTACGGCAATATGCTAACGGCTCGAGTCCCACAAGACCAGACGGCGGCCAAGCCCGGCCGCAGTACTCTCTGACCGCCCTGAATCACCGTAGATCCCCTGTAATCGCGGCTTACACCCCGAACTCATTCATAATATCCCGGATATGGGCTGGCGGACACGTGGCGGTCGCCCGGCGCCGCCGAGGACAACTCTCGCAGGGGCTGTCGGCGGAGCTCGCCGCGGTCCGCCCATCAACGGGGGTTTAAGAGTGGAACACGATTTTGATGAGCATAGGTTGCGCACACAGGGGCTTTGCTACGCGCTGTCGTCATTTAGACGACACAACCAATGCCGTCTGTTCAACGTTGTTCCATAAGCGCTCGCGCACGTGCTTCGTTGCGCCAGTGGTATTGGTATTCCTTTTCCGCCTGTTCTCGTCTCGTCCGGCCTGTTAGTGGACGGCTGTAGACCTGAAGAAGCCAGCACTACCTCCGTGGCATCGCTGGCGGGCCTCTCTTCTCTCCCCGCCGAGAATTATACTGGCCATCCGGCATAAAGCACCGGTGGTCGCTTTTTGGGGCGCTGTTTCAATAATCAGCCCGTTAAAGTCGATCTGACCCGTGACCTGCCATGCATATACATGGCTGTGGACACGGATAAATCCTCCCGAGTGATATTAAATCAAACGGTGAAGTCCGCGCGTGTGTTTTCTCATCCTAATTAGATGCCTAATTTATGAAGTTATTCGTTTTTGCTGTGTGGCGCGCGGCGGCGGCGGCTGGCCAGCGAGGCCGGCACTCCTCTCCGGGGGAGGGAGGCCGGCCGGACCGGGCCGGACGACCGTCCCCGAACGTCACCGCACAACCAGTCTCCATCGGCGATCCGGCGGACCAACAGGAATTTGCCGACTAATAGCCACTGCAGTTGGCGTTGGGCTTATGTTATCTGATGACTGATTCCTTGATACACTTATTGGCCAGTATCTTTTTTCATTTGGCCATGTCAAAATCAGTATGAGGTGCAAATGATGCATTTAGAAGGTAGCGCATATATATCACCTCGCGTGGGGTGGAATTTTCGGGCCCACCACGCCGAACCTTGCTCCCGTGCCCAGCGATATTCTTGCTAACGCAGGCCATTCTGCTAACGAGTGGAACAATGCTCAGACCAGTGGTAAGTGCATGCAAACATGTTCAACTCACGACTAGCCCCTTCTTCAAGCTCAGTCAATTCAGTGAAACTGCATTTGTGGCCCAGCCTTCATAAGATGACTTTAATTGTACGGCTGCAA
The DNA here is from genome assembly GCF_011947565.3 of Pollicipes pollicipes. Classification (NCBI taxonomy): domain Eukaryota; kingdom Metazoa; phylum Arthropoda; class Thecostraca; order Pollicipedomorpha; family Pollicipedidae; genus Pollicipes; species Pollicipes pollicipes. The sequence continues at coordinate 8,174,711 of NW_023596921.1, read as the reverse complement.
TTAAACCTTTACCTGACTTGATTTGCCGGCTAACAGCAATGTGCGAATGATGAGTGAAAAATTGCCCATCGATGCACTAAGCCTCATCGACGTTCATCGGGCAAAAGTTCTGCAAACAGTGCCACTCGCAACGATTCGGTGGATGATTAATCATTTCAGACATGATTCATTCAGCTTTCAGTTAAAAGTGCTCCCGGCTGCCCTGCCTGGGGTTGCGTCACCAGGCGCCGCTGTCATCACCGCGCAGTCGGTCCGTGGCGTGGCTTTTCAAAAGGACCAGCTCGACAGAGCGCGCTGCTCGGACGGCTGGGGCACACCGCGCGGCCTGACTTGCAGCAATGTGACGCATGACCTCGTCTGGTCATGCCACGTGTGCAACAAACCCGCCGACCGAAACCCCGGCCGTGCAGCGGAGCGCCGGCCGCTGGTGGAAAGGATGACCGTCCCATGTGAAAACACGGCCAGCGGGAAAGTCCGCCGGCCACCTGATAGCGCAAATAACTTCGGTGGTTTTCCCTTTCAGGCGATTTTCCATACATGCTTATCACCTGTCCTGAGAACATGTGCGAAGCGATTTGTGTCTTGCTTATCGCGTGGGATGCACAGGGTGTCAACAATCTGACTGGCGCCTTCGGTGTCGTCGTTCCATTCTGACGCTTCGACTCCTGTGAAGTGTGCTCGTTCGCTACCCTCTCGCTCCTCTTCCGTCTGCGCTTGCCAGCTCCGGGCCGCGGCACTTCATGGACAATAAAGCAGAGACGAGCAAATGGTGACGACGATCAGCGGTGACTCACCCGCTCCTTGCCTCTTTCCCAGGCGACGAATGGCTTCCTGATGATCACCACTCAGAACGGAAAACTGCTGTATATATCAGATAACGCCGCCGAATACCTGGGCCACTCGATGGTAAGTCCGGACCTGTTTTTGTGGGGCGCCTGCGCCGGTGTCGTGTCCGTCGATGATGTGTGGTCCAGAACTCGAGTCTGCGGTTGGGCTCACTGATCCGCCACGGACAGGGCTGCCAGTGGTGAAGCGCTGTCGTCAGGGCAACGCTGGGACGGGCGAATCGGCAGCCGCGTGGGATTAAGACTCATATCACTGGCAGATTGCCATCAAAAGTACTGCATTGATACACGTATATTGCATTAGCTATTTGAGTTCGCTTGTCAGCTTGACTAGAGCGTTCCACTTTGGAACTTAACAGCGACCCTTCTCACTTCTTGGAGGTGAAGCAATGATTAAATTAGTTTCCTAGTAATCTGAGTGAAATTTTTATCACGATTTTAAGGTCACTACAGCTGAGGAAAAACACTTTTAGTGATGACTCAGTACGACCAAATATGTTGCTACAGCCTCTTTCAAGCAAAAAAAGACACAACAATTTTCTTACGAACCAATGCCACAGTTGATGCGAAGTCTTTTACTTTATTCAGGTTGGTATCTCTTTCGCATACAATAATCGATGTTACTAGATGAATAAAGATCCGCAGCGACTTGTTAATTGTGATGTCATCAAAGAGGGTCAATCTATCTTCTATCTCTTCGGTCTTACCGCTTTGATATTATCCAATATCTTGTCAGCCGCGGCGGAAGCTTGTCTGTTGCATCTGTTGTTAAAGTTTTAGCGTTGGATCTGGGTAAACTGATATTCTCTCAACTCGTTCCATGCCGTAGCACAACCACAGCCTCCAAGCGACTTCGTATGCTTTCCGTAAGTGCAGTGTTTGGTGGGTACAATACTTGTCCTGTGGCGGTATGTTGTGTCCTATCCATTTTCTGTCCGCTGTTCGCAACTTGTTTGTTTCCAACATTACCCGTAAACAGGTCACTCAACCCTCTCTCACCGCTCTGCGAAATGTTTTTCAGCCAAGCCAACAAAATCCACTCTGAGTGCAAACCCAGAGGGTTAAATGCGAATGAGATCAAGCGACCTTGTGAGCGGCTGAGTAGGCAAAGTGTGCTACTTGTCCAGGTGCCACGGAGCGCCCATAAAACGGGCCGGCTCCTCAGCGGTCAGCCGAACGGCTCGAATACCGCACCTGTCGGCGGCGCGGCGACCCACGTGACCCCTGGCCCCCCGCCGGGCAGGAGGAGCGCTCTAAATCCGGCCGGCAGGTGGGGGGCGCCAGGTTACCGCCTCTAATAATCTCCGACCGCCCAGCGGCGGTCCCAGCGCGGCCCGGAGGGGGGCCCGAGTGCGGGCCGCGCGGACCGCGCGCCCCACGATGAAGATGTCGCCACCGGCCTCCGCCGCTCACCATTCATTCGACGAACGGTGTAGCTGAGGTCACTGGAATTGGGCCCCCGGTAATCGCCCCAACAATGCTGCGACCGAGTGGTCAGGAATTTGGCGGCTTTGGAAAGCTCGGCAGATGCTTTGATTGGTTTGGAACCGATTGCGACGCTGCATGGAGAGAGAGAGGTTGTTCAGCCTGCCATCTTGCTGCTGAACGGTGTTTTATGCAGATACGATGGACATGTTGGTGGTGAGGGGGACGCGAATGGTGCAAGCTGCAGCGCAATGTACTCACCATTGTGAAACTCGAGTGAGAATCCTAAACCATCCGGTTTTTGTACAATGCCGGCAACAGGCCAAGAATATGGCAAACTTGAGTAGAATGAGAGATTAGGAATGAGTGCCCACTGTTTGCGCACAAGCAAGACTGCTGTTCTAAACCGGGACTTGGTGTCCATTACGAACACGTCATTACACGCTTCACAATATACTGGCTTCACTGAAATGGAAGATCCAAAGATGATCTATCTGTCGAAGTAGTCCCCCTAGAAGATCGTTTTGGCAAGCATGGCTACGATTACTTTCGTCAAGCTCTGTTGAAGGGATTTAGTCCTCTAAACGGTCTTTCATTCCAGTCTTTCTAGAATAAACACAAAATGGTGTCTTAGAAAACCAAATTTCAGCGCCGACACATTCTGAAGGACTAAGGTATTGCCAATTTTTTATTTTTGCTTCAGCCATGGCGCTATGGACTGCCGTTATGACAATCTCACTACTGGCTACCCCCCTCCCTCATCTCCTCTCACTGATCCGTGCTAGGGCGAAACTGCAAAGTTAATGCAGTGTAAAGAGAGAATGAGTTGTAAAAAGTTATTATGAATCAGGGTCAGGTATCGTGTGCTTCTGCACATTTGACTTAAAAACGTTTTTTTTTACCGACAGAATCTCCTTTTAACTTGTTGAGAAACAACATGACGGATTTTCACATTTTGGAATCTACGTGTTTTGCTTTGCTTGTTTTTTGGCGAGATGCGGTACTCGGTGGACTCTGGCTCAGACACAGACAGACACAGTGGCTCAGACACAGACAGACACACTGGCTCAGACACAGACAGACACACTGGCTCAGACACAGACAGACACACTGGCTCAGACGCAGATGTAGGCCACTTGAGTCGTTGATGTCAAGACACCAGCAATGATGGGGTCGTCTCCGGCATCTGCAGCGCCCGGGTGAGATCGGGTCGGGCCGGTGTTAAACAGAGCAGCGAGATGGCCCGGACGGCGGAGTTCGGCGGGGCCGGCCCGCAGTCGAGAGCCGCTGGGTGGTCGACGCCTCTCACGTATGAGATCTTATCTTCATCTTGCATGCTTTAACTGCCTTCGAAATGTCGTACCGAATGCAACGCAAGCAGTGCTGCAACCCGTTGCGTGCTTGAAATGGGTTACATCATAGCTAAGTTTCTTTCGCAGCGAAATATTTGTCGCTCGCATTTGCTTACTTATTCCATGCCGTTCCCCGGCTTCTTCAATCACCCTGTGAAAATGCACTCCCAGGAATGTATTGCCGGTAATGCACCGCTACAGGCAACTGCGGCAAGAAAACAGCTATTACCATTGACAGGTAATTAGGGCTTTCGCTTGGTTTGCAGCACCGCCTCCCCACAATTTTCCTGTGGATCTCTCGCACAGACATCCGCCACGGGGAAGGTGCGGATGGCCTCGGCAGGCTCACAGTGGGACTGCTGCCAGGGGGGGCCTACTGAATCACCGCCGTGCATCGCTCGCTGTTAAACTAGTATTCTTGATCGGAGCTAATCCGTCTGCAATCCTCTGTTTATCCACCACACAAGCGTGCTGCATTTGGCGCAGTTCGGACCGATTAATTGGTTTACCAGTCAGGCTTGGGCGGTAGCCAATAACCATGTGAAACTCAGCATTTTAGCCAATCTCTGGAGACGTATGCGGGATGCGGTTGAGTGTTTCCTGCAAGCATAGCGGCTGTCGTTGGTTCGGTAATTGACGAGCGAACAAACATTCCAGAACCCGAGACGCCAACCGCAAACGATGACGGCAGGACACAACAGGAAAGCGACACGCAATATTTTCAGGTGCTTCATGCATCACAGAATGTCAAGGTTTTGTCGGAACACTTTAATTCACCTGCCCGGCCTGTAATCAGCTTTGATTTGCTATCATTACCGCACACCTCTTGGAAAGATGCTACCAATCAGTGGCACCCATCGGTGAGCGAATTTTTTGCAACATGAAGCCCGGCCATAACTTTCACCATTTGCATTAACTGCTTAAAAGAAACTTAGGTGAATATGTATCAAATTTTCATCCCTTCGAACGTTCTATTTATTCTTTTCTACTGTTATTATCAAGTTGTACAGCCGATCATCTGTGCTAAGCCATGTCACAGCCCACGCAATTCAGACAACGTTACACACCGTGAAAGCCTTGCCATGAACGGCTCCCGCACCTTTCCATTCAACAGTTTTCCAGCTCTGCCGCCGCAGATGGCCTTGGCTTTGGGCTGCTGCTCCCCCAGTTCGCTAGCTTCCGTCGCCCCTCGACTCGATTTTACAACGCCGTACAACAAAACACATTGTGCCGCTGGTGGCTTTTATACAAGCGGCTGCCCCCGCCAGTGGTGGCGCTCCGGGCCGCCCCAGGGAGGACAATGTCGATGCGCTAGCGATTAGGCCAGGCTTTGGCTGCGGCTGGCCGCCACTGTAGACATACTCCAATGATTTTCGCTCTTTGTCCGCGACGGGTTGCAGAAATCATTCCCACTAATGAATCAGATCGGCGCAGATAAGCCACTGCGGTTAGCTGTCTTTTATTGCTTTGCTTTCTTTTATGTTGCCCTATTACTGGCAAGGGCTCAATATTAAGAAGTGGCTTTTTTATCGCGGTGTCTAATTAAGATCTCAAGGTCCAGAACCGCTTGACCGAAGCTTGATTCTACCGATGGGGAGACACTCTCCGATAGCCAAACTCGTGGCCGAAGACGGCAGGCCATTCGTTAGCGCGGTTGCAGCAGTGCTGTCCGCGCAGCTCCGGTGTCGCCACCTCCGCCCCGACGACGGCGCCGCGGCCGCCAGCAGCGCCGGCACCATCTGGCAGCCGTTTCGATCGGCGCCGATCTGGCAGCACTCGGCGGCGATGACGGGGTACGAGGCCGCCGACCCAGGCCGGCTCGCGCGCCAGGAAGTCTCAGTCATTACATGCTCTTTGTCAGACGGGCCGCGAAGCGCCCCTCGCGATGCAACTTGCAACTCATCACGGCCTCATTGAGCGCACTGCGCGCGGCGGAACCATGGATACAACCGTAAACAATTGGTGCGACCGAAGTGGCGCAGCGTCGGCGGCCAAGGCCGCTCGGCGGGCGGGGCATTGTTCTCGCGGCGGTCCAGTTGCCCGCGCGTTGCAGTGCCGAGGCTCTGACCTGTCATCCGGGTGTGAAGCCGTCGCAGCAGACGCGGAAACGTCCGGCTACCACAACCCTGGCACAGACGGCTTGTAAGTTTTTTAGGCCTCTCTTTGTTAGCTTAGGTGGGAGGTTTTTGTCGGTGTGCTCTCCGAGGCGATACGGCTGCAGCGAGCGGCGACGATTGACGAGAGGGCTATTTATACGCCGTCCAGCTGCCTCGGCATTGAACAATTCAGACAGCCATTCATGAACATGCCAACTTTGGCCTCTTCACCCATCACCGGGCCTTTATTATTGCATTCCACGAGCCGGACGTGCTGCAGCACGGTCAAATGTGGGAACCCGCCTGGGCTAATAGCCCACAATGGTGCCGTTCCACGTCATCGCTACCGCCAGATATTGCTACTGGCCGCATCCGGCGCAGGAGGACAGTGAGAGCCAGCGCGCCACCCTTTCAGCCCCGTTTGGGGGCAATTAGTTGCATTCATACGGCGGCTGCCGTCTGACAAAGTGGTCGACTAATGATAGCGTGATCCGCCACTTTCGCGGCCAGTGATGTATGCGTTTTACGGTGGCCGGCGCCGGCCGCCTTTGTCGGCCGTGCATCTTCCATAGGGTCCAGCGTGCGAGCCCCATTTTTCAGCGCGACGCCGCTCTGACAGTGCGACAATAGCGGCGCGCCGGTCAGCGCCAGCCGCCGAAGCGCGGGGGGCAGCCCGCGCCGCCGCCGCCGCCGCCTCACTGCTCACTGTAACGTGGGAACCCGGCGGCCGGCCGAGGTCACGTGACCGCGTGACGTCAGCCGGCTCAGTTGGTCGCGGCGGTCACGGCGCGGTTGCGTCGCCGCGGCTTCGTTTCCGTCGCTCCGTTGCATGACGGCGGACGGGGGGTGGGTGCGGACCCAGACCACCGTAATACCTGCTGTTAATTGCGTCAAGAAATGGCATGGGAGTGGGGCCCTGAAGTCGTCAGGGGCTGCGCGGCACGCAACTGGAAATTTGGGGTGCTGGCGGGTACATCAGTCCATCAGCTGTTCTCCATTTGTGCCGGAACGAGCTAGTTTTTGATGCAAATCACCTCGTTTTATACGCTTGTAATGTTACTCTTCATGTCTCCTTTCACTCTTCTTGGATCGCTCCAAATGAAAAGTATTCAGCTTAGTGAGACAGGTTCGTTCCACCGGATCTCCTGGCTCCTCTCCATCTTGCTGATTGTACCGCACTAATCGGGTTGAATAATGGCCGACAAATGGAGGCGCCGCGCCTCCATTTGTGACACACACGACGCTTAAAATGCAATCTTAACCCTTTCGGTCTCAAAGTTTTAGTTGCATGGACTCCTGCAAGAAGCAAATCGTTTAATTTGAAAATAGGAATTGGAAGTTTTCACCTTCAGAACTTTTCTTGTCATGTTTTGATTTTTTCAATAGCATTTCAGGCCACAGCTTTTTTGAAATTTTCACGTTTTTTTTCTTTTCATGACTGGTTTCGTCTCGGTATTTTACATTGAAAGCGGTCACATCATAAGAGCGCGAGCATTTATATCTTTATCTATACCCCTGAAAATCTTACTTGTTGACGTTTGCCGTGAACTTAAGACCTCAATGGTGAAGTGAAACTTAAATGGTTTACAGACTCGTACCAAGCTGAAGTCTTCATCGAGGGCCGCCAGGTCTTACTGGCTAAGCTGGCCACAATGAGTACGTATATGGGCTTGCCGTGCTCCTGACTGCAGACGACATGCCATACGTCGTGACTTGATCGTTGTTGTGTGACATATAAACGCGTTACCACCGTAACAAAATGCCGTAGCATAACACATTTGAAAGTGTGCACAGCTCGTCTATTCGTACTCAACACGATTCGAGACCAGACAAACGTGCTTAAGAAAAAACACTTTGAACTTGTACCGCGCGTGACGCCTTTTGCACTAGCAATGCGTGGTGCACATCTAGGGATGTTCTATGCCTCCTTGATGCATTTTCTAAAAGACCCATCAAAAGCTGATTCTATGGGAAACAAGCTACATCACCCGTCGACCTACACTGCCGTTAAGTTGCCTTCGATGGGACCTGATGGTGTTGCATTAAATGGCAAAATGAACGACCGCACTTAAGAAAAACCTCCCATTTAGTAAGCTAATTGGCCAGGGCGGCCAGACCCTGCACTAACTGCGTTCGGTCAGCAATAATTACTGCATCGAGTAATGCGGTGATACTCATCAAAATCTGGGCCCGGCTGCGATAAATTCGCCAACCGGATGCTGAAACGTCATCAGGGGCCACGCCCCTGCTCGGTTTGGAGTGCAGACGCCGAATAAATCCGCCCCCTCCCCCTCCAGCCTAATGCCATGAGAACGATGTTTATCGCCGCGATACTTTCAGAGCTGGTTTCGGACTTAATGGACGACATTCATTTGACTCCCGAGAGGAGAAGTGTTGCGCGCCGCTCCAGTGCAGCGGCGGGCGGCGCGATGATTGGCAAGGCGAGCGTACGGACGCTGACCGGCCGGAATGTAATGGGCCCACCGCTGCATCGACTGATAGCGATTTACTACAGGATAGCGATGCGCAATAGCCTGGTAACAGCGCCGGACACGCTAAACTCTCGTAATGCGATAACAAGCGGTAACGTGTGAGTATCGATGATCAGGTAATTGCGTCACATTAAAGCGGATGTTATTCTTTCCGTCAGCTCTTGCTCTAACTTTATTTTGTTCCTTCTCTAAACAGTTATTCATTGTTTTGGCCTCTCCCTCTCTCTACGAGCCAAACTTATGCAGTGGCAGTCCGTTAGCGAGAGTGCGTCGGCTTCACTTCTGCCTGTACGTTTAGGGAATGTGTTGGTCAAAATCAAGCTTGATGCACTCCCATTTCGCAATACATTGAAACCAATTAGCACGCTTGACCGACTGGATTCCGCTGGCAGCGCTTCTGTTACAGCGCTTTTCGTGACATTGCAGTAATGGAAAACAAAGGCCCGAGTTGCGCTTCCCTGCGATCGCGGTCACGCACGTCTCGATCCATTCGTTCCCCGCAATGCGCTGTGATGGACTTCCACCGGGCGACGATCGGGAGTGTACCGGGGCGTGACGCTGCGGGGCCGGGCGGCTGACCGGCGGCCGGCACTTCCAGGAGGACTTGCTCATCCACGGCGACTCGGTGTACGACATCATCGACAAGCAGGACCACCAGGCCATCCAGGCGGAGCTGATGCGGGCACCGGCGTCGACCGCGCTACCGGCCGACGACGCGCGCATGTTCCTCTGCAGGATGAACGTCTCCAGGAACGCCCGGCGTCAGATGCGCTTCGGCGACCAGAAGGTGGGTGGCGGCTGCAGGCGTCGACCGGTCAGACGTGGCCTCGGGTCAGACGTGTGTCGTCACCGAGCCCCACTCCCACACCGGCCACCGAGACTCAGAACACTGGCGATTGGGTGGCTTCCGATAAATCAGGAAACCACAGCAGAGGAAGGCTGCTCTTCGGTACCCTAGCACCTCCCTCTACTGCGTGCGCCACAAACATAAATGTTATGACTGTCGCTATTCGGCGTCAGCCATCAAGCTGGCTGTTTTCCATGTGGGAAACAGCGCAGTGAAATTTAGTCAGTCGCCAGAGTGAGCCAGCCAACCCACATTTGCAGAGTTGGCAATTACGCAGAACAGTTCATGTTCAGATTTCCTGACCAGCCGCTCCTGCTGATATGCGTATATATGCATATGTATATGCACATATGCGTGCATGACATTCAGCCGCTTTGCGCCCGATACAGTATGACTGGAAACCGCATGTATGGGAAAATGTCTGAAAACGTTGCCATGGTCATGTCCTGGCATTCAGTTTTACACATATCAGCATGATTTAGAGGCTAACCTGTGCTATTTGGCGCTGGTTACGACCGGGCCTTTCCAGCCTGCGCTGGGTGCGGGAGTCAGACCATTCTCCAGTATCACCAGTAGCCAGCCCGTTCCACGCCGCCTTGCCGGCGAGCGACTGCCGGGATAGCAATGCGCCGCACGGCAGTAACTGAGGAGACTGCACTTTGGCATAGCAGCGTAGCCGCAACGCTTCCAAAACTGATCATGCTCCAAAATCGCTGGCCTATGGACGGCGCGCCGCGTCTGCCAGAGTCGCCTGACGCAGATCATCCGATATACAGTAACCTGCAATCTGCATGTTGCAAGAACCGACTGAAGTCTTTGAACCCACTATCACTGAAAGGGTGGGGTGTAATCCTATTGCAGATGATGCACATCCTCGTTCGCTGCATTTTCTCCAACCGCCGCCGTCTCTTCTGGCTCACCTGGGGCTTACCTTACCCCGGAACAGCTGTGTGTTCCTGAGTCGTGTGACGCCTCTCGTGTGACTTCCCTTCTTGTTGGTTTTCGTTGATGAAAAGTAAACCGATCTGGCTGACCAAGTGTGACCTGTAACACGTCACTGATGTGACCTGTTCTAGGTGTACTGTGACACTACCCGCGCGACGCCAAGTGACCCTGATCAAGGTCGGACCCGCAAACCCCGGCACTTGTGTGACTTGCAATAGTTTTATTTCGCACGTGACATGTGACCATGCTCCAGGCATTACACGTAACCACGTTCAAGATATGCACCCCTAGTGGCATTGTGATCCGTGATCCTGTTCCAAGCGTAATAATTGACTCTCGTCTAGTTGTGACCTTTCACGCTAGCACAAGTGTGCACCGTGACCTCGCCACAGTTGTGACTTGTGACACCATCATGTGGGTGACCGGTGACGTCCCCGACCAGCCGTGACGTCTGACCTCGCGCGAGGTGTAACCCACGTCCCCGTCGCAGGCATGACCTTCGATCCTGCCCCCGGTGTCGCCGTAGCCTGCTGACCGGGTGGCCGTGACCCTGCTCCAGGTGGTGTTGATCCGGGGTCACTACCTCTCCTACCTGCCGCTGTGCAGCAGAAACGAGCCGGTGTTCGTGGCCACATGCACACCTATCGCCATGCCGGAGACGCGCGAGTGCGTGGTGCAGGGCGCCACCAACGTCTTCACCTCAATCCACTCCATGGACATGAAGTTCTTGCAGCTAGACGAAAAGTAAGTCGGACCGCACGGGTGCCGCTGCGGGGGCTCGGCGGCGTCGCTGCGCACGTATCCGAGCTGACGTAGCACAGGACGCGCGATTGAGAGGAGCTGGCATCATTCGAATGCAAACGTGACCAGCCTCGAGCCTCTGTTTGTCCTACTGAAGTAGGAAAATCCAGCCAGGATATCTGCCGTTGAACCCGGTCAAAAATCTGCAGAAGGGCCCGTGTGAATGCACTCTGCAGTCTGCACTGGCAAGCCCATTTGGTTTCCCGAGGTTCGGGGTTTCTCCAACGCAGAAGTTCTGGCACATTCAAAGTTTTAGTAAATGCTGTACGGTAAGTTCTTAAATATGTTACGTTTAAGGCGTCAATAAACCGCCCGTAAAATCCCAGCATAAGAGCTTGTCTAAAATCCCAGCATAAGAACGCCCAACTGGTAATGCCTTAAGTCCCGGGAGCATTAAAACCCAGCTTAGGAGAAGCGCTATGCGACTTCTAGGAGCTGAGTTTGGCGTCGCTCATCAGCATCCGTAGGCCCAGCGAACAGGGCCACGCTTGCCGACGCGCCTGAATCACACCTAAAGGCCGTGGGAACGGAAAACAGCGCGCTGCTACCTCCACTGCCCCGTCTGTTTGGCCCGGCCCTGCATCAAAGGATGCTGTCCTGACGCCCGCGTCCTCCTGGCTGGCTTTAAAGCCCAGAAGACCGGCAAGTCACGGCTCCTGGACCGCTGCGGCGGATATTTTTGGGTGAAAGAGCGTCCCCGAACGACGGATTGGCCCCCATCGCGCTTATTCAAAGGCCTTTCATACACCTCCGATTCCGGTTGCCGCAATAGTAAAATCTTTATCTGCGATGAATAAAAATCGCCGGTCCCGTCCCGTCATTGATTGGTCCATTGTTATTCGGTTATATTGCATTTTTTACGACGCGTTAAGCGCTGTTCCATGAGAATCGATGAAGACCTGCGGACACATCGTGACACCTGACCTCGGCTGGCGTGCGGGGCGGAGGCGGCGGCGGCGGCGGCGGCGCGTGGACGTCGCCCCCGCCGCCGCGACGCCGGCCCGCCGGAGTAAGCAGAGCAGTCGCGATTAACGGGCCGGAGCGGGCGAGCGCGCTGCAACCGGCCACCGTCCGACTAACGGGGGACGACGGCGGCCGGCGGCCCGATTAACGGGGTAGGATGGTCGCCGGCCACCAACCAGGATGCGGCCGAAGGACGGGAGGTTAGAAGAGGTTACCACTCGATCGGTGATGGGGGTGGATGATCCGTCGGTCGACGCGGGACCGGCGTCCCGGGCTCGGTGATGGGGGTGGATGATCCGCCGGGCGACGCGGGACCAGCGTCCCAGGCCAGCATAAACAGGACCCGTCGCGCTTCGTTCATAAGCGCTGCTGGAAACTGGCGAGCACTTTGGGTCGTTTATATGCAGTAGGCATGCGTGCACGGCTCAGAGATTTTGCACAGTCCGTACATCTTTCGAAGCGGATATTTGACGCGCTTGGTGTGGACGCAATTTCCGCGAAACGGTAAACAAATGCCGGGGTGCTCGGGTGCCACTTCAAATGGCGTTGCCACATGCGAATGTCACGCTCCATAACTTTTACGATATCGTCCGACAAACCCCGTCTAGACAACCGTTGCCTTGAGGGTAATGCTTCTCAGAAGTGTGCGAAACGTGCGATATACCCATCGGCTGCATGGCCATGAGTGCCGCAGCCCCGAGCGACGCGAGTTTGGGGATGAGCTCGTTTGTCTGTGGACAACAGCTGCCATGCCAGATTGCAAAGAGACATGCTGTCGAACATGTTGACATGGCCCTTGCTGTCTCTGATGACCAAGAGACGCTTATATTTTCCCACGGTATAAACGTGACCTGCCTTGAGATTTTTGCAGCAATGTCAGGCGAGGAATCATAGCCCGTATTCGAACATCAGGCTCTAGACCGAGGGCGGGATGATGTACCCGAACATTCGCCGTTTGCGCTTGAATGAGCTGTGTCTTTTGTCAGAGGCTGGCACAGGTTTATCCGTCCCTGACTACCGCGGTGTCCCTCAGCCCGGCCCTAAAATGCATGCCACCGATCCTTGCCCAGTGGTTGGCACCTGAGTCCTGCTGATGCTTTACCAGGTACGGCATCGCCGGAGCTGAGGCACATCTCTCGATGATCTAGTGAGGCTTGACAGTCCGTCTGTGGCGTTGCATCAGAAGAGCATCCACGAAATCCCCCGTCCCCCTCGATCATCGGCCATTCGCTCGACCTCTGAGTGTCCGGAGCCGCGTCTGCCCCCTGTCAAGTGCGTTTTACCCTCGTGGCGCCTGTACAGGGCTCCACCGACGCGATGTTGAGGCTACGATGCTGTGCAGGGTGGCTTTCGTTCAGCCTCGCAATACAAGCATGCCACTCATCTATTTCTATCCGCTTCCGGAGCGCGAGAGTCTGCAGAACGCTTCGGACGATTCCCTGTGTTTTTCGCCACTCTCCTTACGCAACACCCTGATCGCGGCACCGAGTTGCGCTCACGCTGTCGGTACAGTGGCGCCTCGTTCACCGCTTCCAGGTCTATGTCAGCCGCCGTGACACGGGGCAGACCAGGGCAGGCACCTGAGCGGGGGCCGCTGCAGCCAGCTCTGGCGCGGCAGCTGTCACCGCCCCCGCCATGCCGGCCGCGGTTCGGGCTCCGTTCCCACCTCCCAGCCCCACCGCCCCTCCCCGTCCCGCCCCACCCCACCCCACCCCGCCACGGTAACGGTCGTGGTGCGGTGGTGGCGGCCACATGCGCCGCGCTATCGCCCCCGTCATCTGGTCCGCTGCATTGTTGCAACATTGCAGTCGCAGCGCGGCCCGACCGGAAGCGGGGCAGTTCATGTACGGAGCCCCCCTCCCCGCGGGGCATTGTCCCGGCTCGTGCAGCGCTGACAAGCATCGCTGCTGGGCTTGAAGGGGACAAATGTCTTCTGATGGGTAGACAAACAGAGCGGGGTCGGCGACGAAGTGCGTAGTTTCTGCAGTCTTGTGACACACCAGCATGCAACGAAGGGAAGGTCACGGCTCTGATGCAGGCTGGTGAATGAGACCGAAAGGCCCGGGTTTGCAATCCATGCTTCGCTCCAAGGTTGAACGTAATCCGGCACGCTGGATTTGGATAAGTGTGCAGCGCCGTTCCCGCTTTCGCCTGTTCTCCTAAGAGCATAACATTCTGAGCGTTAGATATTATGTGGGTATGTGGAAATTAGTTAGGTATGTTACCTGAAAGTGTCATGGACGAACACCGTGTTTGCATTTTGCTATTTATATCGACGTAAGACACATGAGCCGGCGGCTGTGATGTCAAGTCGAAACGAAGCGCACCGTCTCACCAATTTACGCACATGATCGGTTATAAACACAGGGAGGACTCATGACATAACACAAGTAATGTCCTAAGCGACATGCTATCAGCATACTCAGACTCCCATCGCCTCCTTGGCTGGCCGCCGCTTCCCTTGGTCCTGCCAGGGCCGACTTGTTGGTGACAGACACCAGGGACGGCACCAGGCCTGACACCAGGGACGGCACCAGGGACGGCTCCAGGCCTGAGTCCTGTGTGTAGGTCGATCGGTCAAAGCTGGAACCGGTGGAAGTTAGGATAAGATTTTGCGCCCTGTGTGAGGGCGCAAAATGTCTGTCGCCGTCAGCGCACCCCAAACCGAGATAGCCTGATCACCAGGTGTGTCGGCAGTGCCGGCCATGGCGGTCACCCATGCGTTCTGGCCGCCGCGCTGAACTGGTCCCAGGTCCACAGTGCTTAGTTCGCACAGCACACAACCAGCCGATCCTCAGTCTAGGCCGCTGGCCGGTTCTTGGTCCAGACTGGCAGCTGGTTCTTGGTCCGGACAGCTGGTCTGTTGTCAGTCCGGACCGAGGGCCAAGGACTGGCGGTCAGTCCCCAGTCCAGACTGCGGTGGGACGGAACCCGGTCCTGATTCCTGATCGGTTCTGGTCCAGACTGCCGACCCGGACCCGGTCCTGAGTCCTGGTCGGTCCTGATCCCGACTGCCGGCCGGGACCCGGTCATGATGGCTGCCTGACCCGTCGCTCCGCGCCGTTTGCGAACACGCTGTCCTCGCAGTCGGCTTTCTCTGCCCGCGGCCGGCCAAGACGATTCGACTCGTTCATACATTACGCGTGCGCGTGTCTGCCAGCGTGTCGTTAGCCCGTCTGAACCCCGCGTGAAACCCGACCATGGGCGCATGTTTTACTGCCTTGATTGAGTCGTAAGCCTTCTCTAACGACATTGAGAAAGCAGCCAAATCTCTCGTGAACGACGCACAAGCGCTCTTCGTAACTGGATTGTTAATAGGTAAAATCATTGGGATTCAAACCACCCTGTAATCGGAGAGTAACATGATAGATCGTCGTAAATTCCGAGCGCTGACCCCGCGCCGGAGGTCAATCGCTGGATGGTTTAGTGCGGTGCATTATGGGGCTGAAGCCTCTGTGGTACAGATCAACACGTCGCTTATTATGCAATGATTCCCACAGCTGCAGCAGTACAGAGCAGGGCGTGCGTAAGTGTAGCGAGCAGGCGAGTTCGCATCCCCCTTCCCTTGTGTTTTCCTCCTTAACACGTTCGTTTACTCTGCCCGATACCACCACCACCACCACCTCCTCTGTCCCTCAGCTCCTCTCGAGGGCTAGAAAAATCAGAAGCGCTCTCCGAGCTCGATCCCTTCTCGAGAGGATCTCTCTCTCTCTCGAGACTACGAATCGGCTAGCCTTCGAGCGCCTCTCCGCGGCGGGCGAGGAGAGAGAAAGTGGTGAGCTCTCGTATCTAATCTCGCTATCCCTCTCTCTTCTCGCTCTCCTCTGTATCTCCTCTCCCATCTCTCTCTCATCTTCCTCCCTTCCCTTCCCCCCTCTCCTCTCCTCCCTCTCCCACTCCCATGTCTGCCTTCCTCTGCCTGCTTAGGTAAACACAGCTGCAGCAAAGGGAATGCCGCGGGCTCCGCGATGACCAAGCACGGGCTTTGAGTGTCTCCACATGGCCACCGTGCAGCGCCGACATCTGACTTCTGACCAGATATCTAGACGCAAATTACGGCATGGGTACCACCGCGGAGTACATGACCCCCCTCCCCGCCCCCCTATCACGGTGGGCAGGCTGACGCCTAATATTGGTGGTGACGACTTTATGGCGTTTGGGATCAAGCGTTAGTAATCATTATATTGGTTTAGAACACGGATTTATCCGCAGGTTGTACTGAACGACGCCGATTAGAACATCGTGCTCAAAATAAAGTACCTAAAGCTGATTTTTGGCAATACGGGTGACCATGCCACTTAATATGAAAGGAGGCTTTAATTGCGTGATTCTTATCATCTGCGCCACAATCTCTCATGTTGGCAAGCGTGGTTGGGCAAACAAAGTCGTCTTGGTCTGGAGTTCCGAGGCATTGAGCATTTAACGGACGGAGTGTGCACCCGAATGAAGTGGCGAGTGCAAACCAATTGACGTCAATCCACCGATCGGCGTTTCCTGCTGAAGAGCTGACCATTCGCCGGCGCGGCCGAGGTCAGGGGCGGCTGCTGGCGATGAGTTACGCCGAGCCGCTTTCCGATTAGTCCCTATCCATCAGTCTTGTTTCAATTTGGCCCCCATGCCCGGCTAACAGGCCCGACAAAGCAGGCTGATGGGCGGCGCTTATCTGGCCGGATCACGAGCTAGGTGCTGAGGCGCACCGCCGCCGCCGCCGCCGCCGCCGCCGACCTGCCGGGACGCCGCGCCGATCAGCCGGTGGGCCCAGCAGGCGGCGGGGACCCGGCGAGGGCTGAAAGGGTCCAGGGCTTCCGACGGCAACTGGCGGGTGTGGGGAGAGAAGCAGGGCGAACCGGCGTGTTCTTCAAGGGCGGCTTCGTTGCCTTAGAAAGTGACGTGGATCCTGCATTTCTTGTTGAGTGACGGCGCGATCAGTGCTGCCGCATGTCCCGTCCATCCCATCATTCCGTCCCATCATCACGATCATCATTGTTTCACCGCCAAGTCATCATTCAATGTGCCACCGGTGCATCGTGCCATTGTTCTCGCCCATCAGCATCATACTGCATCATCGTCTCACGTCATATCATTCCATTGTCCGAATATCACGCTCTTCCACCACCCCATTCCGCTGTCACATCCCCACCTTCCCACCAGCCACTTCCCACCATCCCACCATCTCCGATCCCACTGAACCTCACCCCGCGACCCCGTCATCCCCATCCCACTGTCACACGCCCACCCCTCCCACCAGCCACGTCCCACCATCTCACCATCCCGATCCCACCGACCCCGCCCCACTGACCCGACCATCCCACGGCGAGAGGCCAGCTGAGAGCCGGCGCCGGATGCTGCTCCAGTTGGCGCGTTGCATACCTGGCGCTTCGTGTTCCCACGCTTGGCCGGCCGCTGGCGGGCGGGGGGCCGACGCCCTGCTGTCCTCCGCGTCACTCTCGGACGCCGCGCTGAGGTCGCCGGCTGGGTCAGAGTCGCCAGGCGGCACGCAAGCGGCGGCTGCAGCATCGGGACGCCGTCAGCAGCCGGGCGACCCGGGCCAGGTGCGTTCTGCGCACTCGGGCTTCCGTTCCGTTCGGCGCGTGGGCAGTAGCTTCTGCTAACGGCGTGGGCAGTAGCTTCTGCATTTGCCCACGTTCGGCGCTTGGGCAAATGCTTCTGCTAATTCAGCCTGCTGGCGTGGGCCACCGGGGTCGTCACGGGTGCTGGCGCGGCGCCCTGCATCTGCGACGTCCCTGGCGGGGAGGCGTGGGCGGGGGCAGCGAGGGACGGACGGCCGGGGTGGGCGCCACCGCTCGCCGCCGCGGCGCCGTCCTCGGCTGACCACCTGCCCCGTCATGCTGCCGTCTGCGCGCGCGCCGGCGCGGCTCGCCGCCGCTGCCGCCAGGCTGAGCACTGCACGCAAACGTCATCGTTGATAGCAAACAGAGCGTCCACTTGGGTCCACAGTGGCGCCACTGGTTATTCACAGCTGCAAGTAAGCACGGCATATTTGCACAGATGGACGGACCGGCGGTCGCCGGGCGGATCGGGCAGTGGTCCGAGACAACTGGGCACAGGCGAAGAGACGCAGGCTCAGGTGCGGTGCCAGGTGCAGTATCAGGTGCAGCTGGCACGCAAGGCCCTCGGTGCGTCGGCTGGAATACAACACCAACCCATTTAACGATTGCATGTGTTCGTGGTCATGCCTACTCTGGACCCCTGGGGTGTTGTTTTTCGTGGAACGCCGGCTGCTGCGGTGTTTGTATTAGCTTCCAGAGATCAAGGCGCAGGAGAGGTTCGAACATGAGTCCTCAGCGTTAGAGCCTGAAGTTCTGACTAGAAGATCGTCACTTCGCTCACAAAAAGTTCATTGTTAGTTTCAAATAGCACATTTTAGTAGCGATGCTTTTCTGCGGGACGTTTCTTTAATAAAATACATGGAGCGAAGGCGCTTTGCACATGACCCACCTTCGATCCTGTTGACCCTATCCCCGTGGTTTCACGTGCGCATGGCACCAGAGCTTCGCCTCAGACCTTCCCTGCCCCCCCCCCCCCCGCCCCCCTTGGTCCACAAGGCTGTTTCCGCAAGTGAGCACTGCAGCTGGCAACAGCGCCATCAAATCAACCAGGAACACGGACGGCATCGGTTATATCATGCCATATCATGCAATGAAGCATTGACATGCATGGTCAATGCTTCGCGGGAAATCTGTTAAATATAGGAGCAGAGCAGATCGTTCATATTGCGAGTCAAACGCACATTACATTTGCGTCACCGATTAGCCACCAAAGATTTTATCACGGCACCTGGCATCTCAGCACATTGTGTTTTGCACTGGTGCGGGGTCCCGTCCAGTTCTGAAGAGGGAGGGCCATGTATGCTTTTATTTTTATTTCTTTCTGCGTGCCGGTTAGCTCCGCCGTGCTGCAGACGGAGCCCTCTAACCCTGCCCTGCTCGTGCGGTCATTGTATGTTGCAGAATTGCAAGCAGTTGTTGCCTCTTAATCCGCTGAAACAAAAATATGCGAGCTGTTCCCATTTGAGAAATGGGCCTAAAATCATGGCGATAAGCCATCGTGTTCTGTGCATTCCAGTGGTTTGATCGGTGTGCGGTGTGGGCCTGTCCGTTCCGCGACAAATAGCTGGTAATGCCGTCTTTTTATAATGTAATTTACTGGATGCAGAAGAAGTGACGTTGTTTATATGAAAACATCTAACCAGCCAACATGAATGTGCGCACTTAAAACATCCTCACAACATGAGACATAAGGTATGACGCGTCGACGACACCTGTCAGTAAAATGCCTTGTGCGGCGTTGGACCCACACGAACGAAAGGGTATAAACGTGACAGCATAAGTTATCATAATACGGACGCTACCAAAGTCAAGGAGCCAGGCACCATCTGGAACCCTGCAACTAGGTGTAATAAATGCGGTGGGAAGATCGTCATTCATGAGAGCTTAGTGGGTAGAGGTTCACTGAGCCAGCGTTAAGACCTCGGCGTTGATTAGCGAATAACATAGCTGAAAAATTGGCTGACTGTGTCTGGCTGGATCTGGCCGATTTCGGTCGACGAGATTGATAAGCTTGTAATTATTTTCCTTGGTGCGACTGTGGCTTAATCGTTAAAATGTGCCATGTTGGATGGATATCGGTCATATTGAATTACATTGCGCCTGTTGCGTTATCACAACCCGCCATGTTTTGGCTCATGTTACAGCACGTTGTATTCCCGACCACTCTAGAAAAAGGTGACACTGACTGGTTCCCAGTCGATGACTGCCACATCTGTATGGTATTTCGGACGATAAAGGCCCTTGGCGATTTGTAGGCAGTACATCGCCTACAACATGCAATAGTTTACACGTTTTTATCTGCTCGCGTTGAGGAGATAAGTCCTTAAAACGCCCTAAAAGAGCGGAGGCGTGGTGTGCCCCCAAATGCGCGTGAGAGGTAAACACAACGATCTCCATCGTTTCGCGGTGTCCGCCCTTCCTGCCAGAGTGAGAGGCGGGCGACGCCATGTACCGTCAGCAGCGAGTGCGTCATAGAGCCCCAATGCCATTAAATCTTCATCGTCAAAGTCTGATGGTCCGGTGTCGCTGCGGCAGCGAGCGGGCGAGATTTTGGCCTAGTTTTGATTCGTGTTGCGGATCATTTTTTGCAGTGAGTGCGTGTTTGCGCTTTCCATACCACCAAAATTAGTAAGGGTGAGGTGTTATGCTTAAATTGTGGCGTCGCTGGAAAACCACACCTGATCAAAAAGTCTGTATGCAAATGCCTTAAGATTTATGAGTCACAAAACTTACAAAATTGCGTGTTTGTTTCTCAAAACGTCACGAAGGTGTTACCAGTAGTTACGAATTTACTAGCCTCTGGATAGTGTGGCGGCGGTGACGGGCGGATGGAGGTCACGATCCGCCATTCTCTACGTTAAGGCTCAGCTGGTCTGCGGCATCGCCAGTTACATTCAAAATTGCAACTGGTATTCTCAGACTAAAGGACAGCCGTCTAATCATAAAGTTCGATAGTTACAACCGAACCACATTACACCAATCAGCAAGCCTCAGCAACAGCTTTGAACAGACATCAGCATAACTGTGTAAAGAACCAGAACAAGCCTTTAACTGTTCTTGGGAAAAGTCTCGTCGCTTTTCCACACGCTCCGTCGAACAGCTGACGTGGAGCCGTCAATCTCTCGCACCAGGCCGGGCCGCCCGGCGTGTCCGGGTGTGGTGGTGGGGAGGGGAGGGGGGTTGACCCCAGGGCGCCGCGGCCGCGGAGGCCGACCCGGAACCGGGAGGGAACGCCGGCCACGACGCGCCGGCACCGGCGGCGTCAGCGGCGAGCGGTTCGGCCGGGGGTCGGGAGGTGGCGCCGCGGTGGGAGGAGGGGTCGGGTGCAGCTGGGGCGCTGCGGTGGCAGGAGGGGTCGGGTGCGGTCGGGGCGCCGCGGAGGGAGGAGGGGTCGGGTGCAGCTGGGGGTGGATGACCTGACAGCGGGTGTAAGTTGTTGGTTGCCGCAGACTGGTGCTCTTTTCTTCCGTGGCGTCTGTGGAAACCGGTATACGGTTAGCGAGGAATGCAATGTCAGTGCTAGTGCCAAAAGAGGAGCTCAGCACGACACCCGGAAAAGGCGTGATGTTACAAGACGTGTTCTGGAGCGGTGTCCCTCTCCGCCGCGTCTGCGCCGCGGCCTGCGGGCAGGGCGCCGGGCGGAGCCGGCTCGGCCGCGGCAGGACGCCGTCCGAGTGCGGGTCTCCGCTGGCGGGCCGCCGGCCCAAGGTCCGGCTGCGGGCCGAGCCACGCCGGCGGTGCTCGCCTGCAGGATCCGTCTGTGGCTGCGGCGCGCCGGCTGTATCCGGGCCCCCCGAGCCGGCCGGTCCGTCTGGCCGGCCGCGCTCCCGCCACGCGCGCCAACCTTGTCCATGGAGGCCGAGCCACGCAGCGACCGCCGGCGGGCCGGCCGGGTGGTGGTGGTGTTGAGTGGGGGTGGTTCCGCGCCGGGTCCGGCTGGGGGTGCACCACCTGTGGGAGCGGACGTGGCCGGGCCGGGCTGCGCGCTGGGAGCGATCGGAGTAACTCGGGCGGCGGCGGGGTGCGCCGTCAGTTCCGGGTTATGATCCGGGCTCAATGTGATCAATGTCAGGCATTTGGTTAATTCAACCCGTCGGGAACGTTTACAGACATCATGTATGCCAGCGATCTGGGTCGTTGCAGGCCTTAGGATACTTGAAGTTTGCAAAATTTGCAGATAAATGATCATGCCAGGCATAAGTGATCATAATCGGTACACCAGTGTTATGATAAACATGAAACTCGTACGATATTCTACGAACTCACGTTTAGGTCCCTGACAGCAATAGAAGTAACAGACATTATCAGAAATGATGAAGCATAGCTTCACGAAAGTGATCAGGTGGAATTAATCTTAGGCAGTGCGGCAAAAACATTGCATCAGGAGGTATAATCCCGTGTGAGGTGTCTGAAATATCATGTTGTATGTTGATCGTTCATCCAGTGCTTTGGTTTGGAAATTATTAAATCAAAGGATCACAGGATACTCTACTAGTACACTGTGGGTGTGCTTTTCTAACTTGCCTCCTTGTTGCCATTATCAAAATACGGACATGTTTCAGGCTTGAATGTTCAGGAAGGCTGAAGTTTGATAACAATTTAATACTTGCTTACGCTGTATTTGTCAGCAAATAATTTTGGAACCTTGGAATCGTTAACGTAAAAGCAGTGCAAAGATTCGCTAGAACCTTAAAAGAAACTCGCAGCTATATCGGCGGGGAGAATGGGGCGCTCGCTGCCCTGTCATGCTGCTTATATACAAGGCTCCACTCGTCTCCGATGCCATGTTGTGTCAGGACGCCGATCTGACCATATTCGGACCGATGTTTATATATAAGGTTCCACTCGTCTTCGATGCCATGTCGTTTCAGAACATCGATGTGACCATATCCGGACCGATGTTTATATATAAGGTTCCACTTGTCTTCGATGCCATGTCGTTTCAGGACGTCGATGTGACCATATTCGGACTGACATCTGAGGGGAAATGTGTTTGGTGCCGTGTTCCGCAGAACTGGTTATTCTAGGCACACAAAACATTTGGTATGTTACTTTTCACCGAGGATTTGCTGTTACTGTCACTTGCCGAGTGATTTATAGCGTTGTAAAAGACGCTGCAAAAATCTATCATAGCACTGAGCAGACCCTAATTTTGTCAAGCGCCGACACGTTGTGTGGCTCGACTTCTTTGTCGGCATGTCTGTGAGCGATCACGGGAAACGTCCACACCCATTTCGTGCAAAATTTTTACATCACGCTGTGTGGTAGTAAACTGTTCTAGCAGTATCGAGGAATCTTATCACTACTTTTACATGTTGGCTGTGTTCGGCGTGAACGTGAAACCGGGATATTCACGGATGACTTGATGTCACAGCCGATTTCCATTGATAAAGATTATGCAACGTTACGTGTTAAACATCCATCTTTTAAGTCCTGGGGCGTCTGATAACCAACAAAACCCTGTCTGGTCATGTTCAAACACCGCCAGGACAATGCTTTCCAGTGTCATACGCGTTTTTGTTTAGCAAAAACGAACATTTCTCATGGGGCGCTAAGGCACCTACAAAGCGAGTCATCGGGTAAACGATTAGTGATACTTCTCATCAGCTTCACCCTCGTGCTGACGGGGATGGTGGAAAATATCCGCCGTCATGATATATATATATATTTTTTTGGGGGGGGGGGAATGGCCGCAGAACGGCTATGCTTCCTTCCTAAGACTTGAGTGCTGTCTTCCGCAACTTTCGAACGTACCGTTATGCTGCGTTCAGACCGTGCCAGGTCGATGACCTATAGGCATTGCGGCCAGGCGATGTCGGACCGAAACCTGGTTGATGTGACATTCGCCAATAGCGCGCTGTAATTTATCCCGCCCTTATCTGCTTGACCTTTCCACACGTGTTGTCGCCACCTCATCCCCAGCTTGCACACTAATGTTATTATAGGTCAGCGGGCTGACCCAGCATAACACAAGTTAACCCTTACTTCAGGTGTATAGTTAAATATTCCCATTTTGTTATCATTCGGGTAACACGTATGTTTCATTCATTGAGTGGCTCAAGAGTGTCAGGCTTTATCCAACGACGAAGCGGCGACATGTACCTCGCAGGGCCGTCATGTGTCTCCGTTTCAAGGTGGCCATGCTTTTTAAAACTGTGCTACACCATCACATTTTGCTCGTTTTCACTCGTTTTTAGACCTAATAGTGTTGTTCCCCCAACTGAAATGGGGTGTTGCCTGCTATAGTAATCATGGATAACTGGCCAATAGGTCAGTGCATACGTCAACATATACGTTAACTCCCAAAATGCAACCTTCTCTATAACTGGTTGACTTAGGTTAAGCACCATCGTTGTACGATCACGGGTTGAACAGAATCTCCATCGTGACTTACACAATCGTTCAGCTGCTGACTCTGTCAGGCCATACAGACTGAGGAGTTTTCTGGGTTAACTGTACGCGAATTAGATGGAAAATACTAAAGAAACGAACATGGCCTTGACTTGCAGCGCATATAAAGAAGCGACGTAAGTATAAATTGCACAAACTGGAGTGCGTTACGTACCAACGTTTCATTTGTGTTCTAATCTGAGTTTTGTGAGGGGGAGGCGAGTACCCGGCTCTCTAATTAGTAATGAGTTGGTGCGGATTGCCTTCAGTGCATGGTTTCAACAATTCACTGATAGATCTATGTGGCGACACAATTTGCATTTGCACAATCAGCTGCAAAGCCATTCCAGAAGTCATGCAAAGTTTCTGGGCATCAGTGGGTGTGGATGCCGCTTTAGCGGGCGGACCGAACGCCGCGTCTGCGGGCGCCACGTGTGTGAGCCCGGCGGACTAGTGCCGTCCCCGTCCCGGCAGACAATCACCGCCGTCCCGGTCCCGGCAGACAATCACCGCCGTCCCGGTCCCGGCAGACAATCACCGCCGTCCCGATCCCGACAGACAATCACCGCCGTCCCGGTCCCGGCAGACAATCACCGCCGTCCCGGTCCTGGCAAACAATCGGCGCCGTCCCTGTCTCGGCGGACGATCGCTGCCGTCCCGGTCTCGGCAGACAATCACCACCGTCCCTGTCCCGGCAGACAATCGGCGCCGTCCCTGTCTCGGCAGACGATCGCTGCCGTTCCGGTCTCAGCAGGCGATCGGTGCCGTCCCGGTCCCGGCAGACAACCGCCGCCGTGTCGGTCCCGGCAGACAATCGCCGCAGACGGCGGCTG
The DNA here is from genome assembly GCF_011947565.3 of Pollicipes pollicipes. NCBI lineage: Eukaryota > Metazoa > Arthropoda > Thecostraca > Pollicipedomorpha > Pollicipedidae > Pollicipes > Pollicipes pollicipes. Next base: position 8,150,152 of record NW_023596921.1, on the reverse strand, counting down.
CAGCGTCGGCAGACGCCTGTGCTTTCACCGGGCGGCAGACGGTGGAGGTCTCCGGCGGCTAGGCGGTGCAGCGTGGCAGCGCGCCCGCTGCGGCCGACAGAGCGGCGCGCGGTGCCGGACAACGCCGCCGAAATGGAGCGGCGGCACTCCCAGCCTCGTCCAATCAAACACCCACGGCGCCGCCGTCAGCCCGTCTGAGCAGCCTCGCGCCGGCATCCGGTCCGTGGTGACTACTGAATGCCATCGGCACAAAGGTGTGCGGGGCTCCGAATTAGGGGTGCCCCGAATGGGTTTGAAGGCAGGACAGAGCGCTGCAATGGGGCTGTTGCGTGCGTCGTTGCATTAGGATAGTGTTGTGATACCCGGAGCATGCTGCACAGCTCCCTTTCATGTGGTCAAAAAATCCTAATTGCCCATCATTGTTACATTATCTCTCCAATGCTTCATCACGCGACTTAAAAAAACGGCCAATGACAGGGCAGAGCAGTCACAGTGCAGAGGGCCACTAAAAGCTCGCATCAGCGCCTTGTAAGTGCATTCCGAGCAGCGGTTCGGCGCGCTGAGGCCGTTCCCAAGTACTCGGCGCCTCCTGTCAAACGCTGAATTATCGAGCGCCTCTTCATTACCGCATCTCCCGCGGAGCAGCGCGGCCTGAACGCCGTCCGAGACATAACTATTACATCAAAGTGCAAATTATCCCTGCAAACACTGCGCAGGTGTTATAGAGAGCTTGGCTTGATGGGCCTCCACAAGCGATCATTATGTACTTAACAATTGCCCGAGTGGACGGTGGGACGTCCCGCCGGCTGCTCCATGCATTATAATAGCTCACTTTGTTTCTGCGTAAAGTGGAATTCCCACGGGCGCCGCCGGCCGCCTGCGCCCAGCACCGTCCAAAAATCCCAGCGACAGAACTGAGCCCCCTAAACCAGCAGATACATTGCGCTATCGACGCCATCGGCCGCAGTTTACACGACCGGGCGGCCGAGTCACGCCGCGGCGGTCGCGGCGCAGCTGGCCGGCAGTCGGGCGCGATCTCGGCGCGGCCTGGGAACGGAGGGGACGCGCCGGGCCGGCTCGGTCGGCGGCTCGAGTGCGGCGCCGAGCGGCGGCGGCCGGCACTCGCCGCGAACTGGAGCACCGCCGGGCGGCGTCCTCAGCGCGGGCGGGCCGTGACGGCCGCAAAACGGGCCGCCCGTGGAAACGGCCCGTCACCGTCTGCAGCGGCGCTGTACAGGCTGCGGCTCAACTCTGCCGTGTACACAGCACACGGGAAACCCAAGCGCGGCTTATGAGGCTGTCGACAGGTACTGCTTGGACCAGCCTGGTTTGCCCCACGCGTCGGGGCTGAGGCGTGCATTTAGTTATCATCGACGCAACACTAAAAACAGGCACGAGTACGTGTCGAATTTTGGCCCATCTTTCTTGTTTGGGTGCTCCAGATACCAAGATGGTACATACTTGAATCAAGCATTACAACAAAGTGAGACATGACTTTCGAAGATCAGGTCGTGACAACTGTAGTGCGACGAGTGGTTTGTTGTCGGGCCGCCGCAGCGGCGGCCACAATCGGCGATTGGGGCCCGATACGAGAGCGTATGAGATTGCGGCAGCTGCCGTTCCGCTCGCCCGTCACAATGCGTCGCGCCGGACGAGGAGTCGGTCCTCCACGTGCGGACGCGTCGAGGACGTGACGCTCGCCTCGCCGTGAGGCGCGCCGGCCTGTCGACGCCGTCGGTGACACGCGTGATGCATCGGACGGCGGCGGCTCTCTCGGCCGGATGACCGCCAGCCGCGCCGCGAGCGCGGCCCGCCCGCGGCACGTCTGCCTCTGGCACTCGGTTCGCCCCGTCGCCCGTCCTCACCGGTCGCGCGCCGGCGGCCGAGGCCGGCGAGGCTGCGGCGGACCGGCAGGCGACGTTGACGGGCACGCCCGGGCGCTGACCTGGGTCTCGGCACCGCGGCACGGATCAGCGCGTGCGCAGCCGGCCCTGCCCCATCACCGGGCGGTGCACGGAAGCGGATGGCATGCCAGGCGGCAGTGCCGGCGCCCTCGGCGCCGCCGCTGGTAAACACTTCTTCGCGGAACACTGGCGGCGGCACATGCCGAAACAGCAGCTGCACGACGCCCTCCGTCGTGGCAGGCCTCCGCCGGCTCCGACGTACGCGACTGAGCCACAGACACGTGACGGCTAGCGCATGCGCTGGCGCTCAAACCGAGCCGGCCAAGCTCGGCTGGCCGGCGCCGCTGAGAGCGCCGCGGGCGCCGCGGAGCCTGCCCTGGGAGGTCTCTGCAGGCCGACACACTTCGGCCCCGGGACGACGGTGTCTTGCAGAGCTCTCGCACCGCTATCTCGCCGCCATCTCGGACGTAACGTCAGCGAGACTTCTCCCGCGCGGCCCTCCGAGCCGTTCGCGACCGTTTGGGCGGGCAGCGTGCACGAAGACGGCGGCGCCGCACCCCGGCGAAACAATCCGTGACCGAGTGACCTCTGCCCTGGCCTTCCATCGAGCGGACGGCGATCCAGATCTGCTGCGCTCGTGCAGAACGGCGCGCCGGCAGGGGGGGGGGGGGGCGTGCCGCATCCCCGTGGGCGTATCGGCGCTGGCCCGGCCTCGGGAGCGTAGGGGACGACTGAAGGGTTGTCTTGGCCCAGAGATGGGGAGATGTCGGGACTGGGCGTGAAGGTCTGCAATGGGCTATTCTGGTCTTCTGATGGCATTGTGGTAACAATGTGAATGATGAGAGCTCAGCTGTCTGTCGGTTACTTGGAGTCGGCCCAGAAGATAAATGATGTTGCTGCTGCTGCCGCGAGCAAGTTCGCGGCTATTTTGGTTTGATCGCCTGTTTCCGAAGATCGTTCCCTTCCCAGCTAGAGTGACGAGAGCCAGGGTTATGTTGGGCTGACGAGTGAGGCACGCGCCCGAACTGGCCCTCCGCTCCAGTGGTCTCGTTTGAGCCCGTCCGCGTTTACCGAGCTGCCTCGCCGGGACGCGGAGCAGTGCACGTTGCATAACTGCAGCCGCAAGCGAACTCGTATGTTCACTCGCCAGAGATTACCGACTGTTCACCATTACTGGCGATGACTCGGACTTTGTGCATTACCGCCGCTTTAACCCGGAGGTCAGGCGGCCGGCCGGTCCGAAAGCTGCCGCAATTAAAGCAGGGCCAGCGGCCGGCCGCCGCCGGTGCGCCGCGAGCACAGCTGGGGCCGGTCCCTGCCCGGCACTAACGAACGCGCCGCTATCGTCTCCGCATCAGTGAAGCCAACCCATTTCAAGATCAACCGATCTACGCTTAGTCAATTTGGAAGTCATAAAAGTCGCTCGGAGGATCCAGTGAAAGTCTCGGCGTACTTAGGCGCATTTTTAGGCCTTTTCCCGAGTGGATCTGGGTGCGCTGTCAACGCTTCCGTCTGGAGCAGCAGCGATTTATCGACATATTCGCGCCGACAGGGGGGTTGGCTGATTTGACACACGGCGACGGCATCTTACGTCAGTCACTGTGACTTTTATGACGTAACTCGACGGCGCAGTGTCAGATGTTATCGACGCGCAGTGCGGTGTGCGCACTGCTCAGTGCACACTCGCGGGCGAAGATCTGAGTGCTGAAACACAACTCGCACGCGGATGAGCCAGTTGCCTGACATATGGGAGCCCCGTCCCGCCACATTTTGACGACAAGGACATGTCTTGCCGCGGCTACGGTTCTGGCTGTGGTGATTATGACAAGTCAGCAAGATCTTGCATTCCAGTGCCCACTGGTCATTTGTGCCAACTGGTCCGCCTCAGAATTATGTACATACTTACACCAGGCTTCTACAAGTGGCTTGTTGGCGCCTTAACCAACAGTGATGCTGGGAAATCCACGAGCGAGATGTTGTGTAACTGGTTACTGTGCAAGAATAGCGGCTGGAAGGTCTTGCCACCAATGGCATGGGCAGATCGCTATCGGTTTGGAGCGAGTCATATAACGCTGGACGCCCATGCACTGGCTAAGGAAAATATCGGCATCTGTTACACATATCTTTATTGCACACCTATTTGTCAGGATGTCAACTGTTGCTAAAAAGCACGACGTAAGCACCGTTCTAGCAAAGCTGCCGCTAGGTGAAGGGTAGACTGGCATATTGGCCGCCACCTGCCCAGGCAGGGCGAAGAGTGCATCGTGCCAGACGTTTTTTGCGTTACGTTGCTGTCGACCCGGCGTACCGAAGAACCGCCAGAGGCTTTCCAAAGAAACCGCCACGGGAGGGAAGCGGAGGCGGTGCCACACACGCGACGACGCCGTGGTCAGGACTGGGGCATCTGCCCCTGGCATTGGTGTAAAGCCAGGTGGCGGCGAGAAGGGCGGAAGTTGAACACAGGCCGTGCCGCGTCCGTGCACTGACGAGGCCACCGGTGACGTCACAGTCCCCGTCGGCACGGATACACCACCGGTCTCGGACAGACCTTCGTCGGCGCGAGCACACCGCCGTGCCGGGACCCGACCCGGACCGGGATGCCATTCGTGGGAGTTTGAGCGGCCGCCACCCCTGCCGTCCAGGATGTGGGGCAGCCTTCAGCCCACCCATGCAGCGTCATAGGCGCCGCCACTGCGTCACACCGGTGCGGCGGGGCCGTTCGGCCGCAGCACGTGCCCCCGCCGCCCCCCGCCCTCCCCGGCCGGCTCGGCGAAGCGGAGCTCCACGGGCGGGAGGCCAGCGATGATGCGGCGGTCGGACCGGCCCGGGTGGGGACCGGCCGGTCAGATACTCTGCAGCGGCGATATGCTGGCATTATTCGGCCCGAAGATGGCTCGGCTGATAGGCTGCAGCCGGTCCGTTTCGCATCCGTGTGGGAAGGACGCTGGCCGGCCGCACCCTCGGCACAGGGCCGCCGGACCGAGTCGCCCGGCGGGACCCGGCTCGGCACGCGCCGGCCCCGGCAGACAACGGGACGGCAGGAGGAGTCGCCCCGGCAGACAGCGATGTGGCAGGGGACTCTCCGGCAGACAACGATGCAACAGGAGACGACCCGGCAGACAGCGGGACGGCGGGAGGAGACGCCTCGGTAGAAAACGGGACGGCAGGATGGGACGCCTCAGCAGACAGCGAGACGACGCTCGACTCAACTCGACTAGGTGACACGCTCGACTCAGGGGCGGCAGAATGGGACGCCGAGCAGAGGGACGACAGGAAAAGCCGCTCCTGTCGGGGGAACGGCAGGGTCCAGTACTGTGTACCGCTTCCAGGCGTGATCATGCGCTCGCTCTGGGAGGTTCTTCGCATCTCGGCTAAGAACGTGAGCCACGACAGGAGCCAGCCACAACACGGAACACCACACGACATCCCACGGACGAACGGAGCGCCACAGTATCCGGCGATAAATTCAAAACGGTACCACTGCTTAACATTGCTCTGACTTGCTTGCGCTCACCTTAGGAGCAAGTACATACATTTTCGCTAAGGCACGCCGCTCATTCCTGGAAGGTGATATTCAAGAGGGGGGCATCTGGCGCGGAAGTCTGATAAAAATTAGAAATGTAGAGAGCCTTACCAATTTGTTGCATGCATCATTATGCATATAGATGTTTACATTTGAAAAATCAGCATACACGAGACAAAATAAATGTATTAAATGACAGATGTTGGAAGCCGAGCAAGGAATTTCACGCACCTGCGCTGCTCAACTTATTTCAGTCCAAGTATATGGATGCTACTCGTCCCTTCACTGAAAAATTATGCTTACGCTTCCGCGATTGGTCATGCATATCGCCAACGCCGTGGTCTAATCGGTAAGACGTAGAGCAGGAGTGAATAGGATATGCAGGGTTTATAGCGAGGCACCGTTGTGTTCCTTCATTCGTCTGACAGCCGCCGCCACCCAGGCCCGGTCCGGCATGCTGGGATCCGGCGCGCCAAAACGGCTCGCCGTACAGCAAAAGACGAAAGCACGTACCCTCGCACTGAGCTCATGGAATGTGACGTCGAGGCAGATCTCTGACATCAGATCAGCGATGGCACGGCGTCACGCACCAGTCCAGCCCCCGCGAGGAGACCGGCGCTCGGGCGCGCTCGACTCGCGCGCGGTCGGCGCGGACCATTAAGAGGAGACGGCTGCCGACCGGCGCATATCGGGCTGCGGAGCGCGGGGCAGGGTCAGCCGCCCTGATACGGGTGTCGGAGACGGCGCGCCACTGTTTTTGTAGCCGAGGGCGCCCCTGTCCATTAGAAAATCGCCGGCGCCGACCCTGGCTAATGTTCATTTAGTGTCTGGCGGATTATGAGGCGTCGTTTTTAGGCGGTCGTCTAATGCTGCTGGAGCCGTCTGTCGACTGGCGGAATCCCAACTCCGCCGCCTCGTCTGAGTGTCCGAGCGCGGCCGTTGGTGGGCTCGAGACTGCCCCAGCCGAGCGTGGCCGTTGCTGGGCTCGAAACTGTCCCAGCCGAGCGCGGCCGTTGCCGGGCTCGAGACTGCCCCAGCCGAGCGCGGCCGTTGCCGGGCTCGAGACTGCCCCAGCCGAGCGCGGCTGTTGCCGGGCTCGAGACTGCCCCAGCCGAGCGCGACCGTTGCCGAGCTCGAGACTGCCCCAGCCGAGCACGGCTGCTGCCGGGCTCGAGGCTGTCCCAGCCGAGCGCGGCCGTTGCCGGGCTCGAGACTGCCCCAGCCGAGCGCGGCCGTTGCCGGGCTCGAGACTGCCCCAGCCGAGCGCGGCTGTTGCCGGGCTCGAGACTGTCCCAGCCGAACGCGGCCGTTGATGGGCTCGAGACTGCCCCAGCCGAGCGCGGCCGTTGCCGGGCTCGAGACTGCCCCAGCCGAGCGCGGCCGTTGCCGGGTTCGAGACTACCCCAGCCGAGCGCGGCCGTTGCCGGGCTCGAGACTGCCCCAGCCGAGCGCGGTCGGCGCAGAGCCCCGTCTGCTTCCCTGGCAGCGTCCCGGACCTCCCAGCAGGGCACAGCGGTGCCGCACCTACCATCAGGGCCCGAGTGACGCCGGATCCCGCCGCCGACGGCTCGGCCATCTTGAGGCGGGAGGCTCTGCCGGGACAGAAGATAAGCTGGGCGCAACGAAACGTGCTGAGCAGATGAACACCGTAATAACCATGGGCGCCTACGCCCTCCTGTAAATGCGCTCAGACTAAGAGAGTGGCCGTTGCATCATTCAATAGAGTGATGTTGCATTATGGACACAAGGTGTATAAGGCCGGATTTCCGTATGCTACGTTTATAACACACCGTGTTGTGCTCGCTCGTCTTTGAAGTGCTGAAGCGTTATTATCCCTCATGAACACATTTTCCGTGCGAATTAGGTGTCCTGCAGCTGTTGTTGTCCATGGCGGCACGCTGGGAAGTTTCCGCAATCGGCTTCATGGTCACACTGGTTTCTGCATTTTTAGAATAAACCGCGATGCAGTCAAACACAGCTTCATTTTTATCATGACATATCCAGCGATGTCCGAAAAAACAGAACCGTCTGCCTGGTAGCCTGAAGCGCTCGAACACGGGAAGATGACGGTGAAGAGATGACTTCCCTTCCTTAACCAATATGCGAGCATTTTAGAGGCAACTGGTTTCCTGGACCACTCCTGGATTGATATAACGTTTTAAAGAAGACTTGTGGCACACATTCAGAGTTGACGCCCGACCCTTTAATGCATTATTTTCCTGTTGATTATTGGCTTTGTTATCCTCAGACCAGGCAGCTTTGCACGCTTTGTCATGCTTCGCTTTTGCGCTGTCCGGTTCCATGCAGTGCACGTTCAGGATCTACGACAGGTGGGTCGAACTTTAATGCCCCCAATCCAAAGAGTGTGTTTAATACGAATGATCGCCCGCACCGACTGAGATCCGTCCGCTGAAATAACTCAAAGGTCATCGCAAGGAATCATTTGGATAATCATACAAACTCAAGGGAAATAGCGCGCCGACACCCAGATGATCAGAGGGGTCTGGTCACCAACAGCCCACATGAAGCGAGCCGTACCCAGACATCGCAGCCCGGGACAGGTCGTGAGCGCCCTGCAGGGTGGTTTGTCACCAGACGACCCCACGAGCCCGGCGTCCGGTTATCAGTCCGGTCTCTAATGGATAGTGATAAGCCCTGTGTGGCGCTGTCCGGTCCAGATTGCTTTTTCCATACCGCTTACACGGTTTTTGTTCGGCTTTTTTGGTCGGGTGATAAACGCAATGCCAATTTTTCGGGTCGCATGTTCGGTAAATGTACGTTTGAACTCTGTGGGTATGGTATTGGCATGCAGAGGATATGTTGATGTCAACGGCGCTTGAGCATCCACCGCTGATGCCCCTGCTGCGTTCACGGGATCTCACTAACAGAGCGGAGCCCCACTTTGAAAATGGTGAGGCATGCCCTTCCCCAAATGCTAGCGGAGTAGGCATATATTACAAAGGGCACTGATGTCGCTGTCCCTTCTTTCAAGATTGAGTGTGCTTTGCCAACTGCGAGAATGATGCTGGAAAGGAGAAATGGAACTTCTCTGCACTGTATATCCCAACATGCAGATGCTGAAAATGCAGATGATGCAAGTCGTACATATTTTTAGTAGAGCTCCTCCAACAAGAATGTCAGCAAAAATCCAGGGCTTGTCAGCACTTTTCAACACGGAACGTATCTTCATAGTTATCGTCAAACATTTGAGCTTATGCTCATGCGACATCAGATTTGCAACTACAAACTGGGTGCTGCGTGTGCCGGGCTTTGCTGCAAGGCATTCTGAGTGCATATAGGACCGGTTTCCCACCAGCAGGATAGCCAACTATGAGGCGATCGATTAGCTGCAACCGCCGTAGAAAAATGCATGTAAGGGGATTCGAACGGTGGCTTTGGGATACATTAATCTTCTCCTTTAGTTATACGTAAACGATGACAGACTTGTACAGAGGTTAAACCGATGACATGGGTTCTGTGTTAGCTTTGGGCATGCATTTAATTTTACCTCGATATTGGAATGCATTCACGCAAACCGTTAACATTTCGTTAAATGACTAGATAAAACAGGGAAAGTTTCACGTCTGCCGACAACAAATAAAAAGCCCTAAGCATAAATGAGCTGGTTGGTTAGAGTGGCATTATTGCTATTTTGATCGCTGATGCCAGTTTTCGAGACTTGTTAATTGCACAACCCGGCGGGATGCTACCCAAACATCCCCTGATACCAGTTCAGATACAATTTAAGAAATAGATGCAATTCTTACTTTAAAACACCCAAATGCAATACATATTCTGAGACTCTGGAGCCGACATTCGCATTAGCTCAACCGGTCTGACAGTGCTGGTTTTAACTACTAGCTCAAGTAGCTGTTTGGCTGCAAGTCATGTCACGTTCTTTGGCCCAGCAGATTTATATCATGTATATATATATATATATATATATATATATATATATATATGCATTTGTGTGCTATTTAACGTGTAGTATATTTACTCAATGGATGTTTATACAATTGATTCACTAAAAGATTTGCCCAGGCACCAGTGGTGTCATTACCTCTTCAGTTGGCAACTCTAGCACGAAATGTTGAGAAGTGAGCCAAATTTGGGAGGAAGTCATATTTTGTGCATTTTGGTGGAAGGTTTAACCATGTCTTCCTGCTCAGTCTCTCTACCGCGTTTTGAGAAGCTACGCCCGTTAATCTGCCAGATAGGCAGAGACTAAGGTACCAACTTAAGTACCCGGGTCAAATGCGTTGTAAGTACGAGTGCACCAACAGTATGGCTTATAGCTGTGCTCTACCCAACTCACCCTCGTTAACTATTGGACATATGTGCCTAAATTATTGGCCTATTTTAATATAATGTGCCTGAATGTTGAGTTTGTCAATTTCCGACTCCGATGAATACGGGAATGAAATATGGTTACGTTTATGACACAGTTGAAGACAAAAAAGCATTTCAGAGACGTGAAAGATCGGCTGCAGCTTGCGTTGAGTAATGATCGGCAAATTAAATGTCCGTCGCAAACAGGATTATGTCGATTTAAGCTACTAAATGTGTGACTGTGCGCTCGGAGTCGTTAGGAGTGAAATTTTCTAATTCTCTTGATTCAGATACATGTTTGCAGTTTTAGTTAGGCATCTGTTCAAGTATATAAGTGCCAACGCTTTAAGTTCTAAAGAACCAATCACTCTGAACGCGCATACCAGCGCTTTTTTGACGGCCCATTCCACTTACATCGATGCCTGTTCATGGACCGATATCCCCCCCCCCCCACACACAGTTAAAGATTGCTTATACCCCCTCGGTTATGACCACCATTTACCACCACACGCATGCCATCCAGAATATGCTTTTGCCATTCGCACGGCATCATGAACGTCCGCTGGAACTTGCATGACGCGCGCGACGCACCGTTGTGCGTCATCCCTGTGCTGGCCGGATCAGAATCCGGATGCGTTGCTCGCACGTTAGGTTGATGTGCGTACGTATCAATCTTCACGTGGAAGATCGGAGAGTTACCTGCATCAGCGCTTTTCCGCCGACGCAGCTGTCTTAGGCAGACTTTTGATTACAAATAGTTCCAATTATATTTGTGCTCCGGTATGTTTGTGGGAAGTGCTCAAGAGATGCGATGAAAATGGGGCCCATCCGCAAGCAGCCCGTGCCTCACAACTGTTAGAGCAGGCGGGCGACGCTGTCAGATTCTACGCCTGCTCAATGCTCGTGCAGCCTCGTCAGTCTCCCTGAGCGCACGAGCTGCTTGTCTGCGGTGACGTCAGCACTGATCTGATGCTCAGTGCCGTCTGTCCACACAGCCGAGAGCTGGCGGGCGGCTGGCGGCAGACTGTTTAACACCGTCGCACGTCTTTACCTCATCTCGTGTCCAAGGTCAGGTGTGCCGCGTGTGGAGCGTCCTGCACGGCATCCTGTATCTTGCGCTGCATCCTGCGACGCGGTGTCCTGCTTGGGAGCGGGAGGAGGACTGAGTTCGACATGTCCGTCTCGGTCCGTGCAGCATTAGAATAAAGCCACAAGCATCGTTTGGCGAACTCTGTTTGCGCATGCGCACCGCGCCGTTTAACGCTCGTGTTTTTTTTGCAGTGGGGAGTTCTACCTGGGCTACCGGACCTCGGACATCCAAGGCCTGTCCTGGTACCAGCTGGTGCACTGGGACAACATGCGAGACGTCCAGACCAAGCACAAGCTGAGTAAGTGGTCCCCGGTCCGCCGGCAGATCCTCCTGTTTGGATAAGCACGCTCGGTTCAAGGGCCCGTCTGCAGCTGTGCGACTGGTCCAGGCGGCGTCAGTATCCGTGTTGAGGCATCAAAGGATACAATGAGGTCATGGCCAGTCCAAGGCAGGGCACTGAGTACCGGGGTCGTCCAGCGATATTTAGGCATGATTCCCTAGACGTCTTGATATCTCAACGACCTCTGTTATTTAAGAGCACCTCATTGAGTCTAGATGCGTTTACGTGTGCACATCTACTTTCCAAGTTTTCTAGGATGTAGAACTTCACCGTTTATGCCTATTGGTCATCTTGGGGAAAAAAATGTGCAGTTTCGATCGCCCATTTCAAGCGTTCGCTTTTAGCACGCTGGCACGATGCTCCCGACACGTATGGCGATATTTTCTTTGGTGCCTGCCTGATGCTCACTCCTCGTGCTCCGTGAATCACCTTTCGATTCAAACAATCACCAGTGTTATTAGCCTTTGATTTTCGCCCCTGACTCGCGCTCCTGACACCCACTTCTGACGCTCTTTTATGTCTCCCTCCCCCCCCCCCTCCCCAACTTCCGACACTCGCTCCTTGCACTCGCCTCTGAGCTGAACCCCGAATCGCATTTTTGGTCCATTTCTAGTACTAACTCCTAACACTGGTGCCCCTTTCCCACTCCACACTTAATACATGCTCTTATAGCTTACTCAAGACTCCTGACGCGTTATGTCAGCTGACAATAGTCACCGAAACTCGTCAGTCACTCGCTCATGCACACACACGCTGGCTCTCCCGAAACTCACTCCCGACACCGACCGAAGAGACTCCAGACACTCCTTCCTGACACATATTGTCGGCACCCTTGACGTTCGCTGCTGACACCGACCGAAGAGACTTTCGACAATCCTTCCTGACACATATCGCCGGCACCCTTGACGCTAGCTGCTGACACCGACCGAAGAGACTCCAGACACTCCTTCCTGACACATATCGCCGGCACCCTTAACGCTCGCTGCTGACACCGACCGCCGGCGCTCCTGACACTTGCTCCTGACGTCTGCAGTCAGCACGTCGGACCAGGACCGGGCCTGCATCCTGCTGCTGCGGCTTCAGGCGCGCTCCGGCCACTGGCTGTGGGCCCACTGCGTGCTCCAGGTCAAGGACAACCTGGAGAGCTCACAGCACCCGGTCATCATCTGTACCTGCCAGGTGCTCAGGTGCGTGTCGGATCTGCGGTGACAACGGACTTTGGAGAACCGCTGACTGGGTGGGGACCTCGGTGGAAGACACCACCGGTCACCACCAGTGGTTTCCGTCCCCTCTGGCGACCGCCAGCCCCCGCCGGTCACCGCCGCTTGCGGCAGGTCTTCGCTATGACGGTGCGCCGTCTCGCTGCACATTGCTTCGACTCCGGCTGCGCTGTGTACGTCTGCACAGCCCAACTACCCACGCCATCGCGGCGACGGTATCGGTGCGATCAGGTGTCGCCGGGTATTACACAAGCGGCGTTTTTACAGAACTCATTCGCACGGCCGCGGCGCGGCGGTTTAGCGCCGCGTTGGCGGCCCGCTGGTGGCGGTCCCACGGCCGGCCGCCACCCGCTCGACATCCGGTACAGCCTACCCGCACAGCGGCACGGCGCCGCGCCCCGGCCGCCAGCGGGGCGGCCCGGCCGACCGGTGCGACCGGCCGGCCAGCTCCCACCGCTGCATGCGCCACCCGCCGCCTGACCTTGTGGACGCTCACAGTGGCCTTGGCGGCCACCGATATCGCGACCGAAATCAGCTCGCCGTCGACTGAGGCGCCCAGATAAAATTTTCTTCGGGCGCGGCGATCGAAAAACGGCAGCCGGTGCAACTAGGCGGATTATAGGTGCTCTGCTAGCCAAAGACGGCGGCCGATTTTTGCCTGCGGATGCGACCTCAGACGCCCTCTATTCTTGGCGTGGCTGTGAACAGAACGACGTCGTAGCAAGGTCTCAGATAGCACTGATAGTCGTCGCCAAGCTCATCCGGAAAGTCCGATCCACGCGGGCTGATCACAACGGCTATTGGTGGCAGGACAGCCGGCGGTGTCCTGTCAACTTTGTCTTCTCCAGCTTAGGCAGCTTAGCCTTCGAGTAATTAATGGCCCAATTATCTGCTCTTTAATATCTACGGCTTGCTAGTCTGGCAGCAATGGCTAAAAACTCGCTAAAAATAACCGCCTGCAGACTTGGCCTCAGCGCACGCAGCCGGAGAAGGCGCCCCTGAGGCAGTCATCACTAATGATTGTTGACGTTTGAGATGCGCTAAGCTGAAGGTTGACGGTCAGCTGCTGCACCATGCCAGAAGGGGAACTGATTACGTTTCGTGTGATGCCCCATGGATGTAACATCGACGCTCGTTGAATGGACTATGATGGTAACAGCATTTGCCTGAATGCAGATGGTCAACAGATAAAAAAGGAAACATAAATTGGGCAGTCTCAGGCTGTTTCGGCCAATTAGCGGTTTCAAAACTCATCGCCGGCGCGTGTTTATTTCGCTGCTCTGCTGGTTTACGAGTCCGCCTTGACCAATTTGTCACTTTCGCCGCACGCGATAGCGACCGGTGGTTTTGGTCTGGGCGTGCTGGGCCGGCCGTCGAGTCACGAGCAGCCCGCTGCGGCCACCGTCACCTCAGCGCGGCCCGTCTCTGTTCCAGTGAGGAGGAGGCGGCCGTGATGCGAGCGAACGCCTGGCTCTACCACTACTACTCGATGCAAGGCAAGCTGCAGTACAGCCTCCAGTACGACGCGCAGGCGTCGGCGCCCGCCTACTACCAGCAGCTGCTCAGCTACTCGCACCACCACCCACACGCGGCGGAAGCGGCGCTGCACTCGGCCTACCTGCACGCGCCCATCTCGCCGCACCCGGGCGCCCACCACCTGGGCTCGCCGGTGCTGCCGGCGGCCCAGTACGGCCTGCCCGGCGGGCCGTACCACTCGTACCCGGCGCTGGAGCCAGCGCAGTGGCCGCGGTACGAACACGGCTACGGCGCGGCGGCGGCCGAGCGGCCTGACCCGGCGCCGTGTCCGCAGCCGTACCCATCGCCGCCCCGGCGGCCGGCCACGCCGCCGTCGCCGCGGCGCCGGCTCTGCGCTCCGACGGTCGTGCCGCCGGCCGGCAGCCCGCCCCGCCAGCCGGTACCCATCAAGCGGCGACTGATGGCCTACGGCCAGCCAGGCGGCTACGGCGGCTACGCCGGCTGGGGCGGACGCGGATCGCCGCAGCACGCCGCCTCGCCCGGCTCGGAGCGGCGCGCCGACGGCCACTTCGGGTTCTCCGGCGGCGGCGGGGGTGGCGGCGGCGGAGGCGGGGGCGGCAGCGGCGGCGGTGGCGGCGACGCGGCCGTCCTCACCGCCGCCCGGTTCTCGCCGCTGCGGCTGCCCGGGCCGCACCTCAAGGGTCCAGAGCCGGCGGCGGAGGCGCCGGCCGCGCAGGAGCCGCTCGCCTGGTCCTTCAGCCCACCCTGGCAGGAGACGAACCAGCGCGTGCCGGACCTGGTGGCGGCGCCGGCGGCCGAAGCGGGCCGCTCACCGCGCCTGGTCGAGCCGCGCCTGGCCGACGCCCGGCCCCTGCTCGCCGGCTGGGCCGACGTCTCCACACTGCACGACTTCGGACAGTCGCTGTCCGCGTCATCGGCGTCGTCGCCGTCGGAGCTGTCCGGGGACGAGGTGCGCGAGGACATGCGCGTGGCGTCCTGGGCCTCCGCCGCCGCCGCCGCCGCCGCTGCCGGGATGCCCGGCTCCCTACGGTGAGTCGGTGCGCGCCGTGCGTGCTTTTTGCGCCGCCGAGTTCAAGTACTTTGCCCCCGCCGAACCGTGTGAATAATAATGTGCTGGATGACCAATTTTCTGGTCGACATACCAGAACGACATAGTCGGCACCGTTTAAAAACGCGCGCAGCGGAGGTGACCATTTGGCTAGCAACGGCGGGCATATGCTCAAAATATGGACCGTCACCGACGCCGCATTCGTTTTTGTCATGCAAAGATGTCGTTTTTGCGCGGTGGCGGCAGGTGCATTAAATGGCGCGTGCATTTTTGCGTCGCAGTCTTTAAGTGACAACTGATTATTAGCAATTAGTGACCCCGCTCGGGTGCCCTCTGTCGTGATGCGATGCCGCCGCAACTCCCGCAAAAAGAGCCAAACACGACAATTCGGGGACCGCAGCTAGCATACAAATCAGCGCCTGTCCCGTAAATGGCGGAGTACCAGCCGACGCGGCTGCGAGGGAGGCGATTACGGCCCGCTCGATCGTCTGACATCCACAAGATATGTAAATATTCTATGGTTGGGAACATCCCTCTCCGTAACCGCAGCGACCTGGCAGTTGCGGGGCTTCCTCCCATGTGTTTGGCCGAGGACGATCAGCACTGTGTCCGAGTCAGGTGTCTGAACGCGCGGTCCAGCATCACTGCGGACGCAAGGTCGAGGCCAAGGTGTCACAGAGTCGCACGCGGGCCCGGCGGATCGACGCCCGCCGTGACGCGGCCCGTGACATCAGCGTGGCTGCCTGCGTTGCAGACTGGACCGGCGGGCGGTCCGCGGCCGACGCCACCTGATCTCGGACATCTCGCCGTGACCGCCGACCCGGCTCGACCCGAGTCAGCTCGCTGGGTGCGCGTGACGTCACAGCCCGCCCAGCTCGCCGCCGGCGGCCGTCGTCACGTGCGGGGCGCCGAGGCGGCATACCGCCGCGCTCGCTCTCGGCCCGCGGCCGCGGCGTGTGACCGGCCGCGGGCGGCGCGACGGCCGGTGACGACAGGGGCAGCCCTCGGCCGGGCACGGGCCTCGATCGGTCCCAGTGCTGCCTCCACCGGCCTGCAGCGGTGTATACTCATTAGAATGTGTCGGCAGAACGGTGTCCGACGATGGGAGGCGGACCGCGGCGCCCAACGACGCCCATTTGTGGACATGACATCGAAAATGAGAACGAGCCGTAACAAATTCCTAGCACGATCCTTAATATTTATTATTGGATGTGGTACACCGTTAATATAGAGTAGGGAAGTACTGCATAGACGGTAGGTCGAACACTAGACGCAGGGTTCTGGGCTGCAGTTGGTGTTTGTAAATATGGTGGGCTTCAAGCATTCGTCCAATTGTTTCTTGTGTGTCGTTTGTACCAAATATTGCGATACAAGGTTGTTGATATGATCGGTTTGTTGATCAAGCAATACAAGAATTTCCATTCCTGTGCGGAGGTGTATGTGACTTTCATTTGATGTTCAGCTCTGAAACATGCAATCAGCACCTGGGGGAATAGTCACAAACGCACTGGAAGCCGGCGAAATCCGTCTCTTCGCGCCTTTGTGAACGTCATAATAACAGCCACAACTGAACTGGCTGCTTACTCTGCATTCAAATGGGACCCTGGCGTGTCGCTTCAGAACAACGGCACTAAAACAGGTGAACAATATGGAAAGTGCAATATTATGAAGCTACAGGTGCACACGAAAACACCGTGCATAAGGCAGCAATGCCTCAGAATCCAATTTATACATCATGTCCTGAAATCAATTACACATCTGATTTCTTAGCTCGGAAATGGCATCAGCGGTCCTGGTAATGTCTCATTTAACTATACTCCAATTTCAACGGGTAGATTACGCAGGGCAGCGGCCCAAACCGCGCAACAATTAACCTATTTCAAAACCTTTTGCTTGTTCCACCTAGGCACCGCCGCCCTAGCGGCACTAAGTTACATACCAATTGGTCTATTGGGAACTCTACCTGCCACGAGTTTTATGTGTTTTCATGCCTTATAAATCATACACTGTGCGACGGTGGGTTTCATCTCCCAGCCCTTTCAAGGCGATAGGCATTTAGAGGACACTCCATGTGCATGTTAACATGACTTATTATTTATACATTCATTTTCAATAAATTCCGCAATGTTCTACGCACGACATCAGTGACCTTCTGCCCTTCCTGCAACTAGCCCCCCCCCCCCCCTGCACCAACTTCGAGAAGAAGTTGGGTCAAATATGGAGAGAAACCAGTCTGTTGCGTAATTGGAGGAAAGGTTTCGTACTTTGTCACTGCTGTGCTCTCAACTAATTGTGCAAAACTACGCCTCTGCTTAAAACTGTTCCTTGCTGGAGCCAATGTCCCTGGTCATACCTGAAGACCCAACCTTTCCGCGCAAAGCAGCAACTGGGCGACAACTTCCGATCATACACTTACGGCATTCTCCGCAGAACAGTGTCTGAACTGTGACAGTAGCTGAGCCCGTGTGTCAGCGGGAGCCATTTCCGCTGATATTTATGTGCGGTTGGGTCATTTATTTAGTACAAATGCATATATATATATATATATATATATATATATATATATATATAACCGCAGATATGCGCATACATGCGTGTGACTACACGGCCTGGCCATTTCTACATGACGCCTGGTCGGGAGATGCGTGAGCGGGCCTCCACGCCTTCCGATCGTCGGCGTCAATCCCATGATAAATGACAGCTGCTCGGCACCGAGCTCGATAGCTGGCTAATAAGTCAGGTGAGTTATCGGACGTCGTTAATAATCGTCGCGATTTAAAAATGTTTGATAGATGATCCCGTGGTCAGTCATTGCAAACGAGCCTCTCTTTTATTGGCGGTTGCGAAGGGAAAATATGAACGGCGCGTTTCTCTTTAGCACCATAAGGTGCAGCACCCTTTTGCTAGCTGCTGTTGCAGCTTGCACTTTTCTGGCGTGCAAAAATAATGCACCTATCGCAACATCTAACCTTGCATTTTGTACGCATTGAGTAATTCAATGCCCACCATTTATGATCACCAATATTAGAGTAACGCCTTTCTCCACACCAGATTGACCTTGTCTAGAAGCAGATCAAAGGTTAACTTAACATTCAAGAACTCCTCTTCGGATAATACAAAGTATTCAGGTGACTTAGGTGAGCTCAACTAAAGCTCAAAGCTCAACTAAAATAGACCAGGTCAAACATTTTGTGAGGTTTGTTGCGCAACCAAGCGCGTAGTACGGCAGACAACAAAAAAAAACCGACGAACTCGGGACTTTCCTCAGCCAGTCGTCATTACCAACCAAGTGCCAGATCGGACTTGTCTGTACCATACATTTTGCGGCTCGAATTGCCTGTCTGGACCACTCTTATGGCATGTTCGTATCTTGCATGTCTTTGCATTGACTAGCCATACAACATCTAGTTTTTTTGGTAATGGTAAACACAACTACTAAAACGTTGTTCTGTTCTGTTCTCAGTGTGTTTGCGTGCAAGCTGATAGAGAGATAGAGTGATGTTTCCCTGCAACGTTGTCATATAATTACACGCCTACCTCCTCCATTCGACAAACACAGGAAACGTAACAACTTGTAATGCGAAGACGCTGGAGAATACCAGTGGAATCTGGTTCAAAATCTCGACGACCTGGTGTCGCGACTACACGCGAGCAACGCATTTTGATGGCTGGCAGAATGGACAATAGCACTGACAACAGGTACTGGTTGACATGTGTGAGTGGAGTGTTAGGCACGCAAGCCACTGATCCAACTATTTTGATACTTTCTTAAGGACTTGTACACAATATCACAAAACACAATGGATATAGATGTAAAACCAGCCGCGCGGCGTAGGTGACTGCACCATCTACAAACCCCATCAGATCTCAACTCTAGTCCGTGCCGTGGTCTTTCCACGCCGTAAGTCGTGATGCATATTCAGGGGACATACACGTACATGTTTTGATTCCGAAGCCACAGTTGAAAGCTTTTAAGGTTACCAGCCCCTGTCGGAACACTTCCGATGAGCGTCATTTTCCCGGATGGTCTCATATTTCGTTGGCACACAGTGTACGGGCGGCCGGGCGTTCAACTGAATAGCTATGTTGCTAAAAACGATTTATTGCAGCGAAAAGCCAAATTACAAATGTTCATGATAAAGGTCGATATGAGCTTTTGTAGTGCTCCGACTAATGACGGACGAAGTGAGTGAGTTCAACCGTGTCTGAATTGTTGGTATATGTGAACAAGTCAATGTCTTGCAAGGGCCCCGCTTGTAGGTGGGACGTCTGTGCGAAAGGTCTCGCGGGAAATGAAAAGGTGGGTACTGGGAACTCAGCTCATTGGGTTGGGATTCCCGACACATTTCAGGGGCAGCCGTGGGAAAAATGATGTGCTTTCTCTTTTATGCTGCCATGAGAGAACTCGATGTGCCTCATGAGAAATATCCACCTGGCGTCCCAGCTGGATAGTAAGAGACACAGGATATATGAAGTGGAGTTGAAGACCACGCGTTAAAGCTTAAAATACATACTGAAAACCTTCGCCAGTCCAAGCACCACAAAGTGCAGATGATGTCACGTTGCTATGGTCTCTTGTGTGCTCGATGGATGCTACGTGCAAAACGTTACATGACACGCAAAACATGGCGAGACAATGCCAAATAGCGTGTAATCTGGATGCCGGTGTGCATTGAGAAAGCGTACATTAGTTTCTAAATGGCATCATTAATCGCTAAATCTCGAATCACCACAATGCAAAATAAAGTGTAACGAAACATCATTATAACGAATATGACATCTAACCCGTAACCTAGCCACGATTGCTACATGAGTGAGCTTTTCTTTGCATCCGAGCTTTACTGTGGATATGAACAGGGGCGGTCAAAATATATTTGCTGTCGCCGACCGAATTTCTGCGGACAAAATGGTCACCAGCAACGTAGCGCGATAACATATGACAAGAGATGGCAATGATGTCCATGCCCAGGAACATCGTCACGTGTCGGTGTATCGCCAAAAGCGTCTTTCGTCAGCGCAACTTTTCATATCATGCACATAACCAAAACGCTCATTTATACAATGGTATTCAACTAATGCCAGGATAGCTGCTGCTGCGAAGAATGCGAGAACACCGGCCTTGTACAAAATCACAATCACAAAAAGTCTTCTTCGACCCGCGGGACTTGCCGTGGCCTCACGTTTAAACTTATCTACGGCTGGATTCTCTATCCTCAACCACGACCAAAAAAACGGCGAAGGAGACCGCCAGCCAGGGCATCTGAGTACATGGCAGAAATCCAACCAGTGGCAGGCAGCACTGGAGAGTGGCGCCCAACATGCAGGCCTCCTCAAGGCCATGTCTCCTTATGGAAACCACGTGCACGCCTGGACTCCATCCCAGCCATCATGACACTCTTCACATACCTTAGGCATGCACCAAGCCTGGCGCGAGATGTGTTGCCTGGTGGGCGCCTTCCGCTGCGCCTCAGCAATTGGTGCATACAGGTTTGAACTGAGTTTCTAGGCTGTCTGGCGAGGAAAAATAAATATATTCGGTTCCGGGCTGGGCTCCGGCTGAGGTGACGGAGACTGCGCGAATGCTGAGCAAGAGATAGTGGAAGAAGGATGCCATGGGGTCGCGGAAAGATGGGATCACAGATCTGTTTAAAGAAAACAAATGCCAGTTATTTCATACTATTTCTACGCTGAGCAAAACAAAATCAAGACAAAAAACCAGTAACGGCTACAACCAAACTTTGGAAGGCTATTACATGCTTTAAAGAACCTCAGGTACCAGAAATTCCAGGCCCAAGCTTAATGATCCCCCGCCGTTGGGAAAATGAAATGCGTGTGCTTCCACCAAAATGACACAAACCAATTATTGCCAATCCTAGCTGTCTTTATTACCCTCTGCATACAGAAGCTCCCCAGTTCGTTTGCTGATTTGGACGCACCAAAGCCGCAAAACTGTTAATGTTGTGAACTCACGCGTCTGTCCTTATCTGAACCATAGCCTGAAGTCATTTTTTCAATTTCACGCAAATAAAGCCGCACGTAAGTTCTTAACTGAACATTTGCATACACCGCCGTTTTGAGCCGCAGTTCAATATCTTTTCCACACAGGTGTCCGAAGGTTTTATTTAGTATGTGATCATCAGGAACTCGTTTTTTTTTTGCTCCTCCGAACAGCGAAGTTATGTCCAAGCTATTCAAAATCGAATTAGATCGTCAACGTTAAGCGTAATCTCTCCAAGGGAAGTTCATGGCAAGAGCTCTATCTCACGGCAACCGGATTGTACCGGCCCATCTAGGGCCCCAGCTTTTCGGCACACCTTCACGCCCGGTGGGGACTCCTCAACAGGGTTACGTACAAGATTGCACCGCTTTTGAAAGCAACTGAGGTGCTCTGTGGTAACTAGGTGGCCTTTGAGAGGGAAAATAGGCCATGTGCAGGTTAAAGGTCCAGGAGTATCCTATCCAGGGCAGGGCTCTTGCGGATATAAAGAGCTTGGAGCTCCTAATGAGGTCCTGAGCAGACCGTGGGCCCTGAGGCATCAGAGATCATCTTAGCAGTCAGAGGGCTCTTCAGTGGCCCTAGGGCGGTCCCTCAGCAGCCTGGCAAGCCTCTGGCCACTTGTGCTCCTCCCCCAAACATTCGTCTAAAAGGGTCGTCTAGTTATAGATATATACTCCGGCGACCAAATGGTT